>NC_084504.1:1043803-1374637 GCF_024500385.1 Phyllopteryx taeniolatus
CCCTTGCACGCTGTCCAGCTCACAACTGCGGGACCTAGCCACTAAAGGCTTCGCTAAGCATAAAAAGAGCAACACAAAGCTGTCGGATCACGATTTTCTGGACTTGAGCTACCAAAATAATGATGCGCGCCAAAACTTTGAACATTTGCTGGAAAAAACTGACGCCTGGTCCGGTTCGTTCGAATGTGACAAGCCCAAAGGTCATGCATCCTCCTTCAATTAACAAAGAATTGAGTACTGCTGCACATGCTGTTCTTGAGATCATCCGCTTGGTGAATAATACGAAGCGAGACCTACGACAGCATGGCCCCCTGCTTGGTGGCCACGCCCCCGAGCCCGGCCATCCCGCTGTGATGGTCTGTTCGTACTCCGACGTCTCTGTGCAGTTGGCTGATTCTCCAATTAGCGATGACTAGCGTCCTGTCCAACAGACCGTGGGCAAGCGCATAACCGACCACTGCGATGACCAGGTAACACCCGTTACTAAAATCAAAATTCGTGGACCAAAACCCAGTTCAACAATTAGACCTCGACAGTCTTCAACCATGCCCTGCAACTCACTGAATGACTCCAGCAACCTGTCAAACAAAATAGACAAGCAGCCATTTCGGCGCCTTCTAGGTAAGTGCACCGTTAATGACAAGTCAGGGAAATTTTACTTGACAACCACACTTGAACGTACGTTCCAATATGACGGACTCGTGGATACTGCAGCAGACATCAAGGTCATGTCTGAGGACGTGTTTGACTTACTGGGTGACAAATTACAGCAAGAAAGCCGTACACTCAACCTCCAACACTGCAAAATCACAATTCGCCCCCTCGCCTTGACGAACACCCAATTAAACTCGCTTGTGTGGTTACATTGGACAATAGGGCCACATTCCATAATTCATCCTGTGTTCATGTCACCTGTCAAGTCAGTACCTTTGCTCATTGGATAAGATCTGCTAAGTCGTTTCATGCCATTAATTGACTATACTAGGCGTGAGATTTATGCGCAGGTGCGGCGACCCCTACGTCGGCCAGAACACACTCGTGAAACCTCCCAGTGCTACACACTGAGACTCCTGGATGCGTCGCCTCTACCAAAATCGCAGCCAGATGACAGCTTGACAAAAGGAGGGTGCACACCGCTAACGCTGTCCACCAGTGGTCGCTCTCGCTACACCGACCATTCTTTCAAGCTTTTGAGACCACAGGACCCCTTGGTGAGATGCAAAACTGCGCCCTCTGAGTCGTATCATCCGTCCACCTGGTCAGCTGTCACGCTAACCTTGATTGTGTCTTTCTTGATTAGCTGGCCATCACTCTCAGTGGCCGCTAAGTCATTGTGCTTCTTTCGTGATTTTCACACATGCATGGCTTCAACAGCACAGGACATGTGGGCGTTGTCTCTTATCTCTTATCTTATTTTTGTTTTTCCTTTTGTTTTTTTTGTTTTTATTTTTTTGTGAGACTCCCTCTGTTTTGCTAGGAAGGAGCTGGGCTGAATGACTTTTTTTATATACTTTTTTCTTCTCGTCTCCTCTTTCTCTTATTTTTGAAGAGCGCTACAAAGACTCTTCGTTAATGCTCATGTTGTTTTTTTTTCCCCTGTTTCTCTCAATTGCGCAGTCTCTTGACCTCACCACATAGAAACAACATTGACATCTATATTCACATATAGACACACACATTGAGTTGGAAGCTGTCATGGACACCTGTAAAAGCTGTAAAGGGGGGCAGTATGCACTAATGTTGTAATCTGGTAACTGCATTGCTGTGTGTACCAGCCAAGGAGACGTCGCTGAGACCCACCATCGAGCCGGACTCTTGCCGACGAAGGGGAGATATGTAACGGACATGCGCCCCGCAAACTGAGATGCCACAGGGACTCCCAACCACTTAATAACCCCATTCCTCCACGCTGCCCTGCTGTGAGACGACCACTCGGAGAATGCCTAGTGTACGTCAAGTGGACCTTAACCTAATTAGCAGTTTCCCGTCAACTCTTGATACCTGGCTTCAAAAGACTCTTTCCCTGACCAAAAGGTTGAGGGACCCTCCCTCCAAGAAGAATATGTGGTTAATATTCAAACATGCACGTGAGGCGCCACCCACTGGCGTTGAGAGGAACTGCAAGCTCCACGCCGTGGACTCGCCTTTGATGTTTGTTAACGGAAGATAAAATGTCCGTTTTGATATCTTACAAACTGTAGAAATATTCCAAATGTATACCTTGGTGTCTGTGTCACTATTGTCAGATCTACAGGTCCTCTGCAAGATTTTTGAGAACTGTTCCTCGTGATTTGAAATCAAACAGTACGAAATGTTGTAGTGAATAATAAGCAACCGATCTGCCACGACCAAAGTTTAAACAATGATTCTATGGATTATAGTACAACGTTGGGAGTGTTTTAGATTAATATATGATTTTAAACCCATTTGATCAAATTTGTAGACAAGATTCAGGCTGATGGGTCTGGTCTTCTCCAAGTCGGCAATCCCTCTTGCCCAGGCTGAATGACTTTTTTTATATACTTTTTACCCCCTGGGGTATTTAACTCTTAACTCACACCTTCTCCTGCTAGTCTTGTGTCTATTTCCTCTCCTCTTACCTTGCTGGCAGCTCGTGAGCCAGGCTGCCCGTCAGCCAATCCTCCCCCGTTTCCCCTTTCTTTTGTACGGGCACACGGCTTGGTAACCGCAAGCCGGGATATAACGGACATGGCTTTCCACCCTAACCGTGGGCCTCCGCTAAGTGATCAGAGCCGCTACTACGAAGGTACAAGGTACGCTCTCAGCCAAGCGACATCGCTCTGAAATTGCCAGTGAGCCACAAAAAGAGGCAGGAAGAGAGACGTCCGGTTCTCCCAAGAAGGCGTGACGACCAGCCGTTTTTCTTCTCTCGCCTCTTTTATTTAGTTTTTTTATTTTTCTACATCTTTTTCGTTTCCAAACAAATCTGTCACCTTGTTTCCTGAGCCACTTCCAAAGAGAGACTACCACCCACCAGCTTGAATTTACTGTCGTGAGTAAATACGGCAAATTTGCCAGACTACAATATTAGTGCCTAATCATTTCGGGGAAGTTACGAGCTTCAGACAAAATCTCAAATTTGTCCTCTCTCTCCCGTCCACACTGGATGAAGTAAAGGCTCATGTTTCAATCTTTAGTCCAACACACGATGTTCTATTCCCCTTTTTGTACAACGATTTTCCTCCTTTTTACCGTTATTAGTATTATTGTTTAGTTAGACCCCTTTTGTGTGGTCCCCTTTAGATCCATTTTGATGTTATTAAATATAGCATAAAATTCCAGACTTGGTTGTATTTTGTGTGAGTGTTGTGAGTTTAAGTAAACCTGTGTCATCTAGAACTAGAATAAAGTGTAGCAACCTTCAGATTATAAGATTTTTCCGAAATTTTATACATAAAAAGTGACGTGGTGTCCTTTCGAGACATTAGTTTGAGTTTAACAATTAAACTTAAAATTACGGTAAACCGGAAGTAACGAAAGCGTCGCTTCCATCTTATTCTTTTACATTGTTAGTTGACCAATATACGCTACACAGTCCAAAATCCCCATCACACGACAACGCATGGCTAACAAAGTAGGCAATTCCTGGTTGCTAAGCAACATGCTAAAAGTAGCCATTTTAGTTCTCGACATCTGCTGTGTAACTTTAAACCAAATAAGCAGGCCATAACCACGCTGTTGTCTCTGCTCCTCACGGTCTATGCTCACACACAGATTGCTAACATGCTGATGAATGACAGGCTATATGAAATTGCTCCCTTTCTGAACAAATTAGCAATAGATAAAATCCTCCCACATTTGGGACCCTTCGGCTTCATTGAAATTATTTGGTCTACGGCCCTGACAGGACCCACTAATCCGGCCCATCTCGGGTTTTTCCTTCCGGTCTCCACAGCTCTGCATGTGAATCCTGAGTTCCAAGGAAAAGCCTTCCTTGCCCCTCGCTTATTTAGCGATGCTCTCAAATATGCCCCTTGGCATAATGAGGATTGCACTGGGTACAACCTGTTGTCCAGCAGTTACGACAGCCAAATTGTGATTTCTAAGTTTTTCAAACACCACAAATTTGAATTTGACCCGGAAAGTTAAATTTGAAGGAACTCAGGCAATGGACATGACCAATGCTAAGACACCAGAGCCCCTGTTTGCACATTCCTGCTCTGCTACAGACCTTAACTTTGACCACTACATGATTTTCAGCATAGCCTACCGAAACTCCAATGCTTGCCTGAGGTCTTCCGGTGGAAAGGAATGGCTACGCTCGAAAATGACCCCACTCAAACCGTACAGGAGTCCCCCTACCCACCCCGACCGAACTTTCCTGGACCTCCTTGCTTCCTGTTTACTTAGGCTAAGTTTTCTTTCCTTTGTCCAGACGAGAACCCCTGTCTTTCATCTTTTCTTTTGGTTTGCTACTTGAATAGGTTTCACGCCTAATACAATTTTTGTTTTTCTTTTTTTTAAGACTCCCTCTGTTTTGCTAGGAAGGAGCTTGGCTGAATTGAGCTTTTCTTTTTTCCTTTATTTTGTGTTCTTTTTCTTATTCTAGAGAACGCTACAAAGACTCTCCGTTAATGTTCACGTTAGCTTTTTCCTTTTTCTTTCAACTGTGCAATCCCACACTGACAGCTATATTCAAATATAGACACACACCTTGAGTAAGAAGTGTCATGGGCAACTGTGGTAGCCGTAAACGGGTGGGGGGAGATATGTAGCGGACATGCTCCCCGCAAACGGAGGTGACACAGTGACTCCCCACGGTTTGATAAACTGCATCCTTCGAAGCCGCCCTGCTGTGAGACTCCCACAACAAGACGCTTTGACCCTAAAGTAATTCGCAGGTCCCCTCAAAATCTTGGTTTACAGTCATCAGAGTCCTTTCTTTGTTTGAACTCTCAACACCCAAAAAGGGACCGATCAACGATGGGATGCAAATATGCAAATACAGCAACAAACTATTTGCTTAATATACAAACGTGTGCGCAAGGCGCCACCCACTGGCGTTTGAGAGGACTTCAACCCGTGAACTCTCATCTGATGTTTAACTAAGGATCAATGTCTGTTTTAATATTTCATGAACGCTACAGAAATATTCCAAATGTATGCCTTGATGTCTGTGTCAGTGTGTCAACTTTACAAGAGCAATTGTGAGGTTTTGAGAATTGTTTGTCTTGATTTGACTCCAAGCAGCACAGTAAAGAGAGTACCAAGTTGAGGTTATTTTATATTAATATATGATTTTAAATCCATTTTAACAAATTTGTAGTCTATATTCAAGATGATGGGTGTGGTCTTCTCCAGGTTGTCAATCCCTCTTTCCCACGCCCCACCTCTGGGGTATTTAATTCTTAACTCCCGCCTTCTGGCTGGTGTTTTTTTTCTCTCTTGTGTATTTGCTCACCTCTGGCTTCTTAGCCATGGGCTATCCTCCCTTCTGCCCTTCTTTTGTTCTGGCACACGGTTCGGTAACCGCGAAGGCTGGGATGAGAACAGACTCGGCTTCGCAGCCTACCAGGGAGATATCGCTAGGCGATCAGAGCAGCTGCTACTAAGGTACTAGGGTACGCTTCCGGCCAAGCGTGATCACTCTGAAATTGCCAGCGAGCCACAAAAAAAGGCAGGAAGATAAACAGTCCTACTCTCCCTATGAGGTGTGACAACCAACCATTTTTCGTCTTCAGCCTCTTTTGTTTTGCTTTATTTTTCTCGATATTTTTCATCTTCAACCATCCTTGCTTCCTGAGAGAGAGATGACCACCCACCAGCTTGAGCCTAGGGTCGTGAGTAGACACGGCAAACTTTTGCCAGAATGTACAATATTAGTGCCTAATAACTTCGGGGAAATTACTAGCTTCAGACAAAATCTCAATTTTGTCCTCCCTCTTTCTCTCTCTCCCCTCCAGAATGGACGCGTTAAACGCTCGCGTTTCCAACTTTAATCCAACACACGATGTTCTAGTTCCCTTTTCGTACACCAATTTTCCTTCTTTTTTATCATTATTAGTGTTATTTTCTTTCTTTAGTTCGACCCCTTTGTGTGTTTCCCTCTAGATCCCTTGTAGATGTCATTACATTTACTATAAAATTCCACTCTTGGTTGTATTTTGTGTGTGTTCTGATTTTAAGTAAACCTCTGTCATCTAGAACTCAAAATTTCATAAAATGTAGCAACCTTCAGATTACGAGACTGATAAAAATGTTCTCGTCACTTTCCCTAAATGTTATCAACAGAAAAAGTGACGTGGTTCCCCTTTACTAGATAAAATTAGTTTGATTTTAAAAATTAAACTAAAATTAATTTTTTTCTCCTAAATTAATTACATTTTCTTTTATTTAACTAATATACGCTACACTACCGTCTACCTGGCCTGAACTCTCAAGACAATAGTGAGTCAGAGTTCAGGGCTGAATATTATGTCCAGTCAAAGATAGATACATATTCGAAAACATAAATAACTTTAACCTAACCCCAACATTATCAAAATGCAAATTTAGTAATTATTAATTATTATACATTTTTCTTACCAATGTCAATATCGCTCCTTCCGTCCAAGTCCACAATGTATGCACAAATCACATTCATTTAAATAAAATACAATTGTCAAAATGTACAATTTCATTCTGGTGCCCCACTGTCAATTTAAATTCCAGTACAGTAAAGAAAATACATATACATTACGAGCATTACGAGCAAACTAATATTTTTCACCAATCAGATTTTTAAAAAAGAAAGTCAAACAAATGACAGTTTTGTTATACTTTTTTCGGTGTACCCCTTAAAATCTTGACAATAGTTTACAACAAACTGAAAAAGTATCTTTTAGAAAGTCAAGCTTTCATGCATGAATGTTGCACCTCTCTGTGGCATTAATTAGCATGTTTTTGTGCAGCTGAGCATTTCCTCTGGTGGACTGAGGTA
This sequence comes from Phyllopteryx taeniolatus, assembly GCF_024500385.1. Taxonomy (NCBI): domain Eukaryota; kingdom Metazoa; phylum Chordata; class Actinopteri; order Syngnathiformes; family Syngnathidae; genus Phyllopteryx; species Phyllopteryx taeniolatus. Next base: position 1,050,744 of record NC_084504.1, read on the forward strand.
AATAAGGACATGGAAATGAGGTCCAGTGCTCTAATCCAGCCAGGGTGCAGGTTTTACAGTAATCCCCCAAGAGCTGTTTGGCCTGGAGCAGGCAGAGGGGTAATCCAGCCCCCTGAGACCTCATCCACCAGCCTGCTCTTTCTGTCTCTCTGTCTTAGTATGTCTGTCTCTCTCTCACACTTTCTCTCTCTCTCTCTTTCTCTCTCTTCCTCTCTTTCTCTCTTTTGCTCTCTGAGGAAGACAATAGAAATTGCTGAAAATGCAAATGTTGAGTCACGTAATCAGGTAACAATTTTGATTCTGTAATTAGGACTTGATTCTGATGTTTTTTCAGAATCGTATGCAGATTTAGATTAGTTGATTGTAACATCTGACAAATGGTTGACTTCTTGACAGAGAAGCGTAGATGCAATGTGTCTATAACATGTGGCTATGCATTCATGGAAAGGCTTTTTTTTTTGACAGTGACATATTCTAGCTGGTCTCACAATTGTCTGTCCTATAGTCATGCTATATTGTATCAATTTGATTATCATCTTAATTCAAAGCAAGACCGGGTTTTAATTTATAACATACAGACTAATATTGATTGGTTCTTCCAGTAACATATACCAGACAGAACATTAATAAAGTGCCACTTTGTTTAAAAAAAAACCTGTAATATTATGTAATTGTATATTATTAAACAAATATATTAGCACAATGACAGTTTTATTTTTTGGTCTGCTGCTGTCTTCACTCACTCACTCATTTTCCATACCGCTTATCCTCACTAGGGTTGCGGGTGTGCTGGAGCCTATCCCAGCTATCTTCGGGCGAGTGGCGAGGTACACCCTGAACTGGTCGCCAGCAATTCACACGGCACATACAACCATTCGCACTCCCATTCACACATCTGGGCAATTTAGAGTCGTCAATTAAACTACTATGTATGTTTTTGGGATGTGGGAGGAAACCCAGGCAGGCACGGGTAGAACATGCAAACTTGACACAGGCGAGGCCAGATATTTTTTAACCCGGGTCTTCAGAACTGTGAGGCGGATGTGCTAACAAGTTGTCCACCGTGCCACGCTGCTGTCTTCACTGCAGTTAAAATGTGTAACAATGTAATAATATTTTAGAGAGTCACATGGAAAACATTAACTTTAAATTTTCAGGTGTTTCATTCAGTCCATAGGCCATATCTGTATGCATCCATCCATCCATTTTCTGAGCCGCTTCTCCTCACTAGGATCGCGGGCGTGCTGGAGCCTATCCCAGCTGTCATCAGGCAGGAGGCGGGGTACACCCTGAACTGGTTGCCAGCCAATCGCAGGGCACATAGGAACAAACAACCATTCGCACTCACAGTCATGCCTACAGGCAATTTAGAGTCTCCAATTCATGCATGTTTTTGGGATGTGGGAGGAAACCGGAGTGCCCGGAGAAAACCCACACAGGCACGGGGAGAACATGCAAACTCCACACAGGCTGTGAGAGCCTGTGTGGAGTTTGTGGAGTGTCAGCCTCAGAACTGTGAGGCTGACGCTCTAACCAGTCGGCCACCGTGCCGCCTATCTGTATGTAATAAAGCCATATAATCGGTCCCACCCCAAATAAACATTTGCAAAGGAATTGGTGATTAATCTTTACAAAAAACAAAAACAAAAAATGCTGATGCTAATGAAAGTCACCCTAAAAATATTTTGTGAGTGGAAAGACCATCAAAAACAACAACTATAGTAGTGTATATATTAATTAAACCGTATTTAATTAAGGATGTATTCACTTACACAGCAATTTAGATTTTGTCATAAACATGCACAGTTGCACACTATTCAAGACAAACACACAGGATATTGGCCTCTCCAGCAAATGTTAACTCAAAGAAAGCCACTATAATCTATTGAAACCACTATTGGCTCTTATCAAACTAGTCTTTACATTTACATTTGTGAGAGTGATGACATATTCAGTAAGCATATATATTTTTTTCTCTGTTGTTTGAGTGCCACCATCCCCAAAATCCCAGGCAGATCACTTTCTTTTTTTGCAAAAATTAAAAGCTAATGCCATGGTGACCACTGTAATGGCACCAGTTAGCATTGATCAAGTAGAGTATCAACCATCTTTAATCTCCAGCAAACACGTCCTTGTTTAATCCACAGATCTAAATGATTTGAAAGCAACATAATCGCTACCTAGCGTTGAGGAGGCAAACATTGTTTTGTGGTTAAAGATGGAACTGCACCCAATGCATGCATGTAAACTTCATAGAGACAGCGGAACTATTGGCCCAATTCATTTCTGTCTGTAAACATACTGAGTGACTTATCTCAGTTACAAAGTACTTGACCACCAGAGGTGGGTAGAGTAGCCAAATATTGTACTCAAGTAAGAGTAGTTTTACTTTAAAATAATATGACTCCAGTAAAAGTAGTCCTCCAAATAATTACTTGAGTTCTCAATGCAGGTACTCAATGAAAAACCTACGGAAGTACTGAGTAACTAGTCACTTCTGATTTATTTTTTTAAATCAGAGCAAGAACGTCAAATAAAATAAAAATAAGTAAATAAAAGGTGAATGTGCAAATTCAGACATTGCTGAACAATGTCACTTACCTTATTTTCACGACCATAGGGTGCACCGTATTGAAAGGCGCAGTCTCAGTTACGAGGTCTATTTCTGTATTTAACACATACATAAGGCGCACCGTATTGGGCGCAGGCATGGTAAAACATACGCTAGATTAAAACATACGCTAGCATGCATGCTAGCGTATGTTTTTAAAAAGGCAACGGGAGCAAAACTGAGTTCGGTTGTACTTTATTGAAGTATTTCACAATGTACTCATGTTATTTTTTTTTATAAATCCTCATCCACAAATCCATCAAAGTCCTCATCTTCTGTATCCGAAATTAACAGCTGGGCAAGTTCTCCAACAAACAAGCCGGGTTCCCTCTCGTCATTGTCAGAGTCAATCTCGTTGCCGGGGGGCTCTTCAGCAATGATGCCGGCTTTCGCGAAAGCTCGGACAACAGTCAAAGCAGACGCGCTAGCCCAAGCATCCACAAACCATTCACATATGGTGGCGTAACTGGCCTGGCGCTGCCTCCTAGTCTTAGTAAAGCTGTGTTCGCCATCTGTCATCCATCGCTCCCACGCCGCTCGCAACTTCAGTTTGAACGCCCTGTTTACACAGATGTCCAGCGGTTGGAGTTCCTTCGTCAAGCCTCCCGGAATGATGGGAAGCTCCGAGTTATTGGTGACTGTAGAGAAACTTCTCCCGGCTGTTCTGTGCTCATTAATCCATTGCTCGAGTTGGTCTTCCAACTCGGGCCACTTCGCCTTGTTTCCGCAGGAATTCAGCTTTGTCTTCTTGACTTAGCGAAGCTCGTTTTACTGCTTCCTCCACTTGCTAACCATGGATTTGTTGATCTTGAATTCTCTCGCGGCTGCTGGATTCCCATGTTCCGCCGCGTAAGTGACAGTTTGTAGTTTAAACTGAGCTTCGTAACCGTGTCTCTTCGTAGGTGCCATTTTCGGGGGTCTTTACCCAAACCGATGTTCTTTTGCCCAATGCACATACCCGCACTATATACCTACTGGGGGCGTGCCTTTAGCATCTTCTTTCACGTGCACCCTTCCCCCTTTAACGTCCGCATGCTATCCTCAGTCACGTCCGCCTTTCCTCTTTTAAGCAGCGTTTCGGCAGGAAATGCTTCCAGTCAGTCAAGTGGAGTGCTCATCAATGTCACACAACAACATTTACAGATTTTGGAACTCGGTGCACACATAAGGCGCCCCGTCCATTTTGGAGAAAATGTAAGACTTCTAAGTGCGCTTTATGGTCGTGAAAATACGGTAATCTAAAACATAAAAAATAACATCTTTATAAGATCTTTGTTAAAAATAACAATTTCAGGCCAATTAAGCTCAAACAAATGGTCTTATACAATATTGTTTCTACTTGTTAAACAGCACAAAATACTGTAGCGTCACCAGGCAGATTACAAGGCTGCAATGGATTAAAAAAAGTCTAAACACCGTGGTTCAAATGCCAATGCCTGAACAACTGCATGAACAAATGGTCCCAACAGTTTAAGAATGTTTCTCAAAGTAATATTGCAAGGGATTTTAGGGATTTCGTCATCTACGGTCCATAATACCATCAAAAGATTCACAGAATCTGGAGAAATCTCTGAAACTAAGCTGCAAGGCCGAAAACCAACATTGAATGCCTGTGACCTTCGATCACTCATGCGGCACTGCATAAAAACTGATATCATTGTGTAAAGGATATTGCCACATATGCTTAGGAACACTTCAGAAAACCATTGTCAGATAACACAGTTTGTCGCTACATCTACAAATTAACTTAAATTAATGAGAGAGAGAGAGAGAGAGAGAGAGAGGGAGAGAGAGAGAGAGAGAGAGAGAGAGACAGATAGAGAGAGAGAGAGAGAGCGCAAGAGCGAGAGAGATTAATTGAGCAGGGCCAGCCAGCATAAAAGTTGTCAATGATCTATTGACTCAGTCATTTAACAACTGCTCAGTTTCAAACCTTCTCTGGCATGAACATCAACTAAAAACTATAATGGAAATTTAATGATATGAGTTGTCGTGGCTGAGCAAATGAATGCAAGCCTCACATCATCAGACCCATAATGTCTAGTGCTGGATAGGCTGATGTAAAGCATGCCACCTACTGTATGTACAATGGCATGTGGAGCAGAATGAAAGTGTCCTATTGAGTGAAAAATCTTGATCTGGCAGTGTGATGGGTGAGTCTTAATGTTAACTACCTGACTTCCAAGAATAAATGGTATGAGTTGATTTTTTTTCCTCACATTCATCAATGTCTCTTAAAATTAATGGAGACCTTATTGCTTCTGGTCAAGATATTTATGACAGTGCTACGCTTCCACTTTGTGATTTCCTATTCCGCAACATATTCCAAAAAAGCTGGGACAGGGACAACAAAAGACTGGGAAAGTTGAGGAATCCAATAAAAACACCTGTTTGGGCCATTCCACAGTTGAACAGCTCAATTGGAAACAGGTGAGTGTCATAATTAGGTATAAAAAAGAGCATCCCTGAAAGGCTCAGTTGTTCACAAGCAAAGATGGGGTGAGGTTCACCACTTTGTGAACAACCGCATGAACAAATAGTCCCAATAGTTTAAGAATGTTTCTCAATGTTATATTGCAAGGGATTTTTCGGGATTTTGTCATCTACGGTCCATAATATCATCAATAGATTCACAGAATCTTGAGAAATCTCTGCAACTAAGCTGCAAGGCCGAAAACCAACATTGAATGCCTGTGACCATCGATCCCTCAGCCGTCACTGCATAAAAACTGGCATCATTGTGTCAAGGATATTGCCACATATGCTCAGGAACACTTCAGAAAACCATTGTCAGATAACACAGTTTGTCGCTACATCTAGAAATTAACTTAAATCAAGTCTACCATCCAAAGCGAAAGCCATACATCAACAATACCAAGAAACGCCGACGGCTTCTCTGGGCCCGAGTTCATCTGAGATGAACTAACGCAAAGTGGAAAAGTGTGCTGTGGTCTGACGATTCCACATTTTTTATTGTTTTTGGAAAACGTGGAGGTCGTGTCCTTCGGGGAAAAGAGGGAAAGGACCATCCGGAATGTTATCAGCGTGAAGCTAAAAAGCCAGCATCTGTGATAGTATGCGAGTGTGTTAGTGTCCATGGCATGAGTAACTTGCACATCTTTGTAGGCAACATTAATGCTTTAATGCAGGTTTTGGAGCAACATTTGCTGCTATCCAAGCAATTCAGGGAATTCCCTGCTTATTTCAGCAAGAGAATGCTCAGCCACATTCTGCATGTGTTACAACAGCGTGCATAGCTTCGTAGTAAAAGAGTGCAAGTTCTAAACTGGCCTGGAACTGGCCTGGTGAGCATCATGTGACAATGCGAGAGATTGCGTGATTTCCGAATACAAAAAACATGGCGGCGCCCCTTGCGTAGACTTGAAAAAGCAGCTAGACAAAATTTCTCTTTTCACAAGTCTTTTTCCTTTTTCAGCGGTGGACGGTCGCTTCGTTCTTTTCTCTTTTTCTTCGCCAGCTTCACTAGCAGCGGTAACTCGCAGAGAGCCACTAGCGATTCATGCAGCTACGTCAACGCCAACTCGTCTGTCATGGATGATCTGAGCCCTCGCGTCAATCTGCCGCTGAAGAGAAAAAAAGCTGATTCTTCCACTTCAACCGAGGATTTACTTGATTCAACAGAGATACAGTCTAGTGTCCTCCTCTCAATCGACAAGAAATTGTAAATTACACTTGACTTGCTTCACCAATAGATTGCCGAACTCAGAAAGAACTTGGAGTTCACGCAACAACAGGTCAAACAACTAAGATAAGATAATACTACGCTTCGATCAAACATGATGTCAACGTCAGCGGAACTACAAACCCCTAGACATGAATATAAAATCATGAAAGAAACGTCGCTGGACATTCAATCACAAAGCATGTGCTACAATTTCATTTTCTCTGGCATTCCAGAAAATAACCCAAAAGACCCCGAGGTGCAGATTAAAAAGTTAATGATGTCCGCGCTCAAGATACAGCAAGATACAGTCAACAAGATTACCTTTCACCGTGTTCACCGATTGGGAGGCCCTCATCCAGACCACGTCCCATCATTGCAAAGTTTGAACACTTTGAGCAAAAAGTGTTTGTGAAATCAAAAGGTCATTAGATCAAAGGGACTTTGTTTGGAATGAACGACCAATTCCCCAAAGAAATCAACGAGAGGCGTAAAATCTTGTACCCGTTGATGAAGAATCACCGTGAGAAAGGCCAACTGTTTCGTGATGCCAACATCACGCCCTGGCTCTTCTAGATAATTACTTCTTTTGATCTGTTGTCGTTATGAATTGTCAAAAGTGTATTGTAGCTTGTGTCATTCTTTCCACTTTTGCTTAAATAAACAAAAAAGAACTGAATCAGGCATGCCATCAGCATGAATTCTCACTCCTATCTGTCTTCTTTCCTGCTCTGCTTGTTGCCACACACACTAAACACACAAGTCGTTCAAAACTCTTCTTGCGCACTACAAACAACCACCAAACACCATATTATCCACTTGTCACTCATGTTCGTTTTCTATGTTCAGTGTTTGTTCATTACCCTTCTATGTACCCTGGCTTTGCTGTTTTTAAATATGGCCTCTCTAATTAACATTTGTCAACAAAATATGAAAAAATCTCCCGAAAACTGTCAAAAAAAACAACAACAAAGAATACACAGTACCCAATCTATTTAAAATTATGATACACGCACCCATTATACTTCACAATTAACTTTTGTGTCATGGAATATCAATGGCATTCGATCGCAGGCAAAGAGAATTAGGATTATGGATTATGTCACTAAATTTAAAACAGACCTCCTCCTATTACAATAAATGCGATTTATTGAGTCAGAAGAAAAATGCCCCATTGACCCTAATTTCACTCAGGCTATCTTGCCCTTTTATAACAGTAGACAAAGAGGAGTCTCGATACTAGTCCATAAAAGACTACTTTTTACAATAAATAGTACAGTAGCAAATCCAGAAGGCCAATACATAATTATACAGGCTACAATATTTAACAAACCTTACACAATTGTCAATGTATACGCTCCTAATAAAGATGATCCAGCCTTTTTTTACATTCTCTTTTCACACTTGTTAAACTTGTCAGCCAATTCTACAATTATTATGGGAGGTGATTTTAACCTGACGCTAAATCCCCTAATAGATAGCTCAAATCTCAAAAATAGAAATCAGCCACCATGCCCCAATATACTAGAGCAGTATATGGACGACTTTGGTCTTGTTGACATATGGAGGTTGAAAAATCATACAAAAAGAGAATACACATTTTTCTCATCATTTCACCGCTCTTTCTCATGAATAGATTATTTTCTTTTTAGAATTACCTCCAAAATACATCCAATCATCATCAGCGACCATGCATCGATTTCTCTCAATCTAAAAATAGAATCAAGTTTGGGACCCCACCAACACGGCGCGTCAACACATCCCTATTGAAGGACCCGGATTTTGATTATTTCGTGAGGAAGGAATGGGACGAGTTTTTGAAATTCAACAACTCCCCAACCATATCCCCATCTCTGCTGTGCGAAACCGGGAAAGCTGTATTGAGAGGTCGAATCATATCATACTCTTCGTAAAAGAGAAAACAAGAACAAAAATTAGAAAATGAAACTGAGGACAAAATTCAACACCTCACAGAAGAATATGCAATTAATCCAACAGATACGCTTAGAAACCAACTTCAAAGGGCAAAACATCAATTAGACGTTAACTTATCAAAAAGAACAGATTTTCTACAACAGTTAAGATACACTAACTTTGAGTACAATAATAAACCAGGAAAATTCCTTGCGAACCAACTTCAGTGCAATAAAGAAAAGTCATTAATTAAAGCCATTCAAGATTCAAACAGCAACAGTACACAGTCACCGCTAGAAATAAATGAAATATTTTACAATAATTATAGCAGCTTATACGCATTTTCAAACAATCCAGACCAAACAGAAATTGAAACTTTTATTAAGGAGCTAAACATTCCTCAATTAAATACACAAATTAAAGACAGCCTTGATGTTCCTTTAACCATCACAGAATTACATAACGCATTAAAAAATATGTAATTGGGACGAGTGCCTGGACCGGACAGACTCTCCGTTGAATTCATTAAACATTAATGGCCAATACTAGCACCTTTATTTTTCAGAACAGTCAAGGAGATAAACGGTCAAATTAGTAGCCATATGAACACAGCTTCAATTAAATTATTACTAAAGTCAGGCAAAGACTACTAATTATCGGCCCTTATCACTGATGTAGATATGTAGATATCAAGATTATCTCGAAAGCCCTCGCAGGGAGACTTGAAAAGGTACTCCCATCGATAATCCACTATGACCAGACAGGCTTCATTAAAGGTAGAAGTTCCACAAATAATTTCAGACGTCTGTGAAATTTAAAAAGCGTGTCACAGTGTAAAAATCTAAATGCAATCATCATGTCACTTGACGCAGAGAAAGCTTTCGATTAAGTTAACTGGGCTTTCCTGTTTGCAGTACTTTGCAAAGTTGGTTTTGGAGATTCATTTATGCATTGGATTGCAACACTATACAATACCCTGAAAGAGACAGTCACCATAAATAGGATTACTTCATAAAGTTTTACTTTACAAAGAGGAACTAGGCAAGGATGTCTACTCTCACCAATGCTATTTGCAATATTCATCGAACCACTTGAACCACTAATATTAAAGGTATCTGCTCACTAGTGACAGAACACAAAATCAATCTGTATGCCGATGATATTCTTCTTTATTTACAGGAACCCAAGTGCTCTCTTCAGGCAGTCTTCAGTCTCATTAAAACATTTTCACAAATATCAGATCTATCAACTGGACATCATCAACAATACTCCCAATCACAGAAAACTCATGGACTCCTGCAGATTAAATCCCAGATTACCCTATTCTTATAGGAAATATTAAGTATTTAGGTATTAATATAGTCACTGATGGTGTAGTGGTACACTCGCCTGACTTTGGTGCAGGCAGCGTGGGTTCAGTTCCCACTCAGTGAGGGTGTGAATGTGGGTACGAATGGTTGTCCGTGTCTATATGTGCCCTGCGACTGACTGGCGACCAGTTCAGGGTGTAGTCTGCCTTTCACCCGAAGTCAGCTGGGATAGGCTCCAGCACCCTGCGACCCTAACCAGGATAAGCGGTGTTGAAAATGGATGGAAATGGAAATGGAGGTATTAATATTTCACCAAAACTCACAGATCTAACAAATCTAAATGACACCCCACTTCTGGAAAAAATCTCAGTTGATTTAAGACGCTGGAATAATTTGCCAAAATCACTACTGGGAAGAATAGCAACAATAAAAATTAAAACTTTACCTCAAATAAATTATTTATTCCTAATGATTCCATTTAAGACCACATTTAAATGGTTTCAAACATTAGATTTTGCTGTAATAAAATTTTATTTAAAAAAATAACTTCAGAAAAGTAAACAGGAGGGAGGCCGAAATGCTCTCAACTTTAAACACTATTATTTAGCTAACCAATTACAATACCTCATCCAATGGTTGCACCACAATGAGGAGTATTATTCTTGGCTAGAATTTGAACAAATATACTGCAACAACATCAAAACTCCCATTTATTTCCACAACTCTTAAACGTTATAAATGCTTCAAGAATCCAATAATCGCATCCACCTTAACGGCTTGGTGGCAAAGTTGAGAATCTATAGGTTCTCAATTTGCTCGCAGTCTGCTCTGCCCATTCTGTCATAATCCAGATTTCGAAATTAATAATATACTCCCTGCGATTGGCTGGCAACCAGTTCGGGGTGTACCCCGCCTCCTGCCCGATGATAGCTGGGATAGGCTCCAGCACGCCCGCGACCCTAGTGAGGAGAAGCGGTTCAGAAAATGGATGCATGGATGGATGGATAATATACTCCTTGATTTTAGTACATGGGAACAACATGGAATTGACCACCGACAACAATTATTTAACGATAATGTTTTTCGGACACGTGATGAATTGTTCCAAGAATTCCAAATAACAGGCGGAAACTTTCTTCAATACAATAAATTAAAAGCAGCAATAAAATAAAGAATACTAACACTCCAGAGCACCCTCGAACTGCCGGAGTTTGTCTAGCAAATAGTGAAGCTTCATCCGCAAATTAAAATAATTCTCTCAAAAGTTTATAAATTAATTTCATGCACTAAATCAATGCATTTACCAATCACTAAATGGAAAGAAGACCTTTCCATGTCCGCTGACCGTAACTACGGGAAACAGATGTGTAACAATACGTTTAGAATGACAAAAAAAACTAATTTACAGCTCATACAATATAATGTGCTCCATAGAACACACTTTACTCAGTACACTATGCATAAAATGGGCTTCTCTCCATCAAATATATGCACGCAATGCACCAAAAATGCATGGGACGGTGGTGGGTGGGAGAGTGGCATTGGGTCCCTGCAGCCTCCTCCGGGTGGCCGGTTATCGGGGCGCCTCGGTGGGGCCGGCGGAGCGCCCTGGGTCCCTCGGTGTGGGACGAGTCCCGTCTCCGGGCTCTTCGGTTTCCTCCCACATCCCAAAAACATGCATGGTAGATTAATTGAAAACTCTAAATTGCCCATCGGTGTGAATGTGAATGCAAATGGTTGTTTGTTGAAATGTGGCCTGTGATTGGCTGGCGACCAGTTCAGGGTGTACCCCGCCTCTCGCCCGGAAATAGCTGGGATAGGCTCCAGAACGCCCGCGACCCTAGTGAGGATAAGCGGAATGGAAGATGAATGAATATTTGCAAAAAAGTTGTCATTTTGAACATCTTAAAAAAAACGTGCCTTTTAGTATATTCAATTAAATATACTGGAGATTGAAAAAGATTTGTAAATCATTGTTTTGTTTTTATTTGTTTTACACAATATCCTAACTTCATTATGTCACACCGTGGTGAGGGTTGTCGTGCCTGGGTTTTTTTGTCTGGTTATTTCCTGTTTGACTTTGAAAGACGAACTTTCTTCTCGTTTCAGAACACTTGCCCTTCTTCATGTGTCGGCCCTGATTCCTGATTGTCTCCACCTGTGCACCATTACCCCTGTGTGCTTAAATAGACTGTGTCTCCATTGTCTGGTGCCAGAGTGTCTTCGTTTGTTGGTTGAGTTGCCTGAGTGTGTCCTCAGCACATGATCCTGGTCATAGCCATTATTGTAAGTATACATTTGAACCTTGAAACGAGTGATTTTTAGCTCATAATTTACATAGCTTAGTTGGTTCCTCTGCTAACACAGCCTTTGGTTTTCCTCCTTTGGTGTGATTTTGATTTTGCGTTTATATTTTTTGACACTTGGTTTTTCCTCCTTCTGGACTTCTTGAGTACTTTCATAGCCGATTATTTCGTCAGCTTGTTAAGTGGTCATCGGTGTGTATAATAAAACCTGCGCACTCTCTGTGATCTCTGTGTGTGTAGTCCTGGACTGATATATTGGAATTGGGGTTTATAATAATAATAATAATAATAAATGCAACCAGTCCCTTGCAGCAGTCGCTGCTCCTACCCTAATAATAGCTTTGATCAAAATTCCCAGTCAAAAATGGCGCAGCCCAAAGTTTGTTGGTTTGAGGTCCAGTCCTCCTGCAGCTCTGTAGATCTATTTTTATCTATACCTGTATACCATTTATTTGATATGGTCCAACAGCTCAAATTAATGATCGAGCGAGTGTGTGAACAGATTTGTCAGGCCACTGAGTGATTTGTGTAGCTACTGTATGTGTTGAGTGTGTATGTCCATAGAGAGGTAGTGTGATTGCAAATGCGTGTCCGACAGTGTGGCTTGCTTTCAGCCTGTCTATCACAAACCATTGGCCAGGCTCCCCGGAGCCTTATGCATAATGCAACAGGCAAAAGACAACGCCCTGCATGATAATGTGCATGTACAACTGCTGTGTATGTGGGTTGACTACAGATAGACCAGGAGATGAGTCGCTTAACAGTGACAGCATGTACAGCATACAACATGAGATTAATGACTTTTTAAACATGCACATGGGTACACATAACAATTTTGGTCTGGTTCTCTAAGAGGCACCAGAGGTTGCTGCTTGGTGCTAATTTTTTTTTCCCCCGGCTCACCGATCTCATTGGCAGTGGTGCTTCTAGGACTTATTACTATTAATTACTGTGTTGTTAATAGATGTAGCCTACAGCAATATTTTGAGACGTGTTCTTTAAAAATATTCAGATTTTATAAATTTACCTAATAATAAACATGATCTGGAAAAGGTTTCCAGTTGGAATATAAATCTACAAAATGTAATGTACAATAATTTCTACTTTCAAAAGCTACACAGGACACTCGGATATGTTCACATTAAAGTATTTATTTGGCTACCTTGAACAATGAATAGTTGCTCATGAATCCACAACTCAAATAATAGAAAATGATGCCCCACCAAATGCATAAAAGTAAGATAGGACTTTATTTGTTCTTTGTCTGTCCAAAGGATCTGGAGAGGTGTTGGGCTTCAACTAATGTGAAGCTCTGATGTTACCAAAGGCAGAGTTTTATGTAGAGACATAGAATAAAGGTAATTTAAAGTCACGTTATCTTGAAAAGAAACACTGTAATGTATTGTTGACCTTTGTAAATACAGTATTTACAGATCTTTGCTATTTGAATGATTTTTCAATTGCGTGACTCTCCTGTTTCCATGCCGAGTGGTAAATTGTGTGACAAATTGTTCCATACCAAGAGATTTTGCCCACCTAGACTCATTTGGTATTCCTAAACTGCTCAAATGGCTTTCTGTCATAGTTCTTGTGTTTTGATCAGTTTCAGTGCAGAGAAACTTCTTCCACAGGAGGCACTCCTAACTGGAGTAACAAATGCAATTTTGGTAAGCCTAAATAGTTTATTAAAATGCCACCATAGCTAGTTTTTCTGCCACATAAACATTAATAGAAGAACTCCTTGATGGTTGACAACTATTTTGTCATGACGAGAGACTTCAACATTAATGTTGACAATAACATGGAAAGAAAATCTAAAGAACTCTCTGCTATACTAGACAATTGACCTCTCTCAACATATTAAGAGTCCAACCCAAACTCAAGGTCAAATCTTAGACCTGTTCATCTCTAAGGATGTTGAAATTCTATCAATTGACATGAAGAATATGGCTATGTCTGACCATTTTTGTGTATTCTTTGAATGACAGATTCTTCCAAAAGTTCAGACAACCTCTGTCTAAGAAAAGGTACATAAATGAGAGCACTGCCACTAAGTTAGGGAGACCATTGCTGTGCCACAAACTGTGAATGCTGAGACAGTTGGTGAGCCTTTGGATAAGGGTTAAGCGTTCACCTGTAAAATCTCGAATGGCGTCGCTCCTATTGCAACTAAGACAATCTTGAGGCGACCTAGAACACCGTGGAGGAGCACAATGATGTTAAAGACCTCGACATCAAAGTGTAGGAAAGCAGAATGTAACTGGAGAAAAACTAAAGTCCAAATTGACTGACATCGACAAACAAAGTCCTTGTAATTTTAACTGATAATTTTCTGAAATTATCAGTAAGGACTTCAACTATACAAGGGACACCCTCTGTTTGCTGTGGTTGACCAACTCACAACCCCCCCACCCCCCGAATCAGATAGCTCTAGAAGTCCTAACAGCAGATAAATGCAATGAATTTGCTCATTTTAGTGAAAAAATACAATCAAATAGGTTAAATATTAGCACAAATAAGCAAAATGATACTACATCTGAAGCCACCCAGAAAAAAACTCTATTACCATGTCAGAATTTGATGCAGTTGACCAAAAACTGTAGAGAAAAGGATTCAGCAGCTGAAACCATCAACGAGCTGTCTTGACTCAATACCATCTGACTTTTTCAAAGCTATTGCGAAGTCTGTGCTAGCTGATTTGCAGCAAATAATCAATTGCTCACTTCAGTCAGGCGAGTTTCCTAAAGCTCTTAAAGTAGCTGCCATTAAGCCTCTGCTAAAAAATTAGAGCCCTGGATGCTTCCATGTTAGCAAGCTATAGACCCATCTCAAATCTCACTTTCAAAGCAAAGATTGTTGAGTTATTTTTAATCAACTCAGCAATTTCTTGAACTTAAATTGACTTTGACAAATTTCAATCAGGGTTCCGAACTCATCACAGTACAGAATCTGCTCTTATCAAAGTGCTAAATGATATAAGGTTGAATACTGACTCGGGAAAGGTGTCAATTCTGGTCTTGTTGGAACCTCAGTGCAGCTTTTGATACGGGAGATCATAATATACTGCTGAACAGGTTGGAAATGTGGGTAGGACTCAATGGAACATTCTTTAAATGGTTTAGGTCCTACCAGGAGGAAAGGAGTTATTTTGTAACCATTGGAAGTGTTCAATCTCATCGAATGGCAATGACCTATGGGGTCCTTTAAGGGTCAGTTCTTGGACCCCTCCTGTTCGGCCTGTATATGCTACCCTTGGGTCAAATTCTTCAGAACTTTAATTTTGATTATCATAGCTATGCAGATGACAGCTATATCGAGCAGTGTCTGCAGATGACTACAGTTGTAGTCAATTGTTGTTTGTTGTTGTTTTTTGTCAATGTCTTTATGTCTCCAAAGTGTTCTGTAAATTGACTGTCTGTTGTACTAGAGCGGCTCCAACTACCGGAGACAAATTCCTTGTGTGTTTTGGACATACTTGGCAAATAAAGATGATTCTGATTCACTTGAGGTGTTGTGCCACTGTCTAAAACTGATAAATAACTGGATGAGCCACATTTTCTTCAATAAAACTGAGAATTGTTTTTGGCAATAAAGAAAAGACGACTGCTGTTAGTAAATACTTCAAGTCACAGGTTAAAAACTCTTTTTTTTTTTTTTTTTTCCCCCCCCTCATTCTTAAGAGAATTTCCCCTTTAAAATGTTTCTTGCACTGTACGCTGTTTTAATTTTAGTTTTATTTTTCTCTCAATGTTTTTTTTTTTTTTCTTTTAATCATGTAACGCACATTGAGTTACCTTGTGTATGAAGTGCGCTATATAAGTATAGTGAGGATAAGCGGAACGGAAGATGAATGAATAAACCACAACAAAACTGAGAATTGTTTTTGCCAATAAAGAAAATATAATTGCTGTTAGTAAATACCTGGAGTCACTCTCTTTTAAAGACCAAGTCCGAAACCTTGGTGTTCTGATGGATTCCGAGTAGTATCAAATCAATCACTAAAACTGCTTCTACCATCTGAAGAACATATCCAGAGTGAAGGCTTTCATGTGTCAAGCAGACCAGGAGAAGCTCATTCATTCTTTTATCTCAAGTAGACTTGACTATTGTAATGGTCTTCTGACTGGACTCCCTAAAATGAGCATTAAACAGCTGCAGCTCATTCAGAATGCTGCAGCTCGGATTCTGACCAGAATGAAGAGGTCAGAGCATATTACTCCAATTCTAAAGTCTTTACACTGGCTTCCAGACAGCTTTAGAATAGATTTCTACTACTGGTCTATAAATAACTAAGTGGTTTAGGTCCTGAATACATGCATGAAATGCTAATGTAATATAAACCCAGTAGGGGACTGAGATTGACAGACTCTGGTCAAATATTGGAGCACAGAGTCCAAAGCAAACATGGTGAAGCAGCATTTAG
This sequence comes from Phyllopteryx taeniolatus, assembly GCF_024500385.1. Classification (NCBI taxonomy): domain Eukaryota; kingdom Metazoa; phylum Chordata; class Actinopteri; order Syngnathiformes; family Syngnathidae; genus Phyllopteryx; species Phyllopteryx taeniolatus. The sequence continues at coordinate 1,066,990 of NC_084504.1, forward strand.
CTATTATGCTGCACACAAATGGAATAAGTTGCCAACAGAACTGACGTCAGGTCCAAGTGTGCATGTTTTTAAGTCCAGGTTAAAAACTCTTCTTTTTTTTTTTTTTTTTTTCCCCGTGCCTTTTAGAGCATTTCCACTTTTAAATTATATTTCTTGCACTGTATGCTGTTTCAATTGTACTTTTATTTTTTCTGTTTTAAACGTTTAAAAGCTGTTTTTCTTTGTTTTTAAATGCTTTTAATCATGTAAAGCACATTTATTTACCTTGTGTATGAAATGCGCTATATAAATTTTTTTGCTTTGCTTTACCATCTAGTTGTATGTTCCATTAGCTTCACTACCTAATATTTGTCAAAACGTCAAGGTTTTTCAGCAAAATTCAAATACAAAAGTCTTCACCCCACCTCAAAGAAGTAATGTCATTGAGGATTTTGTTCTCCTTCACAGGAGTGCTAACTGTTTTTTTACAGTGCAGCTTGATGAGGGCATTGTTAAAAGGAAACAGTATTTTGGTAGTTTCTGGAACAGGAGTTGCTTGAAATAAAACAAGGGCAGCTCTTCTCTCTCTTCCACTCATGCAACCCTTTGTGCCAAGTCCTCCACCCTGCTCCAAAAAAAAAAAAAAAGCACAAAGCTTAGTACAGTGACAATCTTCAATCTAGTGCACATTTTAATGTTTTAAGTCCATGTGCATACCTGGGCACCACTTGTGTACACTCCTGTACATGCATTGGATTTATGTTGAACATACACTATGGCTGTAGTAATTTGGTTAGGCGCTAGAAGTTTAACTTGTATAGCAGTTTTATTTCAATTACTATATTGGTACAATGGATGCCACCATCGAACCGGACTGACCACAGTTTGATTACTGAGAAGCGATTTAAGGATTAGCAGAAAAGTTATTCAACATCAGTGTTGTGATTGTTTCTTTTTAACTACTTGGGTTTGTTTTTGAGCTGACTATGAATGATTAATCACCATCATGAGAAATAATAAGTGGTGCCTCAAAACTTTAATACCCCAAAGGTACAATTCTGAAACTGAAATTTTGGAGAAACATACCTTGAAGGTTGCACAAAATCGTGAAGCTACCAGGGCAGGAAGTGGGGCAACTCTTTTAACCATGTGCCTTCCGGGAGTCCTGTTGGTGGTGCTTTGGGAGTGTGGACCCCCTGATACAAGTCGTTTTGGCCCTCTTCAACCGGTGTCAGTTTTGTCAGCATTGTGTAAGCAAGTTGGATTTGTTTCCAGTGAGGGTTGGACTCTGCCAAGGCTGCCCTTTGTCAGCGAATCTGTTCTGAACTTTTACACACAGAATTTCAAGGCATAGCAATAGAGTTGAGGGCATCCAGTTTAATGGACTGGATTTAGCCCTCTCCGTTGCAGATTATGTAGCTCTGTTGGCTGTATCAGGCTATGATCTTCAAACTCTTACTGGAGCAGTTTGCAGTTGAGTAGGAAATAGATAGAATGACAACTCAAAGTCTGAGACCATGGCTCTCAGCCGGAATCAGGTAGAGGCTACCCTATCTGGGTCAAGGATGACATTCTTACTCAAGTGGAGGAGTTTATACTGTACATCAGGGCTGTAAGGATACAGTATTAAAACCGAAAATAAAGATACTCGAAAGACCTTTTCACACTGCCCTTGCTCAGTGTGAAAGGCCCCCGCATCAAAGCCCAACTGACGGCAAAGGGGCTTCAGCTATCCCATATTTGGAAGTGATGATGGAACACCCTAGAAGTTAAGTCGGGAGGCTTTCCCCGCTGAGAGGACTGCAACTTGGCAATATGTATTTCTCGTTGTTAGAAAAGAAAGCCCCAACTTTGCTTATTTTAAGGAAGAGGAGGTGATGAAGCAGCAAAAAAAAAAAAAAAAAAGGGAATGGGAATATCCCATACTAATTTCACGGCAGGATATCTTTTAAACTCATTCGTGAGCTTTCTAGTTCCAGGAAGAGTGCTTCGAGGCATATTTCAGGCTGAGCAGGAGGTTTAAAAGGGCCCCCCACCCGCAGAGATGTCTCAGTTTATAATTTTCTACTGGCCCAAAGTTTAGGATAGTGGGACACTGCAATTATTATGCCTTTCTCCATTCCCCCCTTGGCATTTACAGTATAAGTCAGCCAAAATAGCACTCAGAAATCACTCCACCAGCCCACTCATTGGAGGAGCTTTCTAACGTCACCCCATCCCAGCTCCAGAATAAAACATGTAGCGTTGCTTCAAACGCAGAACTGTCTCCTAAGCACATACACAAATAAATGGAATGTTGAGGGTGTCAGACACCTTGCCAAGTGCAGTGTGAAAAGTCCTCAAGACATGAACCTGTCGTCTTTGAAATGGCAGACCTGCGACACGACCCCCCCGACTCCTACAGTTTGTGCCTCCATTCCATCCATTCATTTTCTGAGCCGCTTCTCACTAGGGTTACGGGCGTGCTGGAGCCTATCCCAGCTATCATCGGGCAGGAGGCGGGGTACACCCTGACCTGGTTGCCAGCCAATCGCAGGGCACATACAAACAAACAACCATTCGCACTCACATGCACACCTATGGGCAATTTAGAGTCTCCAATTCATGCATGTTTTTGGGATGTGGGAGGAAACCGGAGTGCCTGGAGAAAACCCACGCAGGCACGGGGAGAGCATGCAAACTCCACACCGGCGGGGCCGGGGATTGAACCCCGCTCCTCAGAACTGTGAGGCTGATGCTCTAACCAGTCGGCCATTATTATTATCAGAATGATGATGATTATTTTAAGTTTATTTTGAAAAATTTAAGCCTACATTGAAGATGCATTTCTTTAGTAAGTCTCCTTTAACTACATGTCATGTGACCACTGTTTCTATTGATGTTCAGAATCATGTTTATTTGCCAAGTATGTCCAAAAAACAAAAGGAATTTGTCTCCGGTAGTTGGAGCCGCTCTAGTACGACAACAGACAGTCAATTGACAGAGAACACTTTTGAGACATAAAGACATTGACAAAAAACAGTCAGTGAGCAATAAAGGGTTGCTAGTTATCTGGTAATGCCTGTACATTTTTTATTTTATTTTTTACAATTGTGCAAAAAGATGCAGAGTCCTCTAGCACTTAGAGCAGTTCGAAAGACTGATATTGCAATAGTCCGGTGGAATGACCATTGTGCAAAGGGCGCTGAGACTTCAAGCGAGTAGTGTGATAATCTGGGACAATGTTGATTGTGCAAATGTTGCAGATCCTCCTCAGTCAGTGTGCAAATGGAGCAGATGCTACTCTGGCATGAGTGGCCAGTATTGGTCAACAACAGATATGCAAATAGTGTAGCGTAGCTAGACTACTACAGTGAGTGCACGAGTAATGTATAATTGGCCCCACAGAAATGAGACAACAAACGCAGGTCAAAAAATTGCCAGCATGGTGTAATGGAATTGTAGGTTCGGTGTTTAAGAAGTTGATTGCAAGAGGGAAGAAGCTGTTGGAATGTCTGCTAGTTCTAGTTTGCATTGATCGGTAGCGCCTACGTGAGGGAAGGAGCTGGAAGAGCTGGTGACCGGGATGTGGAGGGTCCGAGAGGATTTTGCACGCTCTTCTTAGTTCTGGCAGCTACCAGAGTGAGCAAAAATGCTAAAACGCTAATGCTAGTTATTTTTAACTACGCAAAGGCAACTCGAGTAGAGGAAGAAACATGGCTATGACTAATAACCAGGGTTGCAAATAACAATTTTGGTCTGGTTCTCAAAAGAGCACCAGAGGTTATTGCGCGGTGCTCATTTTTTCTCAACCCACTAACCTCACTGGATGAACTTACTTACATTGATATATTGGATGATCACATTTTGGGACTGTGCGATTAGCTGATTTGGTGCAGTTCTCTCGGGCAGCATTCCCCAATCTGTTTTGCACCACGGATCGGTTTTACATAATTAGGTCTGGGCGACTTGGGGAAAACAAATCATATCACAATTTTTTTCAAGTCAGTCCATATCAATAAATATCATGATCTAAAACAAATCACAATTTCTTGCAGCATTAAATGATCCCTCTTATTCATAACCTTGGATTTAAATATTTATTTTCTGTCAAAAGTTGAACACGACATGGAACAAATGTGTGTTACATACTATAAAACATCTACATACAAATATTCATAAACATGTAGTGTATAATCTTACCATACAAAAGCTTTTAAGTTTTCCAATTCCACTTTACGCCTAACGAGGGTCCAATACTTTTCATCATGTACTTGAATCCCTTATTTTCAACTGTGGTTACTTTTAGCATGTCTTTTGTGATACAATTTAGTTGTCTTCCGTGGGAGATTAGAGCCCCTTTCTCCGGTCTGGGATTGTAAATCTTGCATTGAGCGTGCCCTAGCGGGTGCCACTGCTTCGGGTAGTAGAATGATTGGTGGTATTCTCTGTCTTTGTGTGAACATACACTCGACATAGTTTGCAGTGCACGCTATTCTGCTTCTTGTCAGACACACCAAAATAACTCCACACTGATGAGCTTTTGGGGTCTTTTTTTTATCAACGATGTCTCCCGTCGGTTCTTCCAAGGGAACCTTCATTTTCTCATTTTTTTTGTGTTTTTTTTTGTTTTTAAGCGCTCGCCCACTGCTGAAATAGTTGCAGCAGCACAAATATTAGCACCTGTTGCGACTGGCTGTATGCGTCAACCCAACTTGGCATGGTTATATTCATGCCACATGATTGGTTCAGCGCAGAGCAACTCATTATTATTGGCTATTTATACCGTCTGTCAAAACATAGACAAATGCAATCTATCAAAGTCTAGCCTCAACTTCTCATGTCTATTTTTATCGCTTTATCGGCCAACCCTAATTTTAACATGTATTTTGACGGACCATCGTAGCAGCTAAATGGTGAGACTAAGATGCCCACGAAGCACGCCGTCACGTCGGCAGCCTCTCCGAGCCCAGCCACCATGGATGTCATCCTCGACAGCACACGCTCCTTCCAAGCACACACAAACAACATCACCCAGTCTGCATACTTCACTTGCGAAACATCAATCAGCCGCTCTGCCCCCCATCTTTATAACTCACTACCACCTGACCTCCAAAACACAGACACATTTACCATCTTCAAATCTAAACTCAATACTCACCTATTCCGGATTGCCTAGTCACTCTAACAGTTCCCATCTCATTTGCCATTTTAATTGATGTTTTATATTCTGTCATTTTTATTGTATTGCTTGATTTCTTTCAGCTATGTTTGTATGGTGACCTTGAGTGTCCATCCATTTTCTGAGCCGCTTCTCCTCACTAGGGTCGCGGGCCTGCTGCAGCCTATCCCAGGTATCATCGGGCAGGAGGCGGGGTACACCCTGAACTGGTTGCCAGCCAATCGCAGGGCACATACAAACAACCAACCATTCGCACTCACATTCACACCTACGGGCAATTTAGAGTTGTCAATTAACCTACCATACATGTTTTTGGGATGTGGGAGGAAACCGGAGTGCCCGGAGAAAACCCACGCAGGCACGGGGAGAACATGCAAACTCCACACAGTCGGGGCCGGGGATTGAACCCCGGTCCTCAGAACTGTGAGGCAGATGCTCTAACCAGCCGCCCAAAAATATATAAATAAACAAATAAACTAAATTCAAAATAGTTTGTAAGCAAATGCGCAGTGACACACTTGAACCTGGTGCACTTTTTAATATTTTCAGTGTGCATTTCCACATGCACTCCTGCTAATAACCCTGAAACTGCAGACCTTCAAAACTCATTTCGGTCAGCAGTATGGGAGCATTTAAGCTACCCACTTGATAGCAGTAATGGGAATTGTGTAGTTGATTTTCCATAAGTACTTCAAAGTTACATCAAACATGTTCATGAACCTTCAAAGAAACTACCCATAAATGTATTCAAGCGGGGAACGGAAAAAAAACAAAGGCACAGTCTACTACGACAAATGTATTTTTTCTGTTAATGAAGTACGTATATCATGAATACGTTTTTTGAAAAAATAAAATTTTAATTTTATTATTTGTTTCTATCAGTTTATTTCTAAAAATGTTTTTGTAGTCAACTATGACGAAAGTTGAGTGACTCATTAAAGTCAAAGTCATTGATTATCAGCACAATACAGTGGTCCCAAAACTTATTTTTATTGACATTGATTCAATGTTTCAAAGTTTGTATTTTGTGTTTTTGAAAAATGTTTTATTGCATGTATAAAAAGCATTATATTTGAGTGAAAAACACGTTTTTGAACAATTTTATTGTTCAAAAAGTGTTATATTTGAGTGACACGTGCCATGTTCAGTTGTTTTTGAACAAAATTTTATTCAAATAAAAAAAATATTTTTTCTTAAATGCAAGACTTAATACGTTATCAGGTAATGATACTTTGTGTCGGGGAGTACTTAAATGTACTTGTACTCTTACTCAGTGGCCAATACATCTTCAAAATGAGAGTCATTTCAACCAAACGTTTGAAATTGTAATTTAACCATGTTGTGGCCCACATTTAAATGGAAGATAGATTGATACATAGCCATCATTCACATATCAGATGAAAATTAATGCCTTAACCAATGAACCATCATTCCTACTATATAGGCTGCAGCAGACACACACACACACACACACAAAATACTGGGACAGATTGCCACTTTACATTCAACGCTTGCAACTATGATTGTTATGCCTATGAATACTCTGTAGTTCTGCTGCTGGTAGACTTTATTAAGCCTCTCATTTCATGGTAGTAAAGGGCAGGATGGCTCCTTTGTGCTTCCCTTTTGCTCATAGTACAATGAAGATGCAAGAAAAAAAGGACCCTGATTTCCAAAATATAGGCCTGAATTTGGATATGGGGAAAAATAAGCTGCCAAGTCTGATTCATAATACAACCTGTCCTTCATAAATAGTTCAGGATAATTTGAATCTCAGTAGAGAGGTCAGACAGCGGAGGCCAACAGTGTTTAAGGTTACTCTACCCCAATCAACTCCATGTCTTGCTGACATGTCCCCAGTTGAAAATGAGACACACCAATGTAGTAAGTAGACTGGCAAAGTGCCCCTGGCATCAGGGCACCCAGATGGACGTGACTTGACCATGAGCAAAGCTCAGACATTGTCCTCCATCACCCTGAAGGACACAACTGCAAGTGTCTGGTTTCATCTCACCATACATGTCCTCTCTGTCCCTCTGTTGACGGTCTTGTTTTCCTTGAAACTCACGAGCAAAGAAAGTCAAAGATTAACCTGCCTTATGTTTCTGGAAACTGTCGTCGCGTTAAAACGGCGGTAGCCAGTTTTCAAAATCAGAAGGACTGATGGGTGCCCATGTTATTTAAAATTGACACCGGCACCTGATCAGATTTGGGATTCACCTTCCTCGAGCTATTAACTAAAATAATAACACAAAATTAAGAAGAATGGTATGGCAAAGTTTTAAAAGTACAGTAATTATCGAAAGCGGAGTCTAACAGCAGGATCAGTGCCTGTAGGAGACTGAAGTAGTAGTAAAACAGTGACTATCCAAAACTTGTGTAGGTCGTACTTTTCATGCATGCATAACATTGATTATATTATTACACAAGTGAAAACAAAATATCACTCCTACATATTGCCAGCCAAAAATATTCTAACAATAAAAAGTAAGAGCAGACCACAGAGTTTCAGTATTATGGCATTGTCTTGGTATGAAGGGAGGGAGGGGGAGAGGATCAGAGAGACTTGCCCACTGAGGGCTCAGGCTGCTTGGGGCAACGCTTCTAGCAACCCGCCTTACCCCTGCTCTGACCTGGAGGATGCCTCGGCCACTGTACGCTCCAGACACTTTGTGCAGAGAAGCCGCACTGAATACCAACCAGCTGTTGGCATGTCGGGATGCTATGTATAACTGCATTGGAAAATAAAACTGCAGTGAACTGTCATAAATGTGTGATTTTTAGCCTAGAGAAAGTGGAACTATGGGGCATCAACAGAAAATGTCAAAATACTGTATATCCATTAATTACTGAAGAAGAAGAATCATCTTTTATTGTCATGAACATGCATGCATGCATGCACACGAAATTTGTTCTCTGCATTTAACCCATCACAGTGAACACATACACATGTTAGTGGAACACACTGGAGCAGGGGGCAGCTGAAGCGCCCGGGGAGCTTTTCGGGGTATCAGTGTCTTGCTCAGGGACACCACAGCCGTGAGTCCGGGGGATGTTGGCAGATGGTCCAGTCGGGGTTTTGAACCTAGGTCCCCCCACGGTGGCAGGCGATGATCTTAACCATTGGGCCACGGCTGCCCTGTTGGTACCCCTGCCCTTAACAAAAGAAAAATACAAAATGGTCACTGAAATAACTTAAAACTGACTAATTTAATTATACTGTGCATTCAGGAAATACTGAAAGAGGTTCACCTCTTCTTGAACAATACTGAAAAGTGTTACCTTCAGATGGAGGTAGGCCGGTGACAAAGACCAGGGAGATGTGGGACCAACGGCAGCTTTGAATGAGTAAGGGGCGAAGCAGACCAGCTGGGGGTTGATGTGAAGCCTTACCTCAATCACAGACGGAGCAGGCTAGGACAAACTCTCGGGTGTCTTTGACTAGGCTGGGCCACCAGAAGTGTTGCTGATGAAATGGATGGTGTGGGTGATTCCAGGATGACCGGTGAGCTTGGAGTTATGGGCCCACTGTAGGACGTCAGAGCGTGCGGAATCTGGTACGAACAGTCGGTTAGGAGGTCCGGTCTTGGGATCCGGGTGAGTCTTCTGAGCCTCTTTAACAACCTGTTCGATCTTCCAACTGGCTGCTCCCATGAAGCACGAGGAAGGGAGGATGGATTCTGATTCAGTTGGACTGGAGTGGGGTGCAAACATACGGGAGAGGGCATCAGGCTTGCCATGGCGCAAACCAGGGCGGAAGGAGAGGCAGAAATTGAACCGGCTGAGAAATAAAGCCCAGCGAGCTTATTTTTTACTGTAATGTCATTAAGACCATGGAAAAGTAGCGAGCGACATTTAGATGATTGTAACGGTATTGTAAAAGTACCGTTACTTCTTAACAGCAGAAGTGTTTTTTCTGGTCTCGTGAACTGCTGTGACTTATCCAAAGCAGGTCCCGAGCGTACAGACGGAAACTCAGGCCAATGCCCTTGCTTATTAGTCCACCGCTGAGTAATATTCACAATTACATGTGTGTGTGGATGGTGGACGTGTGGAATGAATCTAGCTGCCAGTGTTCAAGGAGTACGAAACAGCCTATGACGTCAGCGACAGCACCCCCCACTCCCCAGGAAAAACTCATTGAATCTGTACGATTCACGTAAATGACCTATTTTGAGTTCAAAAGGGCGAATTTTGCCAAAAGGCGACTGATTTGCATGTATGTTACACCATATAAGTGCCAACATTTATTTACAAACACATTTTTATCTTTTTAAAACTTTTATAACAATTGTTCAGTGGGATAAATTGAAGATATTCAGTCCTCTTTTTAAATATCTGGAATTGTTTTGGTTTGGGTTGTGTTTGGTTTAGTTTCATGTTTTCCTCTGTCCCATGTTTTTCATATCTTGTGCTCATTTAGTTATTGTGTCCACCTGTTCTTGTCAACCTTCTACCTTGTGTCGACCAATCAGCTCCCTCCAGCCACTCGTGTCTTGTCCAGGTGTTCCTCGTTGTCTCATCAATTTGTGTGTATTTAGTTCCCCGGTTTCATTCAGTCCTTGTCGGTTCATTGTCATTGTCGTATGGCATATGTCAGCAGTTGTCATAACCCATGTTTCTTTGTTACTTTTTATTTACATGTTTGGACTTTTGTTGATTTAGCGTAACCTACTTGATTCTTGTTTGCCTTTTTTGCCTTGCCTCCCGGGTTCCCTGCACTTGGGTCCTCCACATTTTGCCTTGCCTCCAGTGCCCTCAAAAAACTCAGTTCTTGACAGAAATGTTATGTTGTTTTTAATTAACTTTTTTCCAGAACATGAATTGTAAAATACAACCCCACTTCCAATGCAGTTGGGACATTGTGTTAAACATGAATAAAAACAGAATACAATGTTTTGAAAATTATGCCATGCCATGATTGGGTATAAAAGGAGCTTCCCTGAATTGTCATTCACAAGCAAAGATGGGGCGAGGTTCACCTCTTCTTGAACAAGTGTGTGAGAAAATAGTCAAACAGTTTAAGGACAATGTTCCTCAACGTACAATTGCAAAGAATTTAGGGTCTGTAATATCATCAAAAGGTTCAGAGAATCTGGAGAAACACTGCATGTAAGCGGCAAGGCCGAAAACCAACATTGAATGCCCGTGACCTTCGATCCCTCAGGCGGCACTGCATCAAAAACCGACATCAATGTGAAAAGGATATCACTAGGGCTCAGGAACACTTCAGAAAACCAATGTCAGTAAAAACAGTTCAGCGCTACATCCGTAAGTACAAATTAAAACTTTGCAAAGCAAAAGCCATTTATCAACAACACCCATAAAAGCTGCCGGGTTCTCTGGGCCCGAGCTCATCTAAGATGGACTGATGCAAAGTGGGAAAAGTGTTCTGTGGTCCGACGAGTCCACATTTCAAATTGTTTTTGGAAATTGTGGACGTCGTGTCCTCCGGGCCAAAAAGGAAAATAACCTGAAAATGACCCTGTCCCAGCTTTTTTGAAACATGTTGCAGCCATAAAATTCTAAGTTAATGATTATTTGCTAAAAACAAGAAAGTTTATCAGTTTGAACATTAAATATCTTGTCTTTGTAGTGTATTCAATTAAATATAGGTCGAACATGATTTGCAAATTATTGTATTCTGTTCGTATTTATGTTTAACACAACATCCCAACTTGGAATTGGGGTTGTAGAACATGTAACATGAACTGCAAAACTGACTGACTAACTGCACTGCAGAGAGGCAGAGATAGAGTATGAATTTCCAGTTATATCCAAAAATAAAAAGTTAAATAAAATATTAGAATAGTATGTTATCGTCTCAATTATTACATGTGCAAAGAATTTGCAATTTTTTTTTTCATTTTTTTTTTTGAACCAGGCCAATAATGTAATACGTTATTAAGTCATTGCCCGAAAGTTATGTTATAGGTTCAGGACTTTTATTGTGTTATTGGTCAGTTATGCTATGGGCCTATTATTTTTTAAAAAGGACAAATTTATTATGTTATGGGCTGTTAATACCTTATGGGCTTCTACATTTGCAGTGGTTAAAAAAAAAAATATTTAAATAAAAAATTAAACTGATCGACCTCTCCGTGGCACTGCTCCATTATCACATATGACTAACTTAAGCATTGTTTCCACACCCACATTGCCATGACCTTAACTCCTCCATGCAGTTTAAGCGGATCAGCCATACATCATCAAGTACATTCCGCATCAGTGAACTCCTCTGAACCATCCCTTCTCCTCCTCCTCTTCAGCTCTTACTTCTGCCTTGCCAGCTGATTGCATTGATATCACGTTTGGACTGCCCACATTGATTTTCACACAGGCTGGAGAGGTTCTTGCAAAGGTTCGCACACTTAACTTAGGACCATTAGTGTTCACAAAAATATTTTTGGGTTGTATTTCAATTGGAAGAGGGTGTTAAAGGACATAACAGTGACACAAAATTGGCTATCAATAAAAGAGAAATTTACTGTCTTTACAAGTTTGAAATACTCCCTGTTTATTTTTTAATTTTTAATTATTCTAATGTTTATTGAAAATGCAGTCGGACAGAAATGGCTTTTATGGGGTGACAGACAGAGGGACAGAGTGGACAGGAGGACTAGGGGTGAAAACCACAGCAGAACAATAGTGAGACAGTCTTCACATTTGAACATAAGTAACATTACAACAGTTATTTGTAGATTGGGGGGGAGACACCCAGTAAAGACATGCAATAACTAACCAAGAGAACCAGATGAGAGGACAGAGAAGGACAGGACAGGATGTGGGAAAATGAGCAAAGCAGTGTTACTGGCGAGTGGCGCAGTGGAATTATTTTTTTAGTGTCTAAACACCCGTAAGAACCCATGCGTTGATGTTAGTATAACCTGTGTTGTTATTAGTGATACAAACACAATTAATTGAAGTCTATAGTTTCTGTCAAACTTTTTAGTGAATGAACACTATATCACATGCATGTTAGTCAATTGGTGTACAGAGTTGCTGTGCCAGCGCATCGAGGGAGGGTGAGCGTGCCCCCAAACAAGGGAGGGGGAGCCGAGTCAGCGAGCCCGTCCACCAAGGGATCGTACCGAGGGGACGCCACCGACCACCCAGGACCCAGGGAGGTCCCAAGACCGACCGAAGCGCCCGACCAGTCCCAAGCGGGAGGGGCAAGGGCTGAAGCGTTCTGTCACTCACTTCTGCGTGAATGACCAATGAGCAGCCAGTATGCAGGTATGCGGGACTTCATTAAACGTACTGCTATGTGATTTGCGATTCACTACCATTGTCACTCACTTCGGCGAATGACCAATGAGCAGCCAGCGTCAGACAGTGCCATGCATGAGGTGGAGGCAATTAATTAAACTGAATGTACTGTGTACTGCAGAACTGAAGAGTGATTCGTTCGGGGGAGGGACTTAATAGAACTGAATGTACTGGTGTACTGATATACTGACGAACTGAAGAGTGATTCGTTCGGCGGAGGGACTTAATTGAACTGAATGTACTAGTAGACTGACGAACTGAAGAACTGAAGAGTGATTTGTTCGGGGGAGGGACTTAATAGAACTGAGTGTACTGGTATACTGACGAACTGAAGAGTGATTCGTTCGGCGGAGGGACTTAATTGAACTGAATGTACTGGTGTGCTGAAGAACTGAAGAATGATTCGTGCATTGATCTTCGTTTGCGATCCGTTAGACAAGTGATTTGCTCGTTGAACTTCTTCGTTTGTGATCGTTTGTTCGCTAAGGAGGAGCATACTCATGAGTGATTTTATAGCTTTTTATTTTTTTATAGGGGATAGCTTTCACTAGCAGCCGTTTCTTCAAGCTAACGGCTAATATTGAGTCAGTCAAGCACATGAAAACAAGCACACGTATTTAAAATAAATGTATAATAATAATAAATGTATATATGTACACATACATATCATTCCATCTGACTCTAATGCGATTATTAATGCTTTTTATTTCATATCCCTCCATCCATCCATTTTCTGAGCCGCTTCTCCTCACTAGGGTCGCGGGCGTGCTGGAGCCTATCCCAGCTGTCATCGAGCAGGAGGAGGGCTACATCCTGAACTGGTTGCCAGCCAATCGCAGGGCACATAGAAACAAACAACCATTCGCACTCACAGTCATGCCTACGGGCAATTTAGAGTCTCCAATTAATGCATGTTTTTGGGATGTGGGAGGAAACCGGAGTGCCCGGAGAAAACCCACGCAGGCACGGGGAGAACATGCAAACTCCACACAGGCGGGGCCGGGGATTGAACCCGGGTCCTCAGAACTGTGAGGCTTACGCTCTAACCAGTCGGTCACTGTGCCGCCTTTATTTCATATTATTATTATTATTATTACTAATAATAATAATAACAACAATAATAATAATATATTAAACTTACACTACCGCTGCACGCATGTTCATGAGTCACAACCGAAGCCGGGTGTTCGAGAGCTTGCTGAGAGAGAGTGTAATAATTTAGCTTAAGTTTTTTTTTTTTTTTTTTTTTAAATCTCCCCGCTTTTCCTAGTTTACAATATGTGACAACAACAATGCATAGTCCTTCGGTGAATGTGTTGAATGAACGTGAACCTCAGGGATGGATCATTAACTGAATGAGGATGCACTTGAATGATTTTGTGAAAAAGAACTGAACGATTAGGTGAACAAATCTTTTGAATGAATCCTTTTAAAGAACTGATTCTAATGATTCAGTACACTCAAAAGAACTGCCATGCCCGTCACTAACTCAACTTGGAGTTGAACGCCAGTGACTCGTAACTTAAACTTGAACCCATTAACTTCAAAAGACTACTAGTGATGCTACGGGTTCTGCCAAGTCTTGGAGGCTTGTGTCGAGAAATGAAGGGGGCGCGTCCGCGAGGCGCGTATTGAGGCTTGCTTCATTTGGGGGAGGGGCCAATGGTGACGTCCGAAGCTTGGCTGCCAGGCTGTACCACGTGACCGCTTCAGAAAGAGGTTCAGAATTTTACGCGATGTGTAACACTTCGACACACCAATATAGACCCCGTCAAGCAGCTCTGTGAAAATGTGAGTTTATGCCATTCTCCAAAGTGGACAAGCACATTACACAAGCTGCCATACTGGTACATTTCATTGAATTATAATAGTGTCAAAAGCTTAATTTAGTTTAGTAGTTCAATTCAAAAACTGAAACATATTATAGAGATGCACCACACACTTAAATATTTCATGTTTTTTTTTTTTATACATGTATAATTTTGATGATTATAGCTTACAGCAAATAACTTCAAATTCACCACCTCTAGAAACTAGAATATAACGTAACAAACTATAATCAAATAATGGAATTTATTTTTAATGTACAATTTAGGCAGATATTTGCCCTCTGAAAATTAGTGTTTAATGACTCTCTATGTATGAGTACTGAATTCAATTGAGTTCATGTACCCGTATATGATTACTACCATTTTGGAAACTGTTACGCACACATAATACTTTCAAATGATATTTTATTCCTTCATGTCGACACAATATTTGGTCACATTATGTGGTTTACATTATGTAAACTTGCTTGTGGTTATACACATGGCCAGCAGGTGGTTTCGTGTGCACATGAAGCAACAAGAAATGGACCATTACTTGACCCAATGGCTGAAGTGTTACGACGCTTCATATCATCAGTCGCGCAGCCGACAACGCCCGCATTGCATCACGTGACCGACGAATTGCCCCGCGTGGCCCATCTGCGTAGCTTGACGCGCACATTGTTGCTGCATGATGAACGCCGCGGAGATCATCTCTCGTGATTGGTCCGTTTTAGTCACATGCTGTGATGACGTACTCAGCGTGCCCCTTCTACATACCTTCGACGCCGCGTCCTTCTCGATCGATTTTGCAGCATAATTAAACGTATCAACTGGTCATCTAGGTCCATTTGTTCTAGCAGACACTGTTCCACGGTCGCCATTGTTGTTGCTTTGTTCCTTGTTACGGAAAGGAAAGTAAAAACGGCTACCGGAAATCGCCAAAAAAAGGCAGAGGAAACTCCACCCTATGGTGTCCTAGCCAATACCTGTCGTAGCGACACCCCCGACTTGGAGGTGAACTGCAGTACATTTTCAAAACTGCACGCGTGGTTTGCGCTCGAGTATAAATGCAAACTACGCATGGGACAGCTGCAGTGACGTCAGCGCGGTCGACGTATAAAGAAGGCTGGCCGGCCATGCGCTGTCTGGGCTTCCTTTATATTACAGTCTGGTTTAGTCAGTGTAGTGTTCTCAAGATTTCAAGATGTTGCATTTCTTTTTTTGCTCACTTTATTTACCAATCGATCAGCACACAGCTAGCATCTATTGGACATGAAAATACATTTATCTTCGTGTCCTTTTTTATGTAATATTCTACGTAGTGCCCCCTGGTGTTCTGACTGAGATACCACAGTTGAATAAAATTCTACCTTATGACAAGATGACAAACTTGTGTTCCTTTTTTTTTTAAATTGTCTTATGTTTTCATAAGAAATACTCACAAGAAATACTAAGTTTGAACTGAAATATATTATATTTTTGTTTGAAATTACCTCACTTGAAATGTTTGGAGACAAGAAAATGCAGTTTTGAATTTAAGACAAATGTGAATTTAAGACAAATTCTGTGATTATCTAAAAGAGGATACCAATTGGTCGTTCATTATTAAGTGAATGTCTGATTTTCTCTTGTGTATTCATAATTGCTCTTTAACCAAGCAAAAATATATTTTTATCCTTATACTTGATTATTCTGATAGAATTGTCAAGACAATAATTGATTACTTATTGCAGCACTACTGGATGCA
This sequence comes from Phyllopteryx taeniolatus, assembly GCF_024500385.1. Classification (NCBI taxonomy): domain Eukaryota; kingdom Metazoa; phylum Chordata; class Actinopteri; order Syngnathiformes; family Syngnathidae; genus Phyllopteryx; species Phyllopteryx taeniolatus. The sequence goes on from NC_084504.1 coordinate 1,082,957, forward strand.
AATTCTTATTTGTGACAGGCGTGTTCAATGTCACTTCAGAAATAAAGTGAGAAAAAGTAAGTCATAGCATAGCATTTTCATAGAATAAATGAACACCTACTATCAATTGGTTTTGAAGGGGCAATAAATTAAGCCCCCCCCCCCCCTTTGACGATTGGGTTTGAAGGTGCAAAAATTGTGATCAGCCCGCGGGTTTTCTGATAAAGGTTCAATGCACTTGTTTATCACATTTTTTTGGGATAAATAAATATGGATTTTAAAATATTTTAAATATATAAATGCAGGATATAATATACACAGTACATATGACTTGAACAAATATTAGATATATTAAAATATATTTTTATTTTGTTGGTAAAATGACTCGGAAGGACTCGAAACTCAAAGTGTAGGATTAGCAACTTGACTCGACTTGAGACTTGACTTGGGACTTGAGGGCAAAGACTTGAGACTTATTTGTGACTTGCAAAGCACTGACTTGTTCCCACCTGTCTACTCCTGTAAAAATCAAAAATCATTCCTGTTGCTGCATTTGGTTCTTTGTCACTCATTTGCTGACATGTTCCCCTTTCCTTTAAGTGGTTTTTCATTAAAACATACAGTATATGGCATTGTGGAAAGTTGGTAGTTTTCCATTTATGGCCACCCTTTGCAGCCTGCTGACAGACAAATAGCAAAATAGCAAGGAGAAACGTAGACCATACAGAGGCAGTTGACTAGCCCGTTTGATTGACACTGGCCTTTGTGCAGATCCAGCCATGTTGCTGTTCTGACACTAGTCTGTTACTAAGTAATGTGCGATCAGAAGTAAAGGGCAACACAGGCTCTGATCATCACCCAGCTCTCTCTCCATGCTACAATCAACTAGAATTCACTTTGTTAAAGTATGGGACTGACAAATGTGGGGTGGAGGACATAGAATGGAGTGAATGTCAGAGTGAAGATTAGGAGGTAAAGATATCATAAGTTACTTACCAATTTGGCTTCTAGAAGTATTTACGTACCAATGAAACCCCACAACCCTCGAGACTTCTGTGAATATTATATTATAAAGGAAGCGTGTGACACCGGGACGTTAGGGTCCTCACCTTGGAGCCAGGTCTGGGGTTGGGGGCTCAGCGGCTAGCACTGAGCGAATATAGGCCTTCACCTATCTGAGCCCCCCATTGACCTAGACCCAGATAGGCTTGGAAAATTGATGGATGAATAGATAAAGCCACTAATATGCATGCTGCTGCTGCCTAGTAATTTAGTAATTTGTGTGTGTGTGTGTGTGTGGAGACAGCTACTGTACGTGCTGAAATTGGAGCAGATCCTCACACCTCAAAACCATTTATGCAAGAGGAGATGATAACTTCTGGGCACTCAGAGTCACCAGCTTATTGCTGCAGCTCTGACTCGCTTTCTCTTTTATTTCTTGTTTCATTCTCCGTTATTGTATTTTCCCCCACATTAAATTTTTTTTTAGTATAGCTGTATTGTTAGTTTCGTTTTGCCTCTAACATGGAGCCGACCAGCGTCTCCTCAAGGCTGCCGCACACCGAGCGACCAGCGTCTCCTCAAGGCTGCCGCACACCGAGCGACGTGGCCAAACCCGACTGAACTGATATAAAAGGAGCTTCCCTGAATTGCTCAGTCATTCACAAGCAAAGATGGGGTGAGGTTCACCTCTATGTGAACAAGTGCGTGAGAAAATAGTCGACCAGTTTAAGGACAATGTTCCTCAATGTAAAATTGCAAGGAATTTAGGGATTTCATCATCTACAGTCCATATCACCATCAAAGGGTTCAGAGAATCTGGAGAAATCACTGCATGTAAGCGGCAAGGCCGAAAACCAACATTGAATGCCCGTGACCTTTGATCCCTCAGGCAGCACTGCTTCAAAAACACATCACATTGGCTCAATGTTCCCCATTGGCTCAGGAACACTTCAGAAAACCAATGTCAGTAAATACAGTTCGGCGCTACATCCGTAAGTGCAACTTTAAACTCTACTATGCAAAGCAAAATCCATTTATCAACAACACCCAGAAATGCTGCCGGCTTCTCTGGGCCCGAGCTCATCTAAGATGGACCGATGCAAAGTGGAAAAGTGTTTTGTGGTCCGACGAGTCCACGTTTCAAATTGTTTTTGGAAACTGTGGATGTCGGTGTCCTCCGGGTCAAAGAGGAAAAGAACCAACTGGACTGTTATGGACGCAAAGTTCAAAAGCCAGCATTTGTGATGGTATGGGGCTGTGTTAGTGCCAATGGCATGGGTAACTTACACATCTGTGAAGGCACCATTAATGCTGAAAGGTACATACAGTTTTTGGAGAAACATATGCTGCCATCCAAGCAACGTCTTTTTCATGGACGCCCCTGCTTATTTCAGCAAGACAATGCCAAACCACATTCTGCATGTGTTCCAACAGTGTGGCTTTGTAGTGAAAGAGTACTAGACTGGCCTGCCTGCAGTCCAGAACTGTCTCCCATTGAAAATGTGTGGCGCATTATGAAGCGTAAAATATGACAACGGAGACCCCGGACTCTTGAAGAGCTGAAGCTGTACATCAAGCAAGAATGGGAAAGAATTCCACCTACAAAGCTTCAACAATTAGTGTCCTCAGATCCCAAACGTTTATTGAATGTTGTTGAAAGAAAAGGTGATGTAACACAGTGGTAAACATGACCCTGTCCCAGTTAATGATTATTTGCTAAAAACAATCAAGTTTATCAGTTTGAACATTAAATATATTGTCTTTGTAGTGTATTCAATTAAATATAGGTTGAACATGATTTGCAAATCATTGTACACTGTTTTTATTTATGTTTAACACAACGTCCCAACTTCATTGGAATTGGGGTTGTACATCTGCAGTTAAGATTTCTCTTGGTTTACATATGACTCCAACTGCAGCTGTGTGTGCCTTATGTTTAAGCCTTACCTCCCTACATCGTCTACAAACATACATACATACACACACAGTATATCGCCTGGTAGATAAGTCATTTTTAACGCTCTGTTGTTTTTGAGTTCATCTGAAGATGACGACAATATTAAGATTAATAAATCAATATACGTGTACATCATGCCAAAGCATATCAGGAGGTTTATTTTAGCAACAAAATTTTAATTTAAAAGCATTTTTAACAGTAGCTAATGGTTGTTTCTATTAAATAATAAAGAAGGTCAATGGAAAGTAGGCCTAATAAGTTTTATTGTTTGTAATGTATTGTTTTGGTATTGTCCTATAGAAAATAGATGATCAATGTATTAAAGTTAAATGTCATACTTTTGTTGTTCCGTGTTGTTTGGAAGAAAGTGACTAAAAAAAAATAATGGGCTGTCCCTAACATTTAACAACAACTGAACTGTACCTAACAAATATACAGTACAGGACACACAAAAAAAATAAATAAATAATAAGATACTATATTATACTATGGTGGCATGGTGGATGACTGGTAAGAACATCTGCCTCACAGTTCTGAGGACCTGTGTTCAAATCCCGCCTCGCCTGTGTGGAGTTTGCATGTTCTCCACGTGCCTGCGTGGATTTTCTCCAGGCACTCCGGTTTCCTTCCACATCCCAAAAACATGCATGGTAGGTTAATTGAAGACTCTAATTTGCCTGTAAGTGTGAACGTGAGTGCGAATGGTTGTTTGTTTATATGTGGTGCCCTGCAATTGGCTGGCGACCAGTTCAAGGTGTACCCTGCCTTTTGTCCAGAGTGAGCAGGGATCGGCTCCGGCACGCCCGCAACCCTAGTGAGGCTAAGCGGTACGCAAAATGGGTGGATGGATATTATACTATGCACAGTTTGAACATTTATTTCAGTGATTCTTTCACATACCACAAGAGGGAGCCCATCTACCACTAGTGGTACTCGTACAACACACCACTGCAATAAAGAGTAAACAGTGGTATGTTCCATTACTTTGCATATAAAAACATGTTTAAATGAATCCAAAACTAGGAAAATCTACCTTTCAAGGCAAATTGAAAATATGTTCACAGTATGGGTTAGTAAATGCTGCTACCATTTTAATTTAGTTCAGTGAGGCTGATGAGAAGTTTGATATTGACACCAGCGCTGACCATGTAAATCCCCTACAGCAAACTGTTGGGTGTGTTGATCAACCCTTTCCACCCGCAGTGTTGGAGTTAATGTTGGGTGACACTCAGACACTCTGGCTGATCTGTTTTGGCACTGCGAAGATCCCAGCTGTGCATTTACATATGCAATGACCCAGATTAGCATCCTTCCTCACACTCCATCAACACTGATTAGGCAAGCCCTGTTAAAAGTAACGGTTGTCCGCCTTGTCGCTGAGACCGGAGCGAGCTCAGTGGGTGTTTGTGTACCATCTCAATATGAATGCTCACTGACTTGACAATGTCAGCAAAGTAGGTGAAAGATTAATTAAAAAGCAAATTTTCAAAACCAATGACATGTATATTTTATTTTGAAGCTGTTGTTGTTGACTTTAATTTCATGGTTCAGCCAATTGTCAGAGAAAACCATTGTTTTGTGCAATTGTCTATTTAAAAAAAATCTCGTGGCTACAAATTATATTTTTATTAGAGACAAACTTGTTCTCAGTCTAATATGACACCTAAACTACATTGACCTTCAGACATACTTTCATCTTTCCCTTTCCCCTGTCCAGTGGAGATAATTAAAAGATTTTGAAAATTGATTTCCATTATCAACTAAAAAGTATGAATTTTCATAGTCCCTGAGATTGAAAAACTCCTTAAAATTCTTCTTTAGAATTATTACCTAAGTAGTGAATCATCTCAATGCTTACTGCATGATCCTGAATGATAAGAACATTAATCAACATTTAATCTAGTTTAGCATTTCAACCATTTAAATACCCAAATTTTTGTGATGAAAAGCATCACTCGTGTCACTTTTCACTTCTTCTGTAATACATTCTCCTTGGCTGACACTAACAGCAGTGCTACAGTATATGCAATAGCGTCTGGCTCTTGCTGTTGCAGCTGTTGGTTACCCACATTGGTCACTGTGAAAAAGGTTGGAAACCTTTTGTAGTTTTGATTTAAAAAGAAAAAAAACTGTTTGCTTTCCTCTCGCCTTCTCCTCTTTTGGGCTCCATTTAACTCCACTTCATACTCACAAAATGTGCCAAGCTTATTTTGCTGATGTCCTCCTGAAAGAAAAGAGGAAGCATCAAAACAATTGAATTGATTGAACATTTAATGTGATTTTAAGCGTGTGACTTTAAGAATAAAACAATAATAGTTGCTTTAAGCGGCACGGTGGGCGACTGGTTAGAGCGTCAGCCTCACAGTTCTGAGGACCCGGGTTCAATCCCCAGCCCCGCCTGTGTGGAGTTTGCATGTTCTCCCCGTGCCTGTGTGGGTTTTCTCCGGGCACTCCGGTATCCTCCCACATACCAAAAACATGCATTAATTGGAGACTCTAAATTGCCCGTAGGCATGACTGTGAGCGCGAATGGTTGTTTGTTTCTATGTGCCCTGCGATTGGCTGGCAACCAGTTCAGGTGTACCCCGCCTCCTGCCCGATGACGGCTGGGATTGGCTCCAGCACGCCCGCGGCCCAAGTGAGGAGAAGCCGCTCAGAAAATGGTTGGATGGATGTTCGAACTTTGGTATTGAAAATTGAGAATTGTTTTAACAGGATACAATTGTTTGTTACATTTGCAGGAGGCAGCACATTGGTGAGTGTTTAGCATGGCTGCCTTATTGTCAAGACATTGAGGGATTTAATCTTGCCTCAGGCCCCCCTGTGTGGAGTTTGCCTGTTCTCCAATGCTTTTATCGGTTTTCTCCGGGTTCCTCCCTCATTCCTAGAACAAGCATGTTCGGTGAACTGTAGCCCCAAGATGTCAATCTTAAGTGTACAGTCAATGTTTGCTGTACCCCTCCTCTCACCCAAAGTCCGCTGGTATATGGTGCAACTCAACCACTACCTGAATGAGGACAAGCAGGATAGAAAAGGGATGGAAAATTTTCAGGTCTGGGTCATTTTTCTCAGTATATAGCATTTTGGAAAATAGCTATCCACCTCTGTTCACCAACTTGTACTCAGTTAAATATCCATCCATCCATTTTCTATACTGCTTTATCCTAACTAGGGTCGCGGGCGTGCCGGAGCCTATCCCAGCTATTTTCGGGCAATAGGCGGGGTACACCCCGAACTGGTCGCCAGCCAATCGCAAGGCACATATAAACAAACAACCATTCACACACACATTCCCACCTAAGGGCAACTTAAGAGTCCTCAATCAACCTACCTATGTTTTTGGGATGTGGGAGGAAACCGGAGTGGCCGGAGAAAACCCACGCAGGCACGGGGAGAACATGCAAACTCCACACAGGCGGGGCCGGGATATGAACCCTGGTCCTCAGAACTGTGAAGCAGATGTGCTAACCAGTCGTCCATCGTGCCGTCTCAGTTTAATATAATATATGTAACTACCGTATAGTATACAGTACACTATATATCGGTCCGTATGTGTTCCATTCGGTTCATAACATGCAGGATTCTTTTTTTTTTTTTTCTCATTTACCAACGAGGCGAGTGTGTAGTCTCCAGAGAACAGTAGCAAGTTAGCCAAGATGGCAGCGCAGGCACGTCATCTGCATCATGCCCTCCAGCGATGCAGCAGCCAATCGGGGCGCGTCACCAGAGAACAGCTACAGACCGGGAGAAGCTGTATAAGATATCCATGGGAAGCAGCAGTAACCTTTCTATGATACTTCTGTGTCTTTCTCTGCAACGCAAGATAAGCCCGCCGCCTGCGCCAAGGACCCTCCTTCCCCTGCCGATGGAGGCGGCTCGGAGTCGGACCCTCCGTGAGACCTGCGACGGTAACAAGAAGTACCATACCATATCGCTATAATGTTCGTGACTGACTGAGATGTTTCAATTAACAACTTTGCTTGAAACTTTGTTTCACCAGAGCATATGCAATGCTAGCATGTTGTAGCAAGTTAGCCTTAAGAAGTGAGATACAGAAACACGAACTGTTGTAATTCCCACACCATTTACCTGATTTTTTATGTAAATACCCTTGAATTAAAATCTGAAAGTCTGCAGCAAGCACATCTTGCTTGTTTCATTTAAAATCCATTATTGTGGTGTTGGAGCCAAAAAGATGACAATTGTGCTCAAGTCCTAATATTTATGGACCTGACTGTGAGCATTTATCAATGCTGCTAATAACATAAATATGAAGTTTTTAGAGTGAACTTCATGTATAAAATGAATTATTTTCGCGTATAATGGTCAACGGTCTTTGTTGAGCCAAGCCACCTATGTTACATTTGAAAAATCTCACGGTTAACCACCAAAACAAAAATATCCTAAAATGTATGATTGCTGAAATCCTGTCTAATTTATTCACAAATGTACTTTCCTCACTGTGACATCTGGGCTTGTTTAGTTGAACACAAAGCTGATATATTTGCAGGGAGCCAATTTATTTGGTTATAGAAATAGAAACAGTTGGGATACACAGCTTTATTGCTCTTTTTGTCATCCAGTGGAGGAGCATTTAATTGTTCTGCCTGTCACTACATGCTGTTGGCATAAACAGAAGAACAAAGATACATTTATGATGAATAAAAATTATTATAACAATAAATATACTAAATGTTTCTTAAGAGTCAACATATACCGAACCGAACCGAAAAACGTCACCACAAAACTGAGATGCGAACCGAACTGTGGCTTTTGTGAACCGTTCCACCCATATCACACACACACACACACGCACACACACACACACACACACACACACACACACACACACACACACACACACACACTAAGTGTGAGCGCCACTGTCTTAGGGGATGGGTTACATGCAAGTCGAAAAGTGTAGCTTGATTACAACTAGTCATATGGCGTATACAGTATACTGTATATGCTACCATTCATTAAGTAATTGCCCTATATTATGATGTAATTACAATGCCGATATTGTGTAATGACGAAAAAACAATCTGTGTCGCACCAGCTACATCTATGGTGTACTTCATGTAGTAATTAACCTGCTGGCTTAGATGAAAAAGGAGATAATTAACCCTAATTCGCAAACAGCATCAGGACATCAGCAGCGAATGAATTATGGGGAAGTGTCTTTACACAGTAAATTGGTTGAGCATCTAAAGTGGCACCAGTGATGCGCTATTTGCTCAGTGGTAAATTTCCTGCGGCTGCTGATTCCTGTAGTGGGTCTCTCCGGTCAGACTGGTTTTGAGTTAATGTGACTGTCCTCATTGAGTGGTAAAGAAATCAATTCATTGAGCTGATAAAGTATATGACCTGAAGGGAGGCCGTAATGTAATCTAGAAAAATGCATCCTTAATACATAAAGCTGAGCAGTAAACTACTGTGTTTATGTCAGTCCAACAATGTTTCGAAACAATAAACATGGGAAATTATCTTCTATTATCAAGGACAAGATGCAGCACTGTTTGCTATATCATAGAAAAATGTTGTTTGCCTGAACCATAATTCCACTTGCATGGCAGTGCATATGACGCTTATTCAAGGTGATCCTTGCTAATTTCTATTACTAAGCATTGAAAACAATCATCACATGAGCATCACTTAAGACAAACTTCCCCTATACACAACTTCCAACACAGCAGGGGAACAATTCCAAAAGTGGAAAGAAGTGACAACATGTGGATTCATTGCAATGTTAATTAATTTTGTAAAGACTCTCATTATATGCAATGAATGCTGTGAGTATGTGTGTGCATAAGCAATGTGCACTAAATATGTGTACAATATATTTTGCCAAACGATGGAAGGAGCTCATTTTGCTTACCAGTGGTATTTTTGTTTAAGACTGAAAATGTGGAAAATACTGATCTTTGCTCATTATGTTGTTGTTTATGTTTGCTCAAGTAACTCATTAAACCTGAGAGTGCGGCTACTTTAACTAACAGCATGTTAGTAATGTGGGCTCAGTCACTCGAGGAGGCTACTCATTACTTTTACATGCTGAATAAACATTTCTCAAACTCACTACGTTCCCTGCTATTGTTCAGACTGTGAATGCAGCATTTTCTTATTGTTAGAACATGCCAAAAGATATGCTGTGCTTTGCATGCACACAGCCACGAGTGTACAGAGGTGCAATTGGGGTTGAGGGCTAATTTATTCTCTAAAGGAAAACGGCATACACTTGCTTTGCTGAGCATCTGAATGAAACTCGTTGCTGAGAATAGATAAGTATCTACCGTATAGTCAGTATTGTGCAAAAGGCACCATTAAATTGCTTAAGCAATTCTGTAATGACCATAACTCAAATTTCACTAATTTCTTAATCACTGTTGATTTCATACGACGAGAGTACATGTTTGTAGTCAAAAATGGTTTTACTAGATCTCTGCATCTATCTATATGCTAATTACAAACTTTGTCATTTCAACAGTCACAGTGGCAGTTTACATTTCATGTAAGTATGTTATCATACATCATACGTATGACCAAGCTGACAGGCATATTTCTATTGTTCGTGTACAGTGAATGTAATATGAAATATGGAGAATATATATACACACCCCTGTTCAAATACCAGATTTTTGTAAAATAAAAAAATTAGAAAAATAGAAATCGTATGAAAACATTTTCCTGCATTAATGTGACAAATAACCTCGACTATTCCTGCGGCATCTTCTCACCTACTAGAAATATGTTTAACAACCTGGTCAAAAACTCCACAACCACCTGTCCTAGAAACTTGCGTACCTTCACAGTTATGTCATCAGGACTGTCTGTCCATTTTTCATCCTCTTTAGTGTCTTTCTAACTTCCCCCTTACTAATCATTGGTACTTCCTGGTCCACCACACTTGCCTCTTCTACTCTTCCTTCTCTCATTTTCCTCATTCATCAACTCCTCAAAGTATTCTTCCATCTATCCAGCACACTTTTCTGTGGATGCCACACTTACCCATCATTTCTTCATAAGCCCTGTTTTTTTCACCAATATGTGCATTACAATCTGCACCAATCAGGACTCTCGCTCTCTGTCTGGGATGCTCAGAGCTACTTCGTCTAGCTCCTTCCAGAATTTCTCTTTCACCTCTACAAGGCTTGAAATATATTTTTCTTTGACTAGCAGTTTTGCTAATCATTTATTCATTTGAGGAGCAACTTTTTGCAGGTTAATCACACGGACCCAAAGCAAGGGTTTAATTCAATAATAGAAATACGACAATATAACGGGGGAGTTGATTGTAGGGCTGCAGCTAACAAATAATTTAGTACTTGAGTATCCTAGCAAAAACTCTATCGAGCAATCAAGTATTTGGATGAACTATATCTTGACTTAAAGAGAAATTATGAATACAAAAAAAAATAAGACCTTTCGCTTATAACATGCCTAATTGGTTTCTTTTTCATGTAATCCATAGTTGATAATTCAATATTTTGAACTAATTTCACTGTTCCAAAAATGAACTAGTTCATAGTTCTTTTTTTTTTTCAATTCTGGCGGGTTATTACCCTCAACATACTGGCATTTCCCCATTGTTGCCACGCAGTCAGTCCACACTAGTAGCCATCTGCAGCTTTCACCCTACAATCTAAAAAAACATGCGGAAAAAACTTGTTGCTTGAATGGTCTTTTTTTTAAATGAGGAAATAAAACAAAAACAGGACTTTTGTCCTTAATGTACAAAGACAAACATGCAAAACAGTTTGAGCTGCTATGGCGGACTAATATCTTATCAAACCATATTACAAAACAAAGAGATAGATATTATGATACTGTGACCATACAGTGTTTTAACTAAACAATTCTGATAGAAATAATAATTTTCCGAACAAAGAACACATCCTCTCCCATTAACGGAGTGTTACTGAACGCACCTCGCACATGTAAACATTTAATGGCGGTGCACTGAATCGGTTGCCAAATACGGCATTTGTCCCTCGACATATAAAGGCTTGTATATAGGGTGCTCAGACGGGTTTTGTCCTGGAAGTCCCCAAGAAAACCTGGCACTCTTCAATCAAAATGAACATTGTTTCGAAAACCACTCACATACGCCAAAATGAGCGTGTTGTCAATCACGTTAATCAGGCACACGTGAACAAAGTCCAGTTCACGTTCCCCCAAAATATGAATTAGTTCATGAACTTTTGTTCCACGGCACTCATAATTAACAGAAACGCTCCGCAGGGTGAACGTTATGTTAGTCAAATAGACTAACGTTAATGTCACTGATTTGGAATATGTTAATTTCACCTTCTTCTCTCGGGTCCCACGATGCAGCGTCTCCGACAGAGAGAAAAGTCCATGTTACAATGATCGGGTGCTGCCTTGCATTTCACTATAAAATGCTACCACACGTTTTCCACCTGCTCTCCTGGATGCACAATATTTCTTAAAGGTAGAAATATTTCACAATAAGTCACTGATGGTGTAGCGGTACACTCGCCTGACTTTGGTGCAGGCAGCGTGGGTTCAGTTCCCACTCAGTGACGGTGTGAATGTGAGTGTGAATGGTTGTCCGTGTCTATATGTGCCCTGTGACTGACTGGCGACCAGTTCAGGGTGTAGTCCGCCTTTCGCCCGAAGTCAGCTGGGATAGGCTCCAGCGTCCCGTGACCCTAACCAGGATAAGCGGTGTTGAAAATGGATGGATGGATATTTCACAATATTTCTAAAGGTAGAAATCATCAGGTCAACCAACTCCCAAGCTTTTCCTGTCATAGTCCCAACATTCAAAGTCCCCACATTCAGTTTTAGGCTCTGTGCTTTCCTGTTCTCTTTCGGCCTAATGCTACGGTCTCACCGGATACGTTTTGGGTATTTCACGCGCCGTGATTACATAGAAAGTCAATGCAGTTCGCGCAGATAGATGTGAATCTGTGCCGGGCGGCGAGTATGACGTGTTTGACGCAGCGCGAGTGGGGCAGGCACACAAAAATGTTTCTCCTTCGCCCGTTCGCTTGAAGCTGGGACGAGCTGAACTCCAGACCACATTCACATCATGACGGCCAATCAGCATCGAAAATGGACTACGTCACACACAGTGTCCTGTACAGTTGTTGAGTAGAGGAAAATGGAGGAGGTGATTGTTGCAGTCTGTGCGCATCCTGAGCTGTTTGACACGACATGTTATCAGTACAAGAAAGGAGCAGCCTGGGAAAATCGTGAAGGAAGAAAGCTGGCATACCTGGTGAGTATATTTATTAATTTACTTGTTTACTGTTGAAATGTGAGCCAAGATAACAATAACATTAGCCAGAGCTTTAGCAAAACCACCGGCCACCTGTATACACAGATACACACTATTTATTTCTATTTACAGATGAACTTTAGCGGACAGATGAGGGGAAACAGGAGGCTGCTGCCTCTACCCCACCTCAAAGAATGCCTGGGGGTAGGTACATTTGGACTGAATTAGCGTGCTGTACTACCTGTATATGCAATTATGGTATGTATTTCAGAATGATTATAACTGTATTCCATACCTTTCCTTTTGGGATAATTTTTTTACTTTTGTCTGGGCTTTAAATTAAATATTTTTGGTTACAGTCATAAAAGGTTTGGGTTTACCTACTTATCTATTATTGATTCTTGTGTACTATGTTGCTGTCTTTTATTGTTGTATTAATTTTATATTGTTGTTTTAACCCAGTGCGGGTGACATTAAGTGACATGAAAGGCAACCAAAATAAAATGCATTATTGATATAAATAAAAAATATAACCTTTACTGCTTTATATCACAAAAAGTTGTTTCTATTTCCATCCATCCATCCATCCATCTTCTTCTTCGCGGGCATGCTTGAGCCTATCCCAGCTACCATCGGGCAGGAGGCGGGGTACACTCTGAACTGGTCGCCAGCCAATCGCAGGGCACATACACACAAACAACCATTCGCACTCACATTCACACCTACGGGCAATTTAGACTCTCCAATTGTGTTGTTTTTGGGATGTGGGAGGAAACCGGAGTGGCTGGAGAAAACCCACACAGGCACGGGGAGAACATGCAAATTCCACACAGGTGGGGCCGGGGATTGAACCCCGGTCCTCAGAACTGTGAGGCTGACGGCCTTACCAGTCGTCCACCGTGCAGTCTGTTTCTATTTCATACAGGAAAATGTAAATGGAGCAGAGGAATTGAGGAGGATATTGAGGAGCATCTTCTCCGTCTCCAGAAGGAGCGTACAAACATTCCTCCACCATGACCTCACTGCAAGGATACGCTGTTCAAATTAATGTATGAACAGAGCACATTTTCTCTAAATTTGAACTAATTGGATCAATAATGTCTGGGTAGCAATCTTTTCCAGGAAGGAATCAGGCTTTTTTTTTTTTTTTTTTAATAATTTTGTTCTAGACAGATGATTAGTTAAAAAAAGGGGGGGGGGGGGGGGGAATCAATCTACTTTACAAATTTTTGTCTTTTACATTTTTCAGACAAAAAATAGTTATTACATACATAACCTTATGTGCCTTACCTTATGTCATGTCGTCTAGTTTAGTTCAGTATATTACTCCCGCGTACAAACAGTTTTGTTTGGTTACCTGCTAAATGCAGTCCATACATTTTACAGTGTAGCTATTTCAAAAGTTATGCTTTATTGCCTCACAATATAATACAATCAATTAAATACAATATATCATGGATAAAATACTGTATATAAGCAGACAATGTTTATTATGATATGCAAATGACTTGTTGACATTGTGTATACAAATAGGTGCAATAATTTTGGTGCTGATAAAGTAATATTGCAGAAATTTTGAAGAATGTGTGGGTTGCTCTTAAGTTGTAGAACTGGGATCCGGAGTTGTCAGGGTCTTGGAGGATCACGTGCTTCCCATCCCGTGCTCCACAGCAGAAAAGAAAATCCCACCGCTCCTCAAACCTCTCAGCAATTTTATTCCACTCCTCTGTGGTGGGCACAGCCATGAAGTCATCCACGAGGAAGTCCCAAATCGCTGTTGCCACATCAGGGATTATCGTGGAGCCCCCAACACGGAAAATGTTTGCCATGGTCTTGAATGAGTACCTGCAGGACATAAAACCTTTCAATTGAGCACAGTTGTTTTAAAGATACTGTAGTAGTTGAGATACATAAAACATAATGATGATATTACATACAGTCATGGCTGAAAACATTGTCACCTCACGGGAACATGACTGTATTGTCTATTTCGTATGTTTATCTATAAAGAAAAAAACTCATATCCTCATTATTCCAGTATTTAGTTAGTGCCAACTAAGATGGACCACCTGTAGTTTAGTAGTTTGTTGTGAAATTCTGTGACCGATTTGAGCCAACAGGTCGTCAAAGTGGGCACAGGTTAGCCTACTAGCCTTACACCACTAATGAAGCGAATGCGCATTCAATGTGTATTTTTTACTCCACGATCAAACTCAAGCAAGGGATGCTAGGTGAAGCGCTCTTTCGCATCCGGTGGGAATGTAGCATAAACCCACTTTCCACCTGTCCTTCATCTTCGACCCACCATAGCTGAATTTACACTCTGGTTTCCCCCCACATCCCAAAAACATGCATTAATTGGAGACCCTAAATTGCCCGTAGGTGTGACTGTGAGTGCGACTGGTTGTTTTTTTGTATGTGCCCTGCGATTGGCTGGCAACCAGTTCAGGGTGTACCCCGCCTCCTGGCCGATGTTAGCTGGGAAAGGCTCTAGCACACCCGCGACCCTAGTGAGGAGAAGCGGTTCAGAAAATGGATGGATGGATGTAAATATAAGCCATATATCTCCATTGGTGTTGATTATTTGCCACACAAAGTGGGATAACAATTTATTTCATATTCAATAGTTGGATGATGCCACAAGTTGTAAAAGGCATCCAATATGCATGGATGGGAAGGAGCACAATTTATGAGGGATGAAGGGATTCAATATTTAGTATTCCAGCTGCTAGTTCAGTCAAAGGTGAAGGTTTGAGGGAGGGACTCCGGATCACTCCGTCAGACCCCAAGCACCTTATGGGATAGAGAGTGAGGCCAGTCACTGGGCTTAGACAAGCTCAATGGTTGGCTCATCTCATCAAACGGCTGTCAGACAGATACCTGGCATAGTGAAAGCAGTCATTCATCACTTTTTGTTTTATTTTACTCTACCTTGATTTAAATGGACTTTTTATTGTTGTTTTACAAATGTAATTGGAGAGTGGTTTGATTGTACCGTTAATCATACCCAAATACCAATATCCAGAGATATGATTGTAAAGTTGCTTTATGGAATGGATGGACACACGGACAGACTGACACGTGGATGGACAGATAGTTGGATGAATCGATAGCACCTCTACCAGAGCGTTTTTTTGACTGAAAGAGGCTCCTCCACAGCCCAAAGTGCACACAGCTTGCTTTTGTCACTTTCAATTATGCCTCATCCACTTTCTATTTAACAGTAATTGAACCAGAGGCACTCCCTCTATTTAACACCACAGGAACTGTGCAGCTCCCGCGACCCAAGTGAGGAGAAGCGGCTCAGAAAATGGATGGATGGATGGATGGAACTGTGCAGCTCACATTCATGAATGAAATTTCTATCTCTGTTCATGTACAACAGAAGCCTCCTGTGGGGACTTGGTAGGAATATCGAAGGAATGGGGTGAAGTGAGGTTGGGATAAGAAGTCCTTCAGGGATAATGGGGCATTCAAAAAGTACCCACAACACACGCTTTCCAATCACACACAATCCAAACCAATTACCCACAAATTTACTAACTGCTTACAGACTGCCAACTATTCAGGAATTCAAAATTCACACCTGAGGTATTAATCCAGTTTTGATAGAGAAATGTGTTAAGCGAGAGATAGAGTACATGTGATCGTGTTCCACACCTTATATTTTACAGTGGTCAAACAACTCAACCTCTTGTCACTCCAAAGCACATAATCCTTAAATGGATTGTCTTCACTTAAAGGGATTTTCAAGGTGAAATTTCTCCAGTTTATTGTAAATTACATCTAACAAGTGTGAACTGGGCGGCACGGTGGTCGACTGGTTAGAGCGTCAGCCTCACAGTTCTGAGGACCCGGGTTCAATCCCCGGCCCCGCCTGTGTGGAGTTTGCATGTTCTCCCCGTGCCTGCGTGGGTTTTCTCCGGGCACTCCGGTTTCCTCCCACATCTCAAAAACATGCATTAATTGGAGACTCTAAATTGACCGTAGGCATGACTGTGAGTGCGAATGGTTGTTTGTTTCTATGTGCCCTGCGATTGGCTGGCAACCATTTCACGGTGTACCCCGCCTCCTGCCCGATGACAGCTGGAATAGGCTCCAGCACGCCCGCGACCCTAGTGAGGAGAAGCGGCTCAGAAAATGGATGGATGGAAGTGTGAACTGCGTGAAGAGCAAGGGTTGTGTTTGAATCAACATTTGTTTGTTTAGTTCGTTAACAGGAAGAATTTCAAAACATTCTTCAAAAACATTCATGGGTAGGACATGGTCCCAAGGCAAACTCATAAAACATAAAAATATCCATGTAAATGTATGGATCAAGGAATAAATTTTCACATTTTGACATTATAACTGCTTTTATGCGGCATAGTTGGATAGTGGATATTGCTTTAGCATCACCTCAAAATTTTGTTACTAAGTGTTGGGCAAACTACTTGGAAAATGTAGTGAGTTAAGCTACAAGCTATTCTACGGTAAATGTTGCTTCACTTAACTGAAGCTACCCACTATGTATGACAAATGTAGCTAAACTACTTCAAAGATACTTACTTCAGTTGAGTAAAGCCTTTATAAAGAAAAACGTGTATAAAATGAATAATTGTACTTTTGGGGTACAAATGAACAGTTTATTCTAAAATCTCTGTATAATCATGCTTCTTATTACCACTGCAATATCAATGTCTTGGACTAATGCAGTGACAGCACTCTGTTCTTATTAACATAACTAGCTTGTACAAGTGTTCTACACAAATATGTATTATTGTTGCAGATGTGGACATCATTCGCCTCTATTAAATTTA
Organism: Phyllopteryx taeniolatus; assembly: GCF_024500385.1. Lineage (NCBI taxonomy): Eukaryota > Metazoa > Chordata > Actinopteri > Syngnathiformes > Syngnathidae > Phyllopteryx > Phyllopteryx taeniolatus. The sequence goes on from NC_084504.1 coordinate 1,099,938, forward strand.
GCTTAGTCATCAAATGTAAGATGAATATTAATTCATTTCGTGACACCTTTTGCAAGCCGAAGTGTTTTCACACATCAAGTTAAATTTCCCATTGAAATGAATGGAAAAGCAATTAATCTTTTCCAGCCCCAAAAATAAGTTATATTTACCATATTTTTATTTTTTGACAAAAATAAAAACTGAAGATTAAAATATAGAATTTAGTGAAAACACACTTCATTACGAAGAAAGAACACATGTTCCCTAGCAAATCACTACGCGACATCTTAGCCTTTTAGCATACAGTACTGTTTACCTCATGATACAAAATGGCTGGCGCCTCCCACCTGACAAATGTTGTGGTGCATTGTGGGAAAGCCGCATTACATTGTGTGGTACTGGTTTCTATGGTGAATGTGATCAATCCTGTTGACACAGCACACAAGATGGCACATTATAATGTAAGAAAGGGAAAGAAGGTATTTAAGGGCAGACTTTCACCTCTGATGGTGTGGTTACCACTCTCTGGCTGGGTCTGGTGTTTCCTTCTTTAGCTCGATAGCTAGTTGTCGCTACTTAGTCATCGCTTGCTTGTCCTAGCTAGCTGAGGGAGAGCTGTGGACTCAAGATGGGCTTCAGACCTCTCACAGCCCCCAGCTGCATCTTTCGAGGATCAAGTAGTTGTTTTTTTCCCCTTAACTTTGTCTCTATCTTTGCGGAACGGTGGTTAGCACATTTGCCTCACACTTCTGAGGACCCGGGTTCAAATCCGGTCTCGCCTGTGTGGAGTTTGCAAATTCTCCCCGTGCCTGCGTGGGTTTTCTCTGGGTACTCCGGTTTCCTCCCACATCCCAAAAACATGCACGTTAGGTTAATTGAAGACTCTAAATTGTCCATAGGTATGAATGTGAGTTGTGAATGGTTGTTTGTTGATATGTGCCCTGCAATTGGCTGGCAACCAGTTCAGGGTGTACGCAGCCTCTCGCCCGCAGTTAGTTAGAATAGGCTGCAGCATACTTGCGACCCTAGTGAGGATAAGCGGTGTAGAAAATGGATGAACGTATGTCTCTCTCTTTGTGTGCACCGACTGTATGTTAAGTGTCATTGAATGTTGAGAAAGAGCAATACAAATTATATTTATTATTAGTACAGATGATAGATTTTCACCAAACTGCACAACAACGTCACAAAAGAACGGCAACTTCATGTCTTCGTAATTACTTCTGTCTTTTATTTTACTGGAATTTGCTTCCTAATAGCACTATTGCTAGTAGTTTTCCTTTTCGTAGGAGTGATTATAAGGGTTAATTAAGAGCAACAAAACTTAGATACAGTCCTGTTCTTGCAATGCATGACACACATGGTTACGGAAGATGAGAAAAAGCCCAATAATGGATCCTTCCACTCGTCCATGCCGAGATAGTTCACAAATCAAAAATAGTGTGGAAACGGAGTTTTTCAGAAAATCTGAATATTTCTGAGTAAAAAACACAGTTATATTTTTTTAGCTACGTGTGTCTTCTCATTTTTCCTACCTTCTTCTTTTCCTTTCGACTTGCCCCATTAGGGCTCGCCCAGTATGCCATCCTTTTCCATGGAAGCCTATATAGTCCATCCCCCTCTGTAAAACCAACTGCCATCATGTCTTCCGTCACTACATCTATCAAATTTCTCTTTGGTCTTCCTCAAGCTCTCTTGCCAGGCAGCACTATCCTCATCATCCTTCTACCAATATACTTACTATTGTTATCCTCTGGACATGTCCAAACCATCAAAGTCTGCTCTCTCTAATTTTGTCAGCAAAACATCTAACCTTGGCCATCCCTCTGATGAGCTCAATTCTAATTTTATCCAACCTGGTCACTCCGAGAGCGAACCTCAACATCTTCATTTGCGCCACCTCCAGCTCTGCTTACTGTTGTCTTTTCAGTGCCACTGTCTCTAATCCTCTAGTCCACGGGGATTCCAGTATAATCTCATCTGTCAGCCGATCCATCACCACTGCAAACAGGAAGGGACTCAGGGCTGATACCTGATGTAGTCCCACCTACACCTTAAACTCTTGTGTCACACCTACCACACCTCAGCGCTGTTCTGCATCCATCCATTTTCCGTACCGCTTATCCTCACTAGGGTCGCGAGCGTGCTGGAGCCTATTCCAGCTATTTTGGGGCGAGAGGTGGGGTACACCCTGAACTGGTTGCTAGCCAATCGCAGGGTACTGCCCTCATACATGTCCTGTACTATTCTAACCTATTTCTCTGCCACTCCAGACTTCTGGATGCAGAACCACAGTTCCTCTCAAGGTACTCTGCCATAGGCTTTCTCTAGATCTACAAAGACACAATGTAGCTTCTCTGTACTTCTCCATCAACACCGTCAAGGCAAATAATGCATCTCTGATACTCTTTCTCGTTATGAAACCATACTGTTCCTCATAAATTGTCTGTCCTGAGTCTATCCTCCACTACTCTATCTCATAACTTCATTGTGTGGCTCATCAACTTTATTCCTCTATAGTTCCCACAGCTCTGCATATCACCTTTGTTCTTAAAAATGGGCACCAGCACACTTTTCCTCAATTCCTCACGCATCTTCTCACCCGCTAGAATTCTGTTGAACAAACTGGTCAAAAACTCCACAGCCACCTCTCTCCTGGATGCTTCCATACCTCCACAGGTATGTCATCAGGACCAACTGCCTTTCCATTTCATATACTCTTTCGTGCCTTTCTAACCTCCACCTTACTCATCATTGCTACTTCCTGATCCACCACACTTGCCTCTTCTACTCTTCCTTCTCTCTCATTTTCCTCATTCTTCAATTCCTCAACGTAATCTTTCCATCTATCCAGCACACTACTGGCACCAGTCAACACATTTCCATCTCTATCCTTAATCATGTATCCCTGTGTCTGGCCAACCTGTATTGATCTTTTTCTCCTTCTTTCATGTCAAACCTGGCATATATGTCATCATATGCCGCTTGTTTGGCCTTTTCCACCTCTACCTTCGCCCTACGTAGCATTTCCATGTATTCCTTTCTCCTCTCCTCAGTCCTCTCAGTGTCCCGACTGTCCGACTTCTTCTGAGCTAACCTCTTTCCTTGTATGATTTCCTGTACTTTTGGGTACCACCACCCAGTCTCCTCACCTTTCCTACCAGAAGATACACCAAGTACTGTCCTGCCTCTCTCTCTCTGATCATGTTGGCTGTAGTGGTCTTCTGGAATCTCCTCTTTTCCACCGTGAGCCTGTCTCACCTCTTCTTGAAAAAACGCAGAGCACTCTTCCTTTCTCAGCTTCTACCACATAGTTCGCTGCTCTGCCTTTGTCTTCTTAATGTTCCTCCCCACCACCAGAGTCGTTTTACACACCACCATCCTATGCTGTCTAACACTCTCCCCTATCAGAACCTTGCAGTCAGTAACCTCCTTCAGATTACATCGTCTGCACAAGATGTAGTCCACCTGCGTGCTTCTACCTCCGCTCTTGTAGGACACTTTATGTTCCTGCCTCTTCTGGAAAAAAGTGTTCACTACACCCATTTCCATCCTTTTGGCAAAGTCTACCACCATCTGTCCCTCCAAGTTCCTTTCCTCGATGCCAAACTTACCCATCACTTCTTCATCACCCGTTTCCTTTATCAACATCAATAAAGACTCTCTCTCTGTCTGGGATGCTCAGAACTACTTCGTCTAGCTCCTTCCAGAATTTCTCTTTCACCTCTAGGTCCCATCCTACCTGTGGGGCACAGCCGCTAATCACATTATACATAACACCCTCAATTTCAACTTTTAGCCTCATCACTCTTTTCAACTCCAAGACATTCTTAGCCAACTCTCCCTTTAAAATAACCCCTACTCCATTTCTCTTCCCAGCTACACCATGGTAAAATAATTTAAACACTGCCCCTAAACTACTCGCATTTCTGCCTTTCCACCAGCTCTCCGAGACAAACAATATGTCAATCTTTCTCCTAATCATGTCAACCAACTCCTGAGATTTTCCTGTCATACTCCCAACATTCAAAGTCCCCACATTCAGTTCTAGGCTCTTCTCTTTCTGCCTAACAACCCGCTTGCCACACTCTCCCTTACCACTATGTTACAGTCAGTAGCCTCCTTCAAATTACATTGTCTGCAGAAGATATAATCCACCTGCATGCTTCTACCTCCGCTCTTGGAGGCCACCATATGTTCCTGCCTCTTCTGAAAGAAATTGTTCACTACAGCCATTTCCATCTTTTTTGCAAAGTGTACCACCATCTGTCCCCCCATGTTTCTTTCCTGGATGCCAAACCTACCCATCACTTCTTCATCACCCCTATTTGTATATGTCCATTACAATCTGCACCAATCACGGTCCTCTCTCTCTCTCTCTCTCTCTCTCTCTCTCTCTCTCTCTCTCTCTCTCTCTCTCTCTGGGATGCTCAGAACTACTTTGTATAGCTCCTTCCAGAATTTCCCTTTCACCTGTAGGTCACATCTTACCTGTAGAGCATAGCCACTAATCACATTATACATAACACCCTCAATTTCAAGTGTGAGCCTCATCACTCAATCTGATACTCTTCACCTCCAAGACATTCTTAGCCTACTCTTCCTTTAAAATAACCCCATTTCTCTTCCCATCTACACCATGGTAAAATAATTTCAACCCCGCCCCTAAACTTCTAGCCTTACTACCTTTCCTCGACACACAACATATGTACCGTTCTCTTTATCAACATGTCAACCAACTCCCGAGCTTTTCCTGTCATCGTCGCAACATTCAAAGTCCCCACATTCAGTTCTAGGCTCTGCGCTTTCCTCTTCTTTTTCTACCTAAGAACCCACTTTCCACCTCTCCTGCGTCTTTGATCCACAGTAGCGGAATTTCCACCGACACTCTGTAGGTTAACGTCGCTGGTGGCGGACGTTGTTAAATCTGGACCACTTATTCTTTGGATGCTCATACTGTTTTGTGAGGACTCAATAAGTAACATTGTCTCCAGCCACACGCTTTCCATCCTGCGCTGCTATATTTGTTTTTACACCACAACCACCAGGAGGATAGATGCATGATGTCAAACGGAAGAGAGTCATTAAAGTTCAAGATCTGCCGGGGGAAGTGTAGCTTCTGTGAACGCTATCACGCTATGCAATCACGAAAGTATCTTAACTACTCAAAAGCTATTCGGTGTTGAAAACAGCGATTTTATCATCAAGCACTACTTGACACACCGTGAGTGCCCAGTACTGGTTATCAATCAGGTCCTGGATGTTATTGCATGTGAAAGGTGCTGAAGAATTTCAAAACAATTGAAATTAACGGGCCAAGTTATGTCCAATGTTGTTAGGGCAAAAACTGTGGTAACAATAACTTTATTCGTTTCACCAACAGCACCAACCATCACAACACTTGTGTCACTTTACGACACTGATGACACACTGTCGCAGTACTACGGCTCACAGCAGGCCCAACACAGCATCAATAATTAAGTATAGTGGGCTGAGGTCTTCATCAGTGAGGCAAACCCCCATAAACTTGATGACAGTTGCTGCGATTATACACTGCTGGTCAATATATTGAGTACCCTGAAGAGGTGGTCACTGTGTAAGACGGTCAAGGCACCATGCACAACGATGTCATCCAGGTCTACAACTACACCTGGGACGCCAGCAGAGAAGGTGGCCATGATTTTTTTTAAAGCAGCTGGGGGCGCAGCTGAGTTCAAAGAGGATGATACGGTGTACTGAAAGACCCCCATGTGGTTCACAAAGGTGGTGAGGTTACCACTGTCCAGGTGCAGGGGAACCTGGAGGTAACCTTTGTGAAGGTCGATTTAGGAGACTATCGTACAGTTGTAGAATTTGCCACTCATCTTCTCTGCCGGCGAGAAGGTGGATGACTGGTTGGCACATCCGCCTCACAGTTCTGAGGACCCGGGTTCAAATCTGCCCTCGTCTGTGTGGAGTTTGCATGTTCTCCCTGTGGCTGCATGGGTTTTCTCTGGGTACTCCGATTTCCTCCCACATTCCAACAACATGCATGGTAGGTTAATTGAAAACTCTAATTCTACGTTCCCACCGGACGGGTTTTGGGCGTTTCATGCGACGTGATTACATAGAAAGTCAATACAGTTTGCGCAGATAGATGTGAATACATGCGGGGCGTATGACGTGGCGCGAGTGGGGCGGGCACACGCAAATTCGCCTCCTCCGCCCGAACGCTTGAAGCTGGGACGAGCTGAACTTCAACCCAGATTCGCATCGTAACAGCCAATCAGCATCGAGAATGGGCTACGTCTCAAACACACAGCGTCCTGTACAGAGGAAAATGGAGGAGGTGATTGTTGCAGTCTGTGGGAGCAGCTGTTTGACACATGTTATCAGTACCGGGATCGAGCAAGAAAGGAGCAGGCTTGGAAAATGGTGAATGAAGAAAGCTGGCATACCTGGTAAGTGTATTTATTAATTTACTTGTTTACAGCTGTTGAACTTTGAACCAAGATAGCAATAACATTAGCCAGAGCTTTAGCACAACCACCGGCCACCTGATTACACAGACACACACTCTTTATTTATTTCTATTTTTCAGATTAACTTTATCGGACAGATGAGGGGAAACAGGAGGAGGGTCAAGGAGAACAGGAGGTTGCTGCCTCTGCCCCACCTCGGGGTATGATCATAAAACATTTTGATTGAATTTTGTAGGGTACAAGTGTACTACCTGTATATGCAATTATGGTATGCTTTTCACAATGAGTAGTACTGTTTTCCATACTTTTCCTTTTGGCTAAATCTTTTTATATTTTTGTCTGGGCTTTTTTTTTTTTTTTTTTTTTTTTTGGTCTGGGCTTGAAATTCCATATTTTAGGTTATAATCATAAATGGTTTTGGTTTAACTACTTGTCTATTATTGATTCTTGTGTACTATGTTGCTGTCTTTTATTGTTAATGTATTAATTTTATATTGTTTTAACCCAGTGTAGGGGACATTAAGTGACATGAAAGGCACCCAAAATAAAATTTTAAAATTATATAATTTAAACATATAACCTTGACTGGTTTATATCACAAAATATTGTTTAATGTCATAAAGGAAATTGTTAAAGGAGCAGAGGAATTGAGGAGGATATTGAGGAGCATCTTCTCCGTCTCCTGAATGAATGTTCCTCCACTGCGACCTCACTGCAAGGATACGCTATTCATGACAAGCATGACTCCTTGCTTGAAAAGATTGCCACAAGAGTGGAATGAATATGTAAACTTTCAAATTCATAAATTAATGTGTGAACAGAGCACATTTAATCAAAATGTCGACCAATTGGATCAATAATGTCCGGGTGGCAATCTTTTCCAGGAAGGATTAATGCTTTTATACTTTTTTTTTGTTGTTCTTTCTAGATGGATGTTTAAGTTTTATTTATTTTATTTTATTTTTTTTAGAATAAAACCACTTTATTTCACATATTTTTATCTTTTACATTTTCCAGACAAAAATAGTTGTTACATACATAAACAACCTTATGTGCCTCACCTTATGTCATGATGTCATGTCGTCAGATTTAGTTCAGTATTTAACTGCCGTGTACAAACAGTTTTGTTTGGTTACCTGCTAAATGTAGCCCCTACATTTTACAGTGGGCTATTTCAAAAGTGATGCTTTATTGCCTCACAATATAATACAATCAATTAAATACAATATATCATGGATAAAATACTGTATATAAGCAGACAATGTTTATTATGATATGCAAATGAATTGTTGACGTTCTGTATACAAATAGGTGCAATAATTTCGGTGCTGATAAAGTAATATTGCAGGAATTTTGAAGTATGTGTGGGTGCCGCTTAAATTGTAGAACTGGGATCCGGAGTTGGAAAGGGCTTGGAGGACCACATGTTTCCCATCCTGTGCTCCACAGCAGAAAGGAAAATCCCACCACTCCTCAAACCTCTCAACAATTTTCTTCCACTCCTCTGTGGTGGGCACAGCCATAAAGTCATCCACGAGGCAGTCCCAAATCGCTGTCACCAGAGGGAATATCGTGGAGCCCCCAATACGGAAAATAGTGTTTGCCATGGTCCTGAATGAGTATCTGCAGCACATAAAACCTTTAAATTGACCACAGTTGAATTAAAGATACCGTAGTAGTCTAGATATGTAAAACATAATGATGATTATCACATAGAGTCATGGCTCAAAACATTGGCACCTCACGGGACCATGACTGTATTGTCTATTTTATATATTTATCTTTAAATTAAAACAAAAAAAAACAAAACAAAAAAACTCATATCCTCATTATTCCAGTGTTTAGAAATAGTTTTGTAAATCCCAATTGACCTAAAACAGGAACAGGTGAGACGTTTCATGTCAGACAGTCACAATTCAGGGAAAAAAAAAAAAAAGTGTACTGTCATGACCGTACATCATAAATCTATTGAATACAGTACATCAAACAGATACATAAAACGTGTTGGTAGTGGTTGTACTACTTTATTGATAGGAATATATATTGCTTTCCAAAATAAAAACACATAAATTCCGCTAACCTTAGAGACTGTTGAAGTTGTATACATTCCCATGGGCTCACCACCTGTGGGAGGGGCCATAGGGGTCGGGTGCAGTGTGAGCTGGGCGGTGGCCGAAGGCGGGGAGCTTGGCGATCCGATCCCCGGCTACAGAAGCTGGCTCTAGGGACGTGGAATGTCACCTCTCTGGCAGTGAAGGAGCCAGAGCTGGTGTGTGAGGTCGAGAAGTTCCGACTAGATATAATCGGACTCGCCTCCGCACACAGCTTGGGTTCTGGTACCAGTCCTCTCGAGAGGGGTTGGACTCTCTTCCACTCTGGAGTTGCCCACGGTGAGAGGCGCCGAGCAGGTGTGGGTATACTTATTGCCCCCCAGCTTGGCGCCTGTACGTTGGGGTTCACCCCCGTGGACGAGAGGGTAGCCTCCCTCCGCCTTCGGGTGGGGGGACGGGTCCTGACTGTTGTTTGTGCCTATGCACCAAACAGCAGTTCAGAGTACCCACCCTTTTTGGAGTCCTTGGAGGGGGTGCTTGAGAGCGCTCTCGCTGGGGACTCCATCGTTCTGCTGGGGGACTTCAATGCTCACGTGGGCAATGACAGTGAGACCTGGAAGGGCGTGATTGGGAGGAACGGCCCCCCCGATCAGAACCCGAGCGATGTTCTGTTATTGGACTTCTGTGCTCGTCACGGATTGTCCATAACGAACACCATGTTCAAGCATAAGGCTGTCCACACGTCTACTTGGCACCAGGACACCCTAGGTGTGATGATTGACTTTGTGATCGTGTCATCGGACTTCCGGCCGCATGTCTTTGACACTCGGTTGAAGAGACGGGCGGAGCGGTCAACTGATCACCACCTGGTGGTGAGTTGGCTCCAATGGCGGGGGACGTGGCATGCCAAAACGTATTGTGAGGGTCTGCTGGTAACGTCTGGCAGAATCCCCTGTCAGAAGGAGTTTCAACTCCCACCTCCGACAGGACTTTGCTCATGTTCCGGGGGTGGCGGGGGACATCGAGTCCGAGTGGACCATGTTTCGCGCCTCCATTGCTGAGGCGGCCGACCGGAGCTGTGACCGTAAGGTGGTCGGTGCTTGTCGTGGCGGCAATCCCCGAACTCGTTGGTGGACACCAACAGTTAGGGATGCCGTCAAGCTGAAGAAGGAGTCCTATCGGGCCTTTTTGGCCTGTGGGACTCCTGAGGCAGCTGATGGGTACCAGCTGGCCAAGCGGAATGCAGCTGAAGCAAAAACTCGGGTATGGGAGGAGTTTGATGAGGCCATGGAGAAAGACTTCCGGACAGCTTCGAGGAAATTCTGGTTCACCATCCGGCGTCTCAGGAGAAGAAAGCAGTGCACCACCAACACTGTGTATAGTGGGGATGGGGCGCTGCTGACCTCGACTCGGGACGTTGTGATTCAGTTGGGAGAATACTTCGAAGACCTCCTCAATTCCACCGACACGCCTTCCCATGAGGAAGCAGAGTGTGGGTTCTCTGAGGCGGGCTCTCCTATCTCTGGGTTTGAGGTCACCGAGGTAGTTAAAAAGCTCCTCGGTGGCAGGGCCCCAGGGGTGGATCAGATTCGCCGGAGTTCCTAAAGGCTCTCGATGTTGTGGGGCTGTCCTGGTTGACACGCCTCTGCAACATCGCGTGGACATCGGGGACAGTGCCTCTGGATTGGCAGACTGGGGTGGTGGTCCCCCTTTTTAAGAAGGGGGATCGGAGGGTGTGTTCCAACTACAGGGGGATCACACTCCTCAGCCTCCCTGGTAAGGTCTATTCAGGGGTGCTGGAGAGGAGGGTCCATCGGGAAGTCGAATCTCAGATTCATGAGGAGCAGTGTCAGACTCGTTCCTGGTGAGGGTTGACTCCGCCAAGGCTGCCCTTTGTCACAGATTCTGTTCATAACTTTTATGGACAGAATTTCTAGGCGCAGCCGAGGCGTAGAGGGGGTCCGATTTGGTGGCCTCAGTTTTGCATCTCTGCTTTTTGCAGATGATGTGGTTCTGTTGGCTTCATCAAGCCGTGCCTCCAACTCTCACTGGAGCAGTTCGCAGCCGAGTGTGAAGCGGCCGGAATGAGAATCAGCACCTCCAAATCTGAGACCATGGTCCTCTGTCGGAAAAGGGTGGCGTGCCCTCTCCAGGTCGGGGATGAGATCCTGCCCAAAGTGGAGGAGTTCAAGTATCTTGGGGTCTTGTTCACGAGTGAGGGAAGAATGGAACGGGAGATTGACAGGTGGATCGGTGCAGCGTCTGCAGTGATGTAGACTTTGTATCGGTCCGTTGTGATAAAAAGGAGCTAAGCCGAAAGGCAAAGCTCTCAATTTACCGGTCGATCTACGTTCCTACCCTCACCTGTGGGTCGTGACCGAAAGAACAAGATCCTGGATACAAGCGGCCGAAATGAGTTCCCCCCGCAGGGTGTCCGGGCTCTCCCTTAGACATAGGGTGAGAAGCTCGGTCATTCGGGAGGATCTCAGAGTAGAGTCGCTGCTCCTCCACATCGAGAGAAGCCAGATGAGGTGGCTGGGACATCTGATTCGGATGCCTCCCGGACGCCTCCCTGGTGAGATGTTCCGGGCATGTCCCACCGGGAGGAGACCCCGGGGACGACCCAGGACACGCTGGGGAGAGGGACGTCTGGGCCTCCCTGCTAAAGCAACTGCCCCCGCAACCCGACCCGGATAAGCGGTAGAAAATGGATGGATGTATGGATGGAAGTTGTATACAGTTCATAGATGTGTAGGACTCTTGATCAAATAATGTGATTAATATAACCTCATTCATGCCATTCCTTTCATCAGTCCATTGCTTTTTACAATTTGGCAGCATGATGTAGTTATTTCAACATCGTTTTTGATACATTTATTCGCTTTGTAGTGAACCTGCAATGTGTGACTCCGTAGATAGAGTGAATCTTTCACACCAAATAATAACGACATTTAAATTGCCACTCACCAGAGACAAATGGACAGGTATGGCTGATAGCTGAGCTAGAATGCCTGAAGTAGTTTTTAGGGAAATCCTTGGAACAATTCGAGGTAACAGGTTGTCAAATTGGGAACAGGTTAGCCTCATGTAGCAGTGGAAGCTGCAGTCATCCAGAAGCAGCTCCTGGAGAAGGCGGTGAAATTCACCAAGCTGCATGCACCTCTGGATGGTCTTGTAGCGTGCTTGGCCAAGCACGCCAGCGTTCGGCATTCCAAAGACATTTGGGCTTTCACAATGACAACAGAGCCACAATACAGGTCAAATCGTTGTCTATTGCTGCTCGCAGGGGAAATGGTGTCTTCGCCTCCCGCAAGAGAAGTCCCGCCTCTTCCGCGTTTACGGCGCTAATGAAGCAGATCACTCCCGCGATCAAACTCAAGTGAGGGACGCGAGGCAAAGCGATTTTTCGCATCCAGTGGGAACATAGCATAAGTTGCCCGTAGGTGTGAATGTGAGTGCGAATGGTTGCTTGTTTATATGTGCCATGTAATTGGCTGGCGTCTTGTTCAGGGTGTAAACCGCCTCTCGCCCAGAGTCAGCTGGGATAGGCTCTCGACCCCAGAGAGGACAAGCAGTTCAGAAAATGGATGGATGGATCTTCTCTGTCGTGGGCAGCAGGTATTTGTCATCGCTTTCTTAGCCATGCTGAGGTTGATCCAGGGCAGCAAACTACCTGACTTTTTTTTTCCGCCACGAGGTTTGAGATCCAAGGGGATATGTCGATCTGCAAGATGATGCCAGCATCAAGATGTTTCTGCAGCTCAGCATTAATTTCATCATGCAGGGTGTGGGGCAGCTGGCGAAGAGGCTAGATAACGGGGGACATAACTTGGTCAATAGGTGGCTGGTGATTGAAGACGGTAGGACAGCCCACATGTTTAAAGAGTGATGGCCAGTGGTGCTGCCAGGGTGTGGTCAACATCCATATGGAGAAACTAATTATTTCTGTGATGGAGAAACCAATGGTGCAAAATAAGTCAAAGGCCAAGAAGTTGGCTTCATGACAGTACATATGGAAGGTGAACACAGAGAAACTCTTGGAGCCATAGTGCACAGAGGTCACAGTGCCCACCATGTAAATTTTAGTGTGACTATGTCCAAACAGCTACTGTGCGCTGACTTTAATTATGATGAAGGGAAAGTGCCATCTAATTGTGGACTCATTCACCAGAGATCTGGAGGCTGCAGTGTCCAGCAGAAGCAACAGGCACATGTCGTCCAATTCCGCTGTGCACCACTTGAATCAGCTTGGCACACAGAGTGAATGGCGGTCGGGCTTGACCGCACAGGTGAGTGAAATTAAGGTGTTAGGGAGGTGGTTGAAATGGTGCTGCTTTCCAAGGCGCTAGCATCTCTCTCTGTTGGCTGGGCAGGCGGGTGCACGTGTGTTTTGGGAAGGGGACCCACAGTGTGCGATTGTCCCCTGCCATCCCGCGACGTACACTTTGATAAGACGAGATGTGTCAGAGAGCTGAGTTGCTGGAGCCACGGTCACGAGGGGGGCAGCTCAGGGTTTGCTAGCGATGATGCTCACAGTGCAACATTTTCAAGCTGGAATGCCATTTTCACCATCTTTGAAAGAGCCAGTTCGTCAGGGGAAAGCAGCAGCTTCTCCAGCAGCTTCGGATCAATCGTGTGCTCTGCCAACTTGTCCCAAATCATCTTGTCTTCCAATCAGCCAAATTTACAGAGGCTAGCCAAGCACCGTAGGTCAGCGACGTTGTGCTGTAGTGACTCGTCTATGTGCTGGTGTCACTGGTGTATAACAATCCGCCAGACTATAACACTCTGTGGAGCAGTGAAGCCAGCAAGACGACACAGTCTTCATTCGTCTGCGCAAGTCCAAGAGTAGGAAAGATTTGTGGCCCAGGATGTTAAAGAACATAGCGGTTAGCCTCTCGTTACTGGGTTCAGCTAGTCAGATCACCGCTAGGAATGTACATTCCTACTACCTGGGCCACTGCTCTGGCAGCTCACTTAGCAGGGCGGACAGCTGCTTGAAGTGAAGCTCTATCTTCGTTGCCTATTTTATGACCAATAATATGCGGACAATGACTGTGCGAAAAATAACTTTATTAGTTACACAACAGTTGCAACCGTCACATCACTTGTGTTGCTTGACGACACTGACGTCACACTATCATAGCACTACGGCTTATATGCTACAGGCCAGAAAAACAACAGCTAATATTAAGATGTGTCATGTTGAAAGACAATTTCAATCAAGCAGCGACAAAATATGCTGTAATTTTATTGAGTTTCATTTTGGCCTTATAAAGAAATTTATTTCGTGTTTATTTTCTATTTCTGCAGAAGAAAAAGACAATATGTGGGCAAAAGTAACAAGTCTTCATCAAAAATCTCATCTCTTTTGCCAGTCCTGCTCCTGGTCTTAACATTCTTAGCTTTCTTACTAAAACTCCTGCAGTGCTCCAGGTGTGTGTAATAAAAAGAAAAATCAGCTGGGAAAAACACAATCTATTTTCCTGTGCAATGTAAATGATTGTCAAGACTTGTAAAACTGAAGCCAGGAAGGAAGTTTGGTAGAAATAGCAAAACCACATTGCCCAAGAACTGTAATGACTCCTCTCTTGCTGTAACACTTAAGAAGATGAAAAGCAGAGATCCAAATCATTTTAACACAAGCTGACTTATTCACATTTAGACTGATTTCAGTCCATAATCTCTCAGCTCAGATGTTCAGTAGGTTTATTAATACATGAAAGAAAAGGCCTAAGTCTATAAATCAAGCATGAAATTTTAAACAGTCTAGTATATCTTGCCTTTCATCTGTTTTAAAGGAACTATCCTTCTTTGGCTAATGAAAACATGGTTGCTTCTGTGCATGAGTGAAACGACCCACATCAGTTAAGGACCACCCTCCGTGTTGATGAAACTCGTAGCCATGTTTTACTAACACAATACAGTGCAAATCCACAGGCACACTTGTAAATGATTTGCTTGACATTCTTCCCTCTTAATAAAAAGGTGACAGAAATAAAAACGTAGTCTATACAGAAGAGCCTCAAAATCTGAATGCCCCAAATGCTACAGTATGTGAAATTTGATCAAGTATTTTCAGTAAAATACCGTATGCCTTAAAAGTCAAACCTTGAACATTGAACCGCCATCATGAATGACACAATACAATACAAAATGCAACAAATATAGCACAAATCTTTCAAGGCCTCAGAAAATGAACTAATAAAAATCAGACATGGCTTTTTTATGTTCCAACAGAATTATATATTTAAAAAACGAATTAAACTGTCAATATTGTTGAAAAACATTTTGAGGTAACCACTACAATCATACAATATCTGTAACTATCCATGTGACTTGTGCACCTGTCGACAGGTTATTTTGGCCTACTGCTCGTGAGCAACAGTCCCAGGTTTGAAGGGTGCCTTCTGTTTCAGCTCCTTCAACAGATGTTCAACAGGCTTTACATAGATGAGGGATTTTTAGGAACCTTTATTAATATTTAGATAAAAGCTGACTTATATATCGCTGATGTTAGGCCAAAAACTGCGACGTCCCGATTTGGTAAATTTCCTGTTTTATTACAAATTGACACTATTGGTCAGTCCCCACTTGGGTATGCTATTTTAAAAAATGATGGATCAAGATAAAGGGTTGGAAAATGGCTTACTCTCTCTGATGATACAATGTTAATGGCTCAACAAACATGAAAATGTTTTTGTTTTTCTGTAAAGTCATGCTTTTGAATACACTAAGTTTCCGCCCGATGCCAGCGAATATTGTATTCTAAAAAGGGGCTAGTTCTGTACATCATTTACAGATTAAAATATTGATAGTTAATGTCTACGGTTTTTAATAAGTTAGCAGTTTAATGCATTGTACTTTGGACAACAGGGGCAAATGAGCTGCAAGAGCGGAATGCTGCAAATCCACGGCATAAAACGGAAGTGTGCCAGCCCACTCGGAGGCCCGACCCAAGGAATAGACCAGTTTTAAAAGACTACCCTCTCTTGAAAGACACTCTGGTCTACTTAAAATGGCTAACTTTTTGGAGAGGAGAATGATTGTACATTTGACTTCATGTGTTTTTAAATACTTGGACGTAGGTTTTTAGAATATTATAAAAGAGCAGCATTGGAACATAGCTAGAAGGTCTCAGTGGCAACGGTACATTTCGTAACTGCTTTCCCGGAAAGTAGTGTTGTAATTGAATTTAACATTCGTTTTCACTTGGCGACATCCCGTCCTCACTTACGTAGTCAGAGACATGACAAACCTAGTGCAGGTAAATTAGAGGGTAAAGGGAGCAAATGTGAAAAAGAATACTTGAGAATGCCAGGAAGCAGGTCAGGCACATTTCCATTTTATGGTGTAAATTTGTAGCATTTCCCAGTTGTTTTGGGGTTTGCATGCATTTCCGGTTTTGCATCATTCCTTTATTTTTGGGGCATTTGCCCCTGTGGTCACCATATGCACTTACAGTTTATATGTATAGATAATCTAAAAGATATACATTTTCATATACAGTTGCTTTCACGTTATTGGAGACTAGACAGATACAGGCACAAGCCAGCTAAACTGACTCGCTTGAGGAAGCATATTGAGCAATCTGTCACGGTTTGTACCAAACGGTATTGGACTGGACACAAAAGCAGACTGAGGAAGCAGTTGGAGGGGGTTTATTTGGGAGAAGTGCGTGGTCAGGAATCCAAAGGCGTGATGGTCGTCCGTAGGAGCAGGAAGCGTGCGGGAGACTGGAACATGAGCACGTGAGTGAACTTGGCAATGCTGTTCGAGTGAGCGTCGTGGCAGGAGACACAGGAGGGCACTGGAGGAGGAGGGACAACAGGGAGTAAGTACGAGCACGGGTATTAGAGAATCTTTTCTTACGATCACGATCACTGCGCTGGCACGGTGAACGACTGAGTAGCACATCTGCCTCGCAGTTCTGGGGACCGGGGTTCAAATCCCGGCCGTGCCTGTGTGGAGTTTGCATGTTCTCCCCGTGCCTGCATGGGTTTTCTCCGGGTACTCCCACATCCCAAAAACATGTGTGGTAGGCTGATTGAGGATTCTAAATTGCCCGTAGGTGTGTATGCGAGTGCGAGTGGTTGTTTGTTTCTGTGTGCCCTGCGATTGGCTGGCAACTGGTTCGGGGGGTACCCAGCCTTCCGCCCGAAGATAGCTGGGATAGGCTCCAGCAGCCCGCGACCCTAGTGAGGATAAGCGGGAAGAGAAATGGATGGATGGATGATCGATGCGTCAGCCGGTGTATCGCATAGGAGGGAGAATACTCTGGCACTGGAACACTGGAACCTAAGGCTTAAATGCAGGCTGATTATGACTTGACCACTCCTGTCTCTCGATTTTTACCTGAGTAAAAACAACCTGAGAGAGAAGGCGTGACTCGCAAGGTGTAAATCATTTGTCATGCACTCGCAGGCACACTCATCGCGGGCACACCTCTACGCTGACCTGTTACCTTGGTACACCAGAAAAGCACCTTATTTGTAAGGAGTGTTACAATAGTAATAAATGTTATTGGTTTGAAGTTGTTTTTTTGCACCATGAGTGTGCCCACTAGTGCGCAACAAATGATTGACACCTCTCAAGTCACACATTCTGTCTCTGATTGATTGGTTTTTTTTTTTCTTGGAAACTGGTTCCTTTTATATAAAAGTACAGGCACAGGATGGTGCCAGACAGCTGCTCTTTTCACAGATCATATTTATCCTCTACTACTGTCAAGTCATAATCACTGTTTTTAGAAGTATGACAAATACGGATTTTTGGGGAAAATTGCTATACGCCCCCTTATGGAAGAGAATGCACATGTTCATCATGTTTAAAAAAAAATCCATCTTTGTATAGACTTAAGTTGCTTGCAACAATAAATTTTGGACCTTCATTCTGGTGTTCAGAAATAATGGCTGAAGATGAATTTCTATAGGATCAAAGGAACTGATTCGATCCCAAAAAATAAATTAATGGATGACTTTACCAGAAATGTGAGGAACAGATAAAACATTTTTTGAAATGTGATTAGCAGGCTAATGCGTGTAATAGTATAATACAGTGTATTACATGCAGATAGAAAGTCTCCATCAACAATGGTAACCACTAGACAAAAGATGCCATTTTCTCCCCTTATTTCATCCATCCATCCATCCATCCATCCATCCATCCATTTTCTGTACCACTTCTCCTCACTAGGGTCGCGGGCCTGCTGGAGCCTATCCCAGCTATTGTCGGGCGATAGGCGGGGTACACCTTGAACTAGTCGCCAACCATTGCAGGACACATTTAAACAAACAACCATTCACACTCACATTGACACCTAAGGAAAATTTATAGTCTTCAATCAACCTACTACGCATGTTTTTGGGATGTGGGAGGAAACCGGAGTACCTGGAGAAAACCCACACAGGCGCAGGGAGAACATGCTAACGCCACACAGGCGGCAACAGGATTTGAACCCCGGTCCTCAGAACTGTGAGGCAGATGTGCTAATCAGTCGCCCACCATGCCGCTCCCCTTATTTCAATGTACACATTTTTAAAACCTAAAAACCCTAACAAGGTAAGAGGAAATGCGACTCATCTCTCTAATAGATGACTTCCTGTTTTAAGTGTCACGCTTGGTGATAATGACCTTCTACCTGGTCAAATCAAATATGTGGCAACTCCATGAGATGAGATATCAATCTCACCTTAGTTTTCAATCTTTTACTCTTTGAACACATGAGAGATGCTTATATTGACGTGTGGTGAGCTTCATGGCGTGTGAGGCATTAATATTGGAGTCAGATTTACAAATTTATGAGCCAAACAGAGTGGCATATTCGCCATTAAATTAGCAGCCAGACATTAAAAAAAGTAACAATAATTATATCAGCATTCTTTTTACACACATAATATTTGGCCATAAAGAACATTCCTAATTATATTTCTAATGGTTCAGAGAGAGCTTATTAGCCATTGCAATTTCTTACATTTTTAAAAGGCTACTGATTAAATTTCCCTCCTTGAGCTGTCACCTTATCGTGGTGAAGGGGTTTGTGTGCCCCAATGATTCTAGGAGCTAAGTTGTCTGGGGCTGTATGCCCCTGGTAAGGTCACCCATGTCAAACAGGTCCAAGGTGAGGGACCATACAAACCACATCTCCGAAAACCTCAATGAAGATGAAGATGTTTTCCCTTACCCGGACGCGGGTCACCGGGGCCCCCCTCTGGAGCCAGGCCTGGAGGTGGGGTCAAAGGCGAGCGCCTGGTGGCACAGCCCGAAAGGCTAAGATGGGTCCCCCTTCTCATGGGCTCACCACCTGTGGGAGGGGCCATAGGGGTCGGGTGCAGTGTGAGCTGGGCGGTGGCCGAAGGCAGCGTCCTTGGCGATCCGATCCCCAGCTACAGAAGCTGGCTTGTGGTGTCACCGGACATGCGGCCGCATGTCTTGGACACTCGGATCAAGAGAGGGGCAGAGCTGTCACCTGTCACCACCTGGTAGTGAGTTGGCTCCGATGGTGAGGGAAGATGTCGGTCCGACGTGGCAGACCCAAACGTATTGTGAGGGTCTGCTGGGAACGTCTGGCAGAAGTAGTTTCAACTCCCACCTCCAACAGAACTTTGCTCATGTTCTCGGGGAGGCGGGGGACATTGAGTCCGAGTGGACCATCTTCCGTGCCTCCATTGTTGTGGCGCCCGACCGGAGCTGTGGCCATAAGGTGGTCGGTGCTTGTCGTGGCGGCAATTCCTCAACCTGATGGTGGACACCAACGGTGAGGGATGCCGTCAAGCTGAAGAAGGAGTCCAATCGGGCTTTTTTGGCCTGTGGGACTCCTGAGGCAGCTGATGGGTACCGGCTGGTCAAGCGGAATGCAGCTGAAGCAAAAACTCGGGTATGGGAGGAGTTCGGTGAGGCCATGGAGAAAGACTTCCGGATGGCTTCGAGGAAATTCTGGTCCACCATCTGGCGTCTCAGGAGAGGAAAAGCAGTGCACCACCAACACTGTGTATAGTGGGGATGGGGCGCTGCTGACCTCGACTTGGGACGTTGTGAATCAGTGGGAAGAATACTTCGAAGACCTCCTCAATTCCACTGACACGCCTTCCCATGAGGAAGCAGAGTCTCGGTTCTCTGAGGCGGGCTCTCCTATCTCTGGGGTTGAGTTCATGAGGTGGTTAAAAAGCTCCTCGGTGGCAAGGCCCTGGGGGTGGATGAAATTCGCCCGGAGTTCCTAAAGGCTCTGGATGTTGTGGGGCTGTCCTGGTTGACACGCCTCTGCAACATCTAGTGGACATCGGAGACAGTGCCTCTGGATTGGCAGACTGGGGTGGTGGTCCCCCTTATTAAGAAGGGGGACCGGAGGGTGTCTTCCAACTACAGGGGGATCACACTCTTCAGACTCCCTGGTAAAGTCTATTCAGGGGTGCTGGAAAGGAAGGTCCATCAGGAAGTCGTATCTCAGATTCAGCAGGAGTAGTGTGGTTTTCGTCCTGGCCGTGGAACAATGGACCAGCTCTCCACCCTCGGCATGGTCCTCGAGGGTGCATGGGAGTTCGCCCAACCAGTCTACATGTGTTTTGTGGACTTGGAGAAGGTGTTCGACCGTGTTCCTCGGGGAGTCCTGTGGGGGGGTGCTTCGGGAGTATGGGGTACCGAACCCCCTGATACGGGCTGTTCGCCGGCCAAACTGAGCAATCGGGTGAGAAGAGCCTTGGTGAGAGAGGTAAAGAAGAACCCACAGATCACTGTGGTTGAGCTCCAGAGATTTAGTCCGGAGATGGGAGTAAGTACTAGAAAGTCAACCATCACTGCAGCCCTCCACCAGTCGGGGCTTTATGGCAGAGTGGCCCGAGGGAAGCCTCTTCTCAGTGCAAGACACATGAAAGCCCGCATGGAGTTTGCTAATAAACACCCAAAGGACTCCAAGATGGTGAGAAATAAGATCCTCTGGTCTGATGAGACCCAGAAAGAAATTGTTTTAGCTTAATTCTTTGCGGAATGTGTGGAGTAAAACAGGCACTGCTCATCACCCAACAGTCCCAACAGTGAAGCATGGTGGTGGCAGCATCATGCTGTGGGGTTGTTTTTCAGCTGCAAGAACAGGATGACTGGTTGCAATCGAAGGAAAGATGATGCTGCCAAGTACAGGGATATCCTGGATGAAAACCTTCTCCCGAGTGCTCAGGAACTCAGACTGGGCCAAAGGTTTACCTTCCAACAAGACAATGACCCTACGCACACAGCTAATGTAACGAATGACTGGATTCCGAACAAGTCCGTGACTGTTCTTGAAGGGCCCAGCCAGAGCCCTGACTTAAACCCAATTGAGCATCACTGGAGAGACCTGAAATTGGCTGTCTTCCAAAGTTCACCATCCAACCTGACAGAACTGGAGAAGATCTGCAAGGAGGAATGGCAGAGGATCCCCAAATGCAGGTGTGAAAACTTGTTGCATTATTGTTTTTTAATAAATCTGCAAAAATTTAAACAATTGTTTTTTCTCTAAATCTGGGGTGCTGTGTGTACATTAATGAGGGAAAAAATTAACTGAAATTATTTTAGCAAATGGCTGCAATATAACAAAGTGTGAAAAATTTAAGGGGGTCTGAATACTTTCTGTACCCACTGTATATGCAGTCATATGTAACCCTATCATATCAGAATCAGAATCAGAATCATCTTTATTTGCCAAGTATGTCCAAAAACACACAAGGAATTTGTCTCCGGTAGTTGGTGCCGCTCTAATACGACAACAGACAGTCAATTTACAGAACACTTTGGAACAGAAAGACATTGACAAAAAAAAAAAAAAAAAAAAACAGTCACTGAGCAGTAAAGGGTTGCTAGTTATCTGGTAATGCCGGTAAATTTTTTTTTTTTTTTTTTTTTTTACATTTGTCCTCTAGCACTTAGAGCAGTTCGAATTACTAATATTGCAATAGTCCGGTGCAATGACCATTGTGCAAAGGGCGCTGAGACTTCAAAGAGTGTATGCGGTTTAACGTGACGAGTAGTGCGATAATCTGGGACAATGTTGGTTGTGCAAATGTTACAGATACTCCTCAATCAGTGTGCAAATGGAGCAGATGCTACTCTGGCTGTCCTTTTCAAATCTGCAGTAGAAACTATTCAAGTCGTTGGCTAGTGTGCTATTGTTCTCAGCTTGGGGGGATCGTCGCTTGTAATTAGTCAGCGATTGGAATGCATGCCAGACTGATTTAGAGTCGTTTACGCTAAACTGTTTTTCCAACTTTGCTGCATAGTTCCTCTTTGCATAGTTAATTTTTTTAGTCAGCTGGTTTCTAGCTCGATTATACAGGGCCCTGTCCCCGCTCTGATATGCATCCTCCTTGGCTTGGCGAAGCTGCTTAAGTTTAACAGTGAGCCACGGCTTGTTGTTGTTGAATGTGCGAAATGATTTTGTTGGTACACACAGATCTTCACAGAAACTGATATAGGATGTAACAGTGTCCGTATATTCATCCAGGCTGTCAGCTGAATTTTCAATGACACTCTAGTCTGTGCAGTCGAAACAGTTTTGAAGTTCCATCTTTGCTTCATTGGTCCACTTTTTCACTGTTTTCACTGTAGGCTTCGCGCATTTAAGTTCTTGCCTGTACGTCGGTATTAAGTGAATTAAGCAGTGATCAGACGAGCCCAGGGCTGCACGAGGTATAGCACGGTATGCGTTTTTTACCGTAGTGTAGCAGTGGTCTAAAATATTATTTTCCCTGGTAGGACAGTCGATGTGCTGCTTGTATTTAGGGAGTTCGTGGTTGAGTTTAGCTTTGTTAAAGTCCCCGAGAATAATGATTTTTCAATTTCGTTGACTTGTTCGGCGAGTGTTAGCAATGCGGTGTTCGTGTTAGCTTGAGGCGGAATGTAGACTCCAGCCAGTATGAATGATGCGAACTCACGTGTCGAGTAGAATGGCTTACAGTTCAAAAACAGCGACTCCAAATGCGGGCTGCAGTGTGTGCTGAGCTCCGTGACGTCCGTACACCATTTTTCGTTGATATAGAGGCATATCCCGCCGCCCTTTGTTTTCCCCGATGATTCCATGTCGCGGTCCGCTCGATGAATGTGGAAGCCGGGAAGCATGACGGCGCCATCGGGGACAGCGTCGCAAAGCCAGGTCTCCGTGAAGCACATGGCCGCGGAACGTCCGAAGTCTTTACTGGTCTTTAACAGAAGATGAAGCTTGTCCATTTTGTTGGGTAAGGAGCGTACATTCGCGAGGTGGATCGACGGGAACGCCAATCTGTATCCTCTCTTGCGAAGTTTCACCTGAATGGCGCCACGCTTCCCTCTGTGGCGCCATTTCCGTCTCCATGTGGCGAAAACCACGGACGCCGCTCCGGTGAGTAACTCGGGGGAAAAACTGAGCGGATTTGCGAAAGTTGGTGACAGAAATTCCGGAGTAGCCCCCTTGATGGTTAGTAGGTCTCCCCTTGTTTAAGTGAGTCGTGTAAGGTCTCCAAAGACGGACGAAAAACACAAAAACAATACTAGAGAGCGCATTGCCGAGGTGACCACACTGGTAGGCGCCATCTTGCTTTTTGGAATGAAAGTGTAGGCTACACCTTTTTTATAACCACTCGGTGGCGGTGGCATATTGGAATAAAAGTGTACACCTTTCTCATAACCTCTAAGTGGTGGTGACATTTTGGAATTAAAGTGTACAGCTTTTTCATGACCACTAGATTGCGGCATACATTTATAAAATATTAAAGTTTTTTTCCATTTGCCCCTATACCTATGTATAATGCGCATTTGTTTTGGGGGGGGGGGGGGGGGGGGGTGGAATGCACAACATACACGAGAAATTACGGTACTTGTTTATTATTGTAAACATTATTAATGTACTGTAATGGTATACCATTAACGTTCACTGGTCCAGTCACGCACTGATCACTGAATCCTCTTCCGCATCTACAGACATCACCATCCGAGACTATTTGTGCCGCTTTTCAAGAGTATGAAAGAACCCGCTTTGATTGGACAGGATTGAAATCGGTTGTGGTGATGCCCAGAGCAGTGCAGACGTTCCCTTTTAAATGCGCTGGGGGTACACCAGTCCAAGGTATTAAGGGGTGTAGCCCGCCTCCTCGCAGGGCCCACGTCTAAGTCCAGCATTGTTTAATTTGATCAAGGTGCAGGCAGGCAGGTACATGAGCTCTGCTGCCATGTGGTGAGAATCAGACGTATTTCATTCATAAATATGTGAACAGCGGACATGGAATCATCTGAATCATTATAGAAAGTAATTAATTCAACCCATTATTATTACTATTAGCCAATTTTAATTTTTCATATCATTTCAGTGGCCTACCCTCAGATACGGGGAGGGGGGGAGGTGCACATGGTGGACGGCCGTGCATGGGTGTGTGGACATATTTAAGTTGCCTGCGATTATCACCAGCTCATACTGTATTTAATCACCTTATCTTTTTTCAAGTGACAATGCTCCAGTCAGGCATAAATCGCTTTCTCCATGCAAGACCGTCATTGCGCCTCACTTAAAGGGAATGAATGAAAGAAGCCGCTTTGATTGGCGGGGCATAAAGTTGGCTGTGTTTACGCCCGCTAGGCGCTCATCTACAAAGTTACAAACACCTGGTATAACCTGCCACCTTGACGAGTTACGCCAAGCGCAGCACTGGACTAGCACTAGTCATGAAAATAGAGCCCAAGATGTTGGTTGACATCTTCAGTAGTTTAACTCAATCCCAGAAAAGGAAAGCACACAGGGGTTTCAAGATCTGGATTTGGATGAGGACTACCTGCCAATGGAGAGAATAATGGGTATCCAGTGGTGTGCTGAATCAGATCAGTTTAAGTTCAAGGTCAACCTAAAGATTGACCACACACTCGGGGAGGCCTGCTTTACCAAGTGAGTTTTATTTATGATCTGTCAGGGTTTCTCACTTCAGTAGTATTTCTTGCAAATAATCCGCCACCTTGATCCTGGCAAAGACAAGGGTCACGCCCTTGAATTCTCCAATTATTTCTAAAATGTAATTGACTGCAGCCACAGTTTTGCTATACATGGATAAGCTGAGAAGAGCTGGAACGCCAGGATTCAGTTTTTCTTTATTGATAGCAAGACTGTACCAAAGTAGTTTCACTTCAGTAGTATTTCTTGCAAATAATCCGCCACCTTGATCCTGGCAAAGACAAGGGTCACGCCCTTGAATTCTCCAATTATTTCTAAAATGTAATTGACTGCAGCCACAGTTTTGCTATACATGGATAAGCTGAGAAGAGCTGGAACGCCAGGATTCAGTTTTTCTTTATTGATAGCAAGACTGTACCAAAGTAGTTGAACAGTAGATTCAATTTGTTTGTTGTACAACCCCAATTCCAATGAAGTTGGGACATTATGTTAAACATAAATAAAAGCAGAATACAATGATTTGCAAATCATGTTCAACCTATATTTAATTGAATACACTACAAAAACAAGATATTTCATGTTCAAACTGATAAACTGTATTGTTTTTAGCAAATAATCATTAACTTAGAATTTTATGGGTGCAACACGTTCCAAAAAAGCTGGGACAGGTGGTAAAAAAGACTGAGAAAGTTGAGGAATGCTCATCAAACACCTGTTTGGAGCATCCCACAGGTGAACAGGATAATTGGGTACGACAGGCACCGACCACCTTACGGCCACAGCTCCGGTCGGCCGCCTCAGCAATGGAGGCGCGAAACATGGTCCACTCGGACTCGATGTCCCCCGCCTCCCCCGGAACATTCTGTCGGAGGTGGGAGTTGAAACTCCTTCTGACAGGGGATTCTGCCAGACGTTATCAGCAGACCCTCACAATACGTTTGGGGTTGCCACGTCGGACCGTCATCTTCCCCCGCTATCGGAGCCAACTCACTACCAGGCGGTGATCAGTTGACCGCTCCGCCCGTCTCTTCACCCGAATGTCCAAGACATGCGGCCGCAAGTCCGATGACACGATCACAAAGTCGATCATCAAACTGCGACCTAGGGTGTCCTGGTGCCAAGTGCACGTGTGGACGTTACCCTTTCGGGCTGTGCCCGGCCGGGCCCCATGGGTGCAGGCCCGGCCACAAGGCGCTCGCCTTCGAGCCCCACCTCCAGGCCTGGCTCCAGAGGGGGCCCCGGTGACCCACGTCCGGGCAAGGGAAACCTGTGTCCATAATTTGTCTTCTTCATAAGGGGTCTTTGAGCCATGCTTTGTCTGGTCCCTCACCTAGGACCTGTTTGCCATGGGTGACCCTGCCAGGGGCATAAAGCCCCAGACAACTTAGGTCCTAGGATCATTGGGACACACAAACCCCTCCACCACGATAAGGTGACGGCTCAAGGAGGGGAAAACCTTTTGAAAAATGAACACTGCCTTTCAGGACCAAGTTTCTTGCTAAGTCCTTAGATCAGTGGCCTGAAAATCCAGATCCTGGAATGCTGCAGGTCAAAAGAGTGACTCAAGTGCATGGCATTAAGGTGAAAATGGATTGACGAAGATTCAATGGATCAGTTAATGAATCACTATTCTTCCAGACCAGCATTGAAGCATGCTTTAGCCTGCTTTCTAAAGCTTAAAGATTTGCTGAAAGAGCTGAGGGAAAAAAAGATCAAGAACAAAACACAAAAGTTGAAGAACACAAGATGACTGAATTCAAGAAAGTTGTCAAAAAGAACATATTTAACTTATGATGACTTAACCAAAACAGAAATTTGACTTACTGTCAAAAGTCAGGGTTCATAGATTTCACTATGCTTGAAGAACATCAAAGGGTAAAGTTGGATCTTCACTTGACACCGATGCATGCCAAACACAATCAGAAGATTTCTTCCCAGAAAAAGACAAGTAAGAGAAATAAATTCAGGTAATCGATCAAAAAAATGGAACACCACCAGCATGGAAAAAAACCTCCAAAAATGTGGTGTTCAGTGGCACTTTAATCCTCCAGCAGGTTCTCACCATGGAAGAAGCTGGGAGCAGCTGATCCTGAGCGTCACTCTGAAGGAACAATTTTATATTTGTCTCCTTGGACTAATTTTAGTACCATCACTTTCATTTTGAAGTAAACTGACCAGCACACCTGTGACCCGAGTGAGTATAAGTGGTACGGAAAATGGATTAATAAATCAAATAGAAATGTCTGGAGTTGTTATGGGGTAATGACTAGAAAATCAAGCTCAGGCTTCATTAATTACAAACCTACCAGCTCAATACGTATGTCAGAATTGTGTTTTGTTTTTAGCCATTCTTGGGTGTTTTTATCTGTGCGTTTTGGGTTTTGTGGTTCACGGACACATGACCTGCGACCAACACAATTCCCTCCAGAATGCTAAATCCAGGAGTGTCTGCACAATGGTGGTTTTAAACAGATGACACGTGTGGTGAGCGCTACCTCTCCTTGAAAACCAACAAAACTAAATTATTATGATGAGTTGAATGTGTTTTGTCGAAGTCTGCGTTTGCGACTGAGCCAGTAAATATTTTTGTCAAAATGGACAGGTTGTAGTTCAAGGTGGTTATATAAATGTTATGTATCTCTATATTGTCATAGGACCCCAAAACAACATTGAAATAACAACAAATTATATTCTCAAAATATCTGGCTAAATCCAGTCCAAATGTGAAGGCAGGTCAAACTTTATAAATCAAATTGGACAGTTTATGCTAAATGATAACAAATTTAACTCAAACTGACATTTACATGTACTTCAATGTACTGTATAACATCTACAGAACAGAAAAGTAATAACTTGCAAAATGAATGTTATCGTTTGAAATAACTTGCCTTGAGGACATTGGTGGTCATTAATTGATGATGACAGAAATGTGAGTGGGAAAAGCATGCACTTTGAACATAGTATCTTTAAGACTGGTATCCAAAGTTGAAAGCTATGTGTACAGGGTTAAAGGTGGACCAAGCATTCTAACTAAAACCAGAACACTGCCAAATAATTGTTGTGGGTCAAGTATTCCATCCAGTGTGGGCTTAGTGCACAGAGTCAAGGTTTACTCTGTGAATCGGCTCATCATGGCCTGGGGCCTTGGCAGCCCTGATGGCGGCTGGTGCTACTAACCCTTCCTAATCTTTGCAGCAGAGTAGAAGGACCTCTGCATTGCAGACTTTGCTCCTGTCTGTTAGTGTTCACAACGTGCCCATCATCAACCCTTCCGCTGTTATCCCTGTAAACCTCCCATCGCATCTTTGTTAAAATAATGCTAATGCAGAGGTCAGCAAAATAGTGCATGGCTTTTGGAGGCCAACAGCTCCCGAGGAGGTGCTTTTGATTTTCAGCTCCATTGAGCTGCACTTATTCAATATTTACTCTCCAAGACCTCTGCATTAAATTTATACTACTATACTTCTAAGGCAGTGGTTCTTAACCTTGTTGGAGGGACGGAACCCCACAAGTTTCATACGGAGTGCACAGTTCTTTACAATGGGTAGTGTCGAGGTTGATGAATTCCAGTTTTCAACTAATGATCTACTTATATATAATGAGGAGAAAAACAAGGAAACACCTGTCTCATACCTCCATCCATCCATTTTCTGAGCCGCTTCTCCTCACTAGGGTCGCGGGCGTGCTGTAGCCTATCCCAGCTAACATCGGGCAGGAGGTGGGGTACACCTTGAACTGGTTGCCAGCCAATCGCAGTTGTCTCATACCTATTGCGATTGACCTTTTTACACCTTGCCTTGGGAGTGCCCGCATGCATGCATACATACATCTAATACCAGCCAAAATAACAATAATGCACAATCGTTGGTAGAAGGATGGCGGGCCTCAGTGGCCTCTAGGGAGTCCAGCTACGAAGCAAGGTGCATGGAGGAGGAACAGTATAAACGCCAGCAGAGGAAAAGAGCAAACATGTTCTCTCAGCCTGGTTTACCTCCAGCCATCCAGTGTCCTCATTGCAACAGACTTTTCTGGGCAAGGATTGAGCTTGTCGCACACTTAAGTATTATTGAGACAAGAAGTTAGATAGCTAGAGAAGGAGCAAAATGGACTAGGTAAAAAAAATTCCAATTCAAAGTGTCCACATTAAGTTCTTAATAATGCTATATGGCCGATTCATAACTGATAATTGGTATATCTCTATACCCGTACATTGGAACCTCAGGTTACGAACGACGTAGTTCACAAAAATTTGGGTTAGGCCCAAACTTTCGTCGAGAATCTACCTCAATTTACAGTACATACTATTTTTGATTTGCATACATACACTAGAGGAAGACCAGACAAAAGGTTAATGGATGTAGTGATGGAAGACATGAGGGCAGCTGGTGTTAGAGAGGAAGATGCAGGATATAGGCTTTCATGGAAGAGGATGACACGCTGTGGCGACCCCTAAGGCCGAAAGGAAAAGAAGAAGATACAGTCTTGGCATTGACGAGCGGAAAGATCTGTGTTATCCATCTTCTTGTGTTACCTTTATTGGCTCTGTTTGTAACGCATTGCAGTAAGTGTACTATATCTTAATTCTTAATTAGCCCTCGGAATAGCTGCTTATGGTTAATGTCGGCTGGAAATAACAGAAAACACAACAAACTACTTGGCTGTTGTTAGTGTAGCAGTCCAACAGTGCACACTTTAGATTTGTGAAAAAAATTCTGAAAATAATTTTATTTTCGAGGCAAAATACTGTTGGCCTGCCTGTTGGCTTATATGAGTTTCGTGAAAGTAGGGATAAATACTCAGAATGGCTCATTAGAAAAGGAAAACTGCTAGCGATAGTTTTAGGAAGCTTATTACTATCAAAAAAGTAGGATGTGTTAGTGTTTGTGATCTTGTTCTGGCGAAATCACCCATTTGCATTTATATTAAGAACTAAGAGGCAAAAACGACAGCTAATATGGCCAAAGGAGTGAATATTTTTACCAAGCAAAGACCTCAACTAATCGAGGAAGTGAAGACATTCTTGGAGGTGTAGATAAATGAGAAAGCGCTTGCTGGCGATAGTATGAGCGGGACAGTTATCTATGGGGAGGCAAAGATGCTGCACGCGGACATGCTCGCAAAAACGCCAGGTCTAAGTGGTGTTGAATATCAAGATTTTAAAACTGGTCGAGGCTGGTTTGAGAAGTTTCACAAGCGAAGTGGATTTCACAGCATCATTAGGCACAGGGAGGGTGCGAGTTCAAATAAAAAAGCTGCAGACTAATTTGTTGCTGAGTTTGCAATATTTGTGCAGCATTAAAGCCCACCTTCCACATCAAGTTTTTATTTGCAATGAAAAGGGATTGTTTTGAGAAGAAAAATGCCAAAATGGTAAAGGAAATCTTACAGTATGTGCAGGCATTTATTTAAAAGCTTCATCCTCATAAAAGAGGCAAACAGAGCAATTGCTCTTTAAAATGATGTCCCATCCATTTCCATCCATTTTCAACACCGCTTATCCGAGTTAGGGTCGCGGGACGCTGGAGCCTGTCCCAGCTGACTTCGGGCGAAAGCCGGACTACACCCTGAACTGGTCGCCAGTCAGTCGCAGGGCACATATAGACACGGACAACCATTCGCACTCACATTCACACCATCACTGAGTGGGAACTGAACCCACGCTACCTGCACCAATCATAAATCAAGCTATTTTGTCTCGTAGAGGGCACCACGTCACTTTTCTGTTGCCAAGGTCAAAACAAGAGAGCCAGGCACGAAAAAAGCAAGAGGAGACGGGAGTCAGAGGTTAAATACCCAGGGGGCGTGTCTGAAGGGACGGAGGAAACCGGACAAGACCATGCCCACCGACTCGAATTTAGTCTACGAACTTTGCCATAAAAGTGGGATAAATATCATATCTTAATATAAAATACTCCCAACTTTGTACTCTTTACTCATGGATAAAGCATATAGAATGATTGTTGAAACTTTAGTCTTGGCAAATCAACAGTTTACGGTCCAATCACATCTCATGCTACTTGGCTTCAAATCAAAACAAACAGTTCTCAAAGTCGTGCAGCTGCACCTGTAAATTTGACACACTAACACAAACATCAAGGCATACATTTGGAATATTTCTGCAGAGTTTGTGAAATATCAATACAGACATTTTATCTTCAGTAAAAACCCTGAATGGAAGCCCACGGGTTGCAGTACTCTCAAACGCATGTGGGTGGCGCCTTGCATGCACGTTTGAATATTAAGCAAATAGTTCATTGCTATCTTGGTCGCTATCTTCAAGAAGGAAAGGAGTCTTTTTGAAGGAGTCTTTTTGAACAACACTCCCTGAAACGCCGCCAGCTTCTCTGGGCCCAAGGTCATCTGAGATGGACTAAAGCACAGTGTCATGAACGGAACAGAGGATAGGACCCAAAAATGCACGACTCCAAAACAAATGGACAGTTTCCAAAAAGAGAGGTTTAATAGACGGGCATAGGTCGGTACACAGGCAGGCAATCCAAGAAAGGCAACAGTATCCAAAAACATGAGGCAAAGAGGCAAGGTCGATAATCGGAACAGGGTCAAGTCTTACTGTGTGTCTGTGATGTGGAGTACAGGTGGTGAAGATGCTCACAGGAGCAGGTGTGTGTGAAACAGGGGGGAAGACAAAACCCGGAACACACACACATGACAGTAACCCCCCCCTTAACGGCCGGCCCCAGACGGCGCTAGGGCCCCTGGATGCGCAACGTGGAAGTCCCGAATGAGCGAATCATCCATGATAAACGCAGACGGTACCCATGAACGTTCCTCAGGCCCATAGCCCTCCCAATCCACCAGATATTGAAACCCCCTCCCCCTCCGACGAGATGACAACAGCCGCTTCACAGAGAAGACAGGGCCCCCATCAACAAACCGGGGGGGAGGAGGGGGCCTGGAAGGCGGGACCAGAGGGGACTCCCGGGCTGGCTTGAGTAGGCTGACGTGAAAAGCAGGGTGGACCCGCATCGACCTTGGGAGGCTCAGCTTCACGGTGACAGGGTTGATGATCTTGGTGATGGGGAAGGGCCCAACGAACCTGGGAGCGAGCTTCTTGGACTCCACCCGGAGTGGAATATGTTTGGTCGAGAGCCAAACTCGCTGACCCACTTTGTAGTTCGGGGCCGGTGTCCTTCGACGGTCAGCAGCGGCTTTGTAGGACTGTCCCTGGCGCAGCGGCATCTGGCGGGCTCGCTCCCAGGTCCTCCTGCAGCGTCTCACCAAGGTTAATGCCGCTGGAACTGTGGACTCTGGGGCTATGGCAGGAAACAGAGATGGTTGGTAACCATGCACAACGTGAAAAGGCGATAGACCAGTGGATGCAGAGGGGAGGGAATTGTGGGAGAATTCGACCCAAACCAGTTTCTGAGACCAGGATCGCAGCTCCTGTGAAGCGAGACATCGGAGCACAGTCTCCAGGTCCTGGTTCAGCCTCTCGGTTTGGCCGTTGGTTTCAGGATGAAACCCAGATGACAGACTGACGGTAGCACCTATGAGATTGCAAAACTCCTTCCAAAATTGCGAAATGAATTGGGGACCCCTATCAGACACCACATTCTTGGGGAAACCATGGAACTTGAAAACCTGATTAATCATCAGCTCGGCAGTGTCTTTAGCTGAGGGGAGTTTTGGAAGTGCAATGAAGTGTGCCATCTTAGAGAACCTGTCAACAACTGTAAGAATGGTGGTATTGCCTTTAGAGGCCGGTAATCCTGTCACAAAGTCTACGGAAATGTCTGACCAAGGACGTTGTGGTATTGGCAGGGGTCGCAACTCCCCAGAACGACGTTGATGAGAGGGCTTGTTAGCAGCACATACCTGGTAAGCATTGACGTAATCGATAACATCCCTCCTAACATTAGGCCACCAAAAGCGCTGTTCGACCACTGATTGCGTCTTGGCAATGCCTGGGTGACATACAGTTCGGTTCGCGTGAGCCCAGTGGATGAATCTTCCCCTTAAGGTCGGAACCACATAAAGCCTGTTTTCAGGGCAATCTTCAGGGCTAGCAGTATTTTTCAGAGCCCCTTTAACCGCAGTTTCAATGTCCCAAACAAAAGCGGAAATGAAACATGACTTGGGCAAAATAGTCTTAGGGTCGGACAAAGAATTGTCTTCAGAGAAAATACGTGACAAAGCATCTGGCTTACCATTTTTAGAACCAGGTCGGTAGGATAACGTGAAATTAAATCTAGTGAAGAACAGAGCCCATCTAGCCTGCCTCGCATTTAATCTTTTAGCAGTTTTAATATACTCAAGGTTCTTGTGATCTGTCCATACTAAAAACGGAGTCTGTGCCCCCTCTAGCCAGTGCCTCCACTCCATCAAAGCCACCTTGACAGCCAGCAGTTCACAGTCACCAATGTCATAATTTTTCTCAGCTGGGTTCAGTTTTTTAAAGAGAAAAGCACAAGGATGTAATTTATCATCCTTGAGAGATTTCTGGGAGAGCACTGCTCCTATTCCGGCATCAGACGCATCGACTTCTACCACAAACTGCTGTTTGAGATCTGGCAAAGTAAGGATGGGAGCGGAGGTAAAGCTCGACTTAAGTTTTTGAAAAGCTGCCTGACAAAACGGGTTCCATACAAAAGGTAAGATCATGCAAAGGAGAGGCTATAGAACTGAAATTTCTGATGAATTTTCTGTAGAAGTTTGCGAACCCTAAGAACCTTTGTACATCTTTGCATGATGTGGGAGTAGGCCAATTAATAACTGCATCGACTTTGCAACGGTCCATTTTGACTTCACCTTGAGCCAGGACGAAACCCAGAAAAGAAACGGACGCCTTGTGGAACTCACATTTCTCAGCCTTGACATATAGTTGATTCTGCAGTAACTGCTGCAAAACAGAGCGGATATGAATAATGTGAGTCTCCTCATCCGGGGAGAATATCAAAATGTCATCTAAATAAACAAAAACATAAACATTCAACATGTCACGCAGGACATCATTGACAAGGTTTTGGAAAACAGCTGGAGCGTTAGTAAGCCCAAAAGGCATTACAAAATATTCATAATGTCCCATTGGTGTGTTGAATGCTGTTTTCCATTCATCCCCCTCCCTTATCCTGACTAGATGATATGCATTTCTTAAGTCCAGTTTGGTGAAAATCTTGGCTCCCTCCAGGAACTCAAAGGCGGTGGAGATGAGAGGAAGAGGGTACCTGTTTTTTACCGTGATCTCGTTGAGACCCCGGTAATCGATACAGGGTCGCAGGGTCTTGTCTTTCTTGTCCACAAAGAAAAATCCTGCTCCCGCAGGGGATGAAGATGGGCGAATGATCCCGGCTGCCAGTCATTCTTCCACGTACTCCTTCATGGCCTTGTGTTCCGGCCCTGAAAGAGAGAACAACCTCCCTCGTGGGGGTGTGCTTCCAGGCAGCAAGTCAACAGCACAGTCATAAGGTCTGTGGGGTGGAAGGGATTTGGCCTTGGACTTGGAAAAAACGTCTTTAATATCCTGGTAACAGGTGGGCACTTGAGATAAATCAGGATCCCCAGATGGGGTCTTTTGATTGTCCTTAGAAACATAGCCCTGAACATCACATGGCGGCTTGAAACAGTTCCGGGCACAATTGCTGCCCCATGACATAACCTGCCCAGAGGACCAGTTAATGTGGGGGTTATGTAATTTCAACCATGGGTTCCCTAAGATAAAGTCATGATTCATGGCGTCAAAAACATGAAAACTAATGGGTTCCAAGTGAGAATCAGGAAATGTCAATGTGAGTGTTTGGGTGCGGTGAGTGATCTTGCCCATAAAACTGCCGTCTGCAGCATAGGTGTTGCGGTGGCGTTTTATTTCAAAGGTTCTAAGGTGCATACGTCTAACGAGGATGTAGTTGAGTAAGTTTGCGTCAGAACCAGAGTCAATTAATACAGGTGTATGAATTTATTGATCAGGAGAGCATAGTGTCACTTTAGGAAGAACCCGTGTAGGGTCTTGCTTAATGAAATTCAGACTCACCTCTCCCGTGCCCTTGCTACCGGCACCGGCAACTTTGACGTGACAGTTGCTCACGGAATGACCCAACTGACCGCAGCAGAAGCACCGCCCTTCCCTCAGTCGGCGTTGACGTTCCTCAGGGGAGAGATGGAACCTGCCCAGTTGCATGGGTTTATCCGTGGGGACGCTAGCCAGTGGGTTGAGACCTGGACCAGGGGATCTGCCTTGGTTTGGCTGGTCACCGAGGCTCGTCCTCCAAGTGCGGGGTGACGCAGCCCTCCGCCGATCTCCATCCAGCTCGCGATCCAAAAGCCTCTTGTCGATTTTTACCGCGAGAGCGATGAGAGTGTCCAAGTCAGTCGGCAGGTCTAGCGGGACTAAATGATCCTTGACGGCGGGGGATAGTCCTTGAAAAAAGGCATCGAGTAGCGCCCGATTATTCCAATGACTCTCAGCTGCTAGAATGCGAAACTCAATCGCGTAATCTGACACCCTGCGCTTGCCTTGTTGTAAGGTGACAAGGGAGCGAGCTGCCTCACGATCAGGAGTGGAAAATTGAAAAATTTGCTCCATAGTCTTTACGGAAAAAGCCCATGAATGACACGCGGCGGAATTGCGGCTCCATTCAGCAGCCTCCGCACGACCAGTCAGGTGGGAAATGACGAAAGCGATTTTTGCCCGCTTGGTGGGGAAGGCAGCTGCCTGCAGCTCAAAGTGGAGTTCGCACTGCGTGATGAACGGCTTAATGTTCCCAGAATTTCCAGAGAACCTCTCTGGTCGAGAGAGCCGTGGGCAGACAGCAGCGGAGGTGGCAGGTGGCTGCATGGTGACTGCTTCACATGGAAATACCGTGGCGGTATTGGGTGTGGTGCCAACTGGTTCCTTCTCTTGAATAATTTTCATAAGAAGTTCAAACTGCGAGGCCACCTGTCTCATCATATTGTCCTGATGCCTTGACAGTCCCTCTAGATGAAGGTGGAGGGCAGCAATCTGCTCATTCTGCTTCGAGAGGCGTTGACCCTGTGCTTGAAGGGCTTTGCGCACCGGGTCTGAGTCTGCTGGGTTCATGTTATGGCCAGTTCCTTCTGTCATGAACGGAACAGAGGATAGGACCCAAAAATGCACAACTCCAAAACAAATGGACAGTTTCCAAAAAGAGAGGTTTAATAGACGGGCATAGGTCGGTACACAGGCAGGCAATCCAAGAAAGGCAACAGTATCCAAAAACATGAAGCAAAGAGGCAAGGTCAATAATCGTAACAGGGTCAAGTCTTACTGTGAGTCTGTGATGTGGAAACAAGGAATGCTGGAACGCGACGACAAGGTACAACGAACTGGCAATGAGAGGGAATGAGACACGAGGTTAAATACAATAGGTAATTAGGGTCAACGAGGCACAGGTGGTGAAGATGCTCACAGGAGCAGGTGTGTGTGAATCAGGGGGGAAGACAAAACCCGGAACACACACACATGACACACAGTGGAAAAGTGTGCTCTGGTCTGACGAGGCCACATTTAAAGATTTTTGGGGAAATCATGGACGTCGTGTCCTCCGGGCCCAAGAGGAAAACGACCTTTGCTATATGCGCAAAGTTCAAACGCCAGCATCTGTGATTGTATGGGAGTGTGTTAGCACCCATGGCACAGGTAACTCACACAGTGAAGGCACCATTAATTCTGAAAGGTAGATACAGGTTTTGGAGCAACAAATGCTGCCATCCAAGCAACATATTTTTCAGAGACATCCCATCTTATTTCAGCAAGACAATGCCAAGTAACATTCTGCACGTGTTTACAACAGCATAGCTTCATAGTAAAAGAGTGTGAGTACTAGACAGGCCTGCCAGCAGTCCAGACCTATCTCCCATTGAAAATGCATTATGACAACTGAGCAACTGAAGTTGTACATTAAGCAAGAATGGGAAACCACCTACAAAGCTTCATGAATTAGTATCCTCAGTTTCCAAATGCTTACTGAGTGCTGTTAAAAGGAAAGGTGATCTAACACAGTAGTAAACATGCCTGTCCCAGCTTTTGGGATGGTGTTGCAGGTACCAAATTTAAAATGAACAAATATTTGCAAAAAAAAAAAAAGTTTGTTTGTTTATCAGTTTGAACATTAAATATCTTGTCAATGTCATCAACTGAATACAGGTTGAAAAGGTTGGAGTTAGCATGTTCTCCCCGTGCCACACATGCGGGACTGGGAATTGAACCCCGGTCCTCAGAACTGTGAGGCAGACGCTATAACCAGTCGGTCACCGTGCCTCCCGCTTTACAGATGATCATTCATATTCACACACACATTCATACACCGATGGGTGGCTGCTGCCATGCAAGGTGCTGCAAGGTGGAGCTGACTTGGAACAATTTCGGATTCATTGCCTTGCCCAAGGACACTTCCACAGGGAACAGTCGGAGCCAATATTCGAACATGTGACCCTTTGGTCACTGGACAATCAGTTCTACCAACTGAGCCACAGTTGTTTGTTTGTTTGTTTGTTTGTTGTTGTTAAACGTTACCTCGGTTTACAAATGGTGTCACAAAAAGAATTAAATCTGTAACCTGTGGTTCCACCCACACTTATATACTGCTGGAAGTGCGCGTCCATTCCTCACCCTTATTTAACAACTATCGCCACAACTCCTGCTGCGTGTTCGTTGTTTTCCAAAAGAAAGATAACCAAAGAATGAACTCACACTTGTTGTAATTTATTCATGTTCCGGTCCTCTCGAGAGTGGTTGGACTCTCTTCCACTCTGGAGTTGCCCACGGTGAGAGGCGCGGAGCAGGTGTGGGTATACTTATCACCCACCGGCTCGGCGCTTGTACATTGTATTGCCAGTGGACGATAGAGTAGCCTCCCTCTGCCTTTGGGTGGGGGGACGGGTCATGACTGTTGTTTGTGCCTATGCACGAAACAGCAGAGTACCCACCCTTTTTGGACTCCTTAGAGGGGGTGCTGGAGAGTGCTCCTGCTGGGGACTCCATTGTTCTGCTTGGGGACTTCAATGCACACGTGGGCAATGACAGTGAGACCTGGAGGGGGGTGATTGGGAGGAAGGCCCCCCCCCCGATCAGAACCCGAGTGGTGTCTTGTTGTTGGACTTCTGTGCTCACCACGGATTGTCCGTAACGAATACCATGTTCAAGCATAAGGGTGTCCACACGTGCACTTGGCACCAGGACACCCTAGGTCGCATTTCGATGGTCGACTTTGTGGTCGTGTCATCGGCCCCCAAATCTGAGACCACGGTCCTCAGTCGGGATAGGGTGGAGTGCCCTCTCCGGGTCGGGGATGAGATCCTGCCCTAAGTGGAGGAGTTCAACTATCTTGGGGTCTTGTTCACGAGTGAGGGAAGAATGGAACGCAAGATCAACAGGCAGATCGGTGCAGCGTCTGCAGTGATGCAGACTTTGTATCGGTCCATTGTGGTGAAGAAGGAGCTAAGCCGAAAAGCGTAGCTCTCGGTTTACCGGTCGATCTACGTTCCTACCCTCATCGATGGCCACGAGCTGTGGGTTGTGACTTAAAGAACAAGATCTCGGATACAATGAGAAATGAGTTTCCTCCGCAGGGTGTTCGGGCTCTCCCTTAGAGATAGGGTGAGTGGCTCGGTCATCCAGGAGGGGCTCAGAGTGGAGCCGCTGCTCCTCCGCATTGAGAGGAGCCAGATGAGGTGGCTCGGGCATCTGATTAGGATGCCTCCCGGACACCTCTCCGGTGAGGTGTTCCGGGCACGTCCCACCGGGAGGAGACCCCGGGGACGACCCAGGACATGCTGGAGAGACTATGTCTCTCGGCTGGCCTGGGGAGAGGGAAAATCTGGGCTTCCCTGCTAGGCTGTTGCCCCCAAGACCCGACCTCGGATAAGCGCAGGAAAATGGATGGATGGATGGATGGATTTATGTTCCAAAGCTCAGTATGATTATGAAGTCACACACGGAATTCTGGACCTTTTTTCCCTGCCTCAGAACCTCTCGTACACAAGTAGACGGAGAAAAAAGAGCACCTCTCCTTCATAGCCCTTACATTAATAGTTTATGCTTCGACACTTCTAGATATTGCTGCTGTGCCCACGCCCCATCTGGTTGTTGGTGATAAGCGCCACCTGAGAGCGGGTGACGCAGGTATTCTTGCTGGTGTTGTCAAGAGCCGGACTTGTTTCAGTTCGTCAGCTGTCATCCGGGGCCACTTCTTGCAACATCTGAGACCTCCTGCGACCTATGTACTTCTGTGACAAACAAGATAAAAAAATCCACTTTCTAGCATATTGTCAAAATGTCTATGTTTATGGCCATAATCATATGAAATTACTTCTACTTATTGCAAACAATGTTAGTTGTTATGATTAATTATTTGATTAACTGGAATATTGTATAATTATTTCTTGAGCCAAAACATTTGCCTCATCCTTACAATACACACACACACACACACACACACACACATATATATATATATATATATATATATATATATATATATATATATAATATATATATATTTTATATATATATATATATATATATATATATATATATTATATGTCTGCCTCACAGTTCTGAGGACCGGGGTTCAATCCCCAGCCCCGCCTGTGTGGAGTTTGCATGTTCTCCCCGTACCTGCGTGGGTTTTCTCCGGGCACTCCGGTTTCCTCCCACATCCCAAAAACATGCATTAATTGGAGACTCTAAATTGCCCGTAGGTGTGAATGTGAGTGCGGATGGTTTTTGTTTGTATGTACCCTGCAATTGGCTGGCAACCAGTTCAGGGTGTACCCCGCCTCCTACCCGATGACAGCTGGGATAGGCTCCAGCACGTCCGCGACCCTAGTGAGGAGAAGCGGCTCAGAAAATGGATGGATGGATGGATATATGCATCCATTTTCTGTACCGCTTATCCTCACTAGGGTCACACACAGGCATGCTGTAGCCTATCCCATCTATCTTCAGGCGAGAGGTGGGGTACACCCTGAACTGGTTTCCAGCCAATCACAGGGCACATCGAAACAAACAATCATTCGCACTCACATTCACACCTATGGGCTATTTCGAGTCTTCAATCAACCTACCACGCATTTTGGGTCCTGTCCTTTGTTCCGTTCTTGACACGCATGTTTTTGGGATGTGGGAGGAAACCGGAGTACCCGCAGAAAACCCCACGCAGGGACGGGGAAAACATGCAAATTCCACACAGGCGGCGACAGGATTTTAACCACGGTCCTCAGAACTGTGAGGCAGATGTGCTAACCAGTCATCCACCACTCTGCTCCCGTTATTTAAATGTACACATTTTTTAAAACCTAAAAACCCAAACAAACAAAAAAACATTTATTTAGGTAAGAGGAAATGCAGCTCATCTTTCTAATGGATGACTTGCTGTTTTAAATGTCACGTTTGGTGCTAATGACCTACCTGGCGGCACGGTGGGCGACTGGTTAGAGCGTCAGCCTCACAGTTCAATCCCTGGCCCCGCCTGTGTGGAGTTTGCATGTTCTTCCCGTGCCTGCGTGGGTTTTCTCCGGGCACTCCGGTTTCCTCCCACATCCCAAAAACATGCATGGTAGGTTAATTGAAAACTCTAAATTGCCCATAGGTGTGAATGTGAGTGCGAAAGGTTGTTTGTTTGTATGTGCCCTGCGATTGGCTGGCAACCAGTTCAGGGTGTACCCCGCCTCCTGCCCGATGATAGCTGGGATAGGCTCCAGCGCACCCGCAAGTGAGGAGAAGCGGCTCAGAAAATGGATGGCTGGAGGCACCTTCTACCTGGTCAAATCAGGAGAGG
This sequence comes from Phyllopteryx taeniolatus, assembly GCF_024500385.1. Classification (NCBI taxonomy): domain Eukaryota; kingdom Metazoa; phylum Chordata; class Actinopteri; order Syngnathiformes; family Syngnathidae; genus Phyllopteryx; species Phyllopteryx taeniolatus. Next base: position 1,140,064 of record NC_084504.1, read on the forward strand.
CAACACTGACTGGGAAAAAAGCTTTGATCTTCTCAATTACTCTGTTAAATCACAGGAAGGAAGCTGCAATTTTTCTCAAGGGTGTCTCTGTGCTCTTATTCCCCAGGAGAACTGAAGTCATCTTTGAAAGTCAGTGAATTGTGGAGAAAAACAGTGTTCCCCATAGTGCAGAAACAGATAAGCCAGTTCTGAAGCACACATGCAATGAAAAATTTATCACAGATTGTTGCACACTACCTGCAGCTATTGTACATGATGTATCAAGTAACATATACAGTTAGATCCACCATTTTATTGACTTTATGTGTCATCACAATGGATTTTAAATCACAGTCAATATGTGATTGGACCATTTAAATATGATAAATACTGGGTCTCAAGGGTCTAAGTCTAGTCAATTGGCTTAGCTAATATAGAGTCATTGTGAAGTTCCTTCGTGTGCCTGTAGTATTAGTATTATTTTTAGTAGTAGTAGTAGGAGTATAAATTACCACCAAAAATATCATCATGGTCATCGGTGACTAATTGCAAGATGAGCAGGGACAGCAAAGGACTTGAAATTGTGGTGGTAAGAGAAGGAACACGAGAGAAAAATGAAAATTTGGAAAGATTTCTGGATTTTTGTGCACAAGGTAACCATCCTGTTTCTCTGCCTTCGTGGTCTGACATTTTGTTTGTTTTCCCCAATTTCCTTGGGAGGAGCCTCTTGCACTGTACCTTCTGACAATGACAATGAACTGGATTTATAGCCGCAGCGAAAACCAAAGGAAGATGTCGGATTATTGCATTGCTTTCCACCATCGTCTCTCTCATACTTCTGTCATGTAGCTTGTTCCTCATATTTTGTGTGCCTTATTGTATATCTGGCTGGTTGTAGCAAGAGGTTGTTTGTCTGTTGATAAATACAAGTACTCTCCCTCATTAATATTCCATTCAGCTGTAAAGTGGTAGTGGAGTTGCCTCACGATCAAACTGGACTGACATTCGAAATGGACTGACAATGGCCTTTCTTCCGGGCAGCCTAATGGCTCTCCCGATTTTGGATTCTAAAAGAAAGATACCCTACTGGTTTTTGGCGTGGATCCAACTCATAGCATAAATAATTGAGATTTTCACACAAACACTCACTAGTGCTTCCTAACTAAACCTTGTTCTATGAAATGATGAAGCCTGCTCGGATTAGAGAGAAGAAACATCTTCTAAGACAAACAGAACAGTCATTTGTGATCGATTCAGAGCCCTGAGAATAAAATGACCTGTATGAATGGGAATATTCACAGGCAAATAGGGGGGACCTTAGTCATTGTGGGAACTACAGGGGAATCACACATTGCTCTCCATAGCCAAGTTTTTAAATCTCATCCTCCTCAATAGAATGAATTTATTACTACGTGATGAGCAGAATGGATTTAGGACTGGAAGAAAATGTAGAGACCAGACAACAAATCTACGAATCAATAAATGGCAATTATTTGAGTGGAACTCCTCAGTTCTACATCAGTTTTGTAGACTACATGGCCTTCAATAGCAGTGATAGGGCCACTGTTTATGATCTCATGAGACACTATATAGCACACCAGATAAAATTACAAATATCATTAAGAATTCAGGCGGCACGGTGATGTATGGTTAGAGCGTCTGCCTCACAGTTCTGAGGACCGGGGTTAAAATCCTGTTGCCTTGCCCTGCCGGTGTGGACTTTGCATGTTTTCCCCGCTCCTGCGTGGGTTTTCTCCGGGCACTCCAGTTTCCTCTCACATCCCAAAAACATGCATGGTAGGTTAATTGCTGGGATAGGCTCCAGCGCACCCGCGACCCTTGTGAGGATAAGCGGCTCAGATAATGGAAGGATGGATTAAGAATTTATATCGGATATGACATGTCGTGCTGTCTGACTGATGCCTATCCAGTCAGGACTAGTGTTAGACAGGGCTGATTGCTGTTGCCTTTCTTGTTTTGCCTTTAACTGAAGAATAAGAACATCAACCAAGGGCGGGAGGAATGGCATCCAAAAACTGGTTCTGGCCCACATACGACCACAAATGTAACTTGCTCTGTACCTTCTGCGGTTCGCCTACCAGCCCCATTGGAGAGGGAGAGAGCAAGAGAGAGAGAGAGAGAGAGAGGGAGAGAGAGAGAGCGAGAGAGAGAGAGAGAGACAGACAGACAGAGAGAGAGAGAGAGAGAGAGAGATGTAGAGTATCTATGAAGAAAACACCACTCTACCGCCACTGTATATCACATATTTGTAACTCACTCTGTACATTCAAATCTTATTCTGTACCATTATTTTCACCCTCAGCACATTAACGCATATGCCAGGTTTACTCTTCATTTGAAAATAGGCATTTTCAGTTTCTGTCTGCAGTGAGAAAAAAAAGAAAACGCTACCTTTTATGAGGGTAATTCATCACATTTTTACAAACGTTCTTCGTTTGAGGCTGAGTCTTTCTGAAAAGAATTACGCCTACAGAATTAAGAATGTATGGATGGCTGTGGAGGCAGGTCCACAGGGAGTCATTGTGCGCTGACTGTTACTTCACAGTGGAGGTGGCAAATTATATACAGGCTTTTTTAAGGGTTTCAAAGTGGCTTTTCTGCTCACAATTCTGTCAGCCATAAATTGAGAATAAACACAGCTATATGGGGCACCATAAATGCCTTCATAATTCATACCCTTTGGGAGAAACTCGGGTAGATTAAGATGTTTCTCTGATACCATGTTTTCACGAGAACAATGTACCCACACACCTCATAGCTTGCTCTGCACCTTCTGTTGGGTTTTAGACGATATCGTGATGAGAAATACTAGACAATAAATAACCACATATATTGCAGATAATTTGACCCATGAGTAATATTTTAGATTTTTAGGCAAGTATGTTTATGATAAATAAAGGTATGTTCATTGTAGTGCAATTATCTTTAGGTCACTTTTCAATGTACTGTATGAATGACAACATTTCAGGTCGTCACGGTGGACGACTGGTTAGCACATCTCCCTCACAGTTCTGAGGACCTGGGTTCAAATCCGGCCTCCCCTGTGTGGGTTTTCTCCCACATCCCAAAAACATGCATGGTAGGTTAATTGAAGACTATACTGTAAATTGCCCGTAGGTGTGAATGTGACTGCGAATGGTTGTTTGTTTATATGTTCCCTTTGATTGGCTGACGACCAGTTCAGGGTGTAACCTGCCTCTCGCCCAAAGATAGCTGGGATGGGCTCCAGCACGCCCGCGACCCTAGTGGGGATAAGTGTTACGGAAAAGGGATGGCTACATTATTTTTTGTTTAACTTGTTAAATTAATGTGATTAGTAATATCATTCAATTATTCGCCTTCTGGCATAATTTTGATACCTTTGAGACAGCAGTATCGGACATCAGGGAAATCCTGAAAATGCAACTCAATAAACAAAAGGCATAGCACAAATTTGAAAACAAAATCCGAGAGCTGGCTGCCAGAAATCTGATCAAAGCCCCATTTGGTGTTTGCACAGGAATGTTTTGTGTGTGTGTGTGCGTGCGTGTGTGTGTGTGCGCAGTCCTCTTTTTTTCCATTTCACTTGGTATTACACACACACTGAGTCATGTGGAGAGGTTTTAAAAACTTTATGAACTAACAAAAGAACGGAGAATGAAAGGTTAGCATGTCTGTCTCACAGTTCTGAGGTTTTGGATTTGAATCCCGGGTGCTCTGTGTTCCTCCCACTCCCACATTCTAAAAACATGCATATTAAGCATTTACAGAACAAGACAGAGCATGTACTGTATATCAGTATATTTTTTATTGATATTGAATTTATTTTGTCATTCGTGTTGGAATAATCTAAAAGTAATTGAACGTAATCAAGCTACATTACTTTAAGCTTCTGGTAATTACTGACTACATTTTTTAACAGGTAACTAGTAACTGTATAGGGATATATTTTGAAAGTAACCCTCCCAACCCTGCCAATGAGCGGTGACCGTGAGTTTAGGTCTCATCATTTTTGTGATATACCAAGCGTAATACAATTGCCTAACCAGTACGGCAGCCTGACACACTGCATCTCTACCGGTACGGTTATTGTTGGTACCTGTTCCATTCTTTTCCGTTTCCTCCTCCTCATCCTCCCCCAATAAGAAAACCACAACTTCCTCCTCCTCCTTCTCCAATACCAGCACCGCCTCCCCAGCGCCACCGTGACTGGTGTCACCCAGTCCCTCAATAACACCTCTGCTACTGGCCTTCACCCCTGATGTTGCTGCTGCTAATAATAATAACAACAATCATATTAAGTATTATGTTCTTAATATACAAAGGCAATCCATATAAGAAAATGCCAGACAGAAATCTCTCTCTCTCGCTCTCACACACACGCACACACACACACCTAAACACACACACACACACCCCTACACACACCTACACACACTTACACACGCACACACACTTTATGAGACAATGATGTGCTACAAACAGGAAAAGGTTGGGGTTCAAAATCAACAACCGGCCTCTCCCGCATTAAAATTGTAGTCCAGCAAAACAAAACATTCTAATAAATTTACCTGTAATCTGATTTTTGAAAAATTTTGTAACTGTAATGGAATATAGTTACATATACCTTTTTTTGATATTCTGATTACATAATTCCGTTACATGTATTCCATCACGAGTCACTGATGGTTTAGTGGTACACTTGCCTGACTTTGGTGTGTGCAGCGTGGGTTCAGTTCCCACTCAGTGACGGTATGAATGTGAGTGCGAATGGTTGTCCGTGTCTATATGTGCCCAGCAACTGACTGGCGACCAGTTCAGGGTGTAGTCTGCCTTTCGCCTGAAGTCAGCTGGGATAGGCTCCAGTGCACCGCAACCTTAACCAGGATAAGCGGTGTTGAAAATGGATGGATGGATGTATTCCATTACTCCACAAGCCTGCTCATTTGTTAGTATTAGGGCTTCACTGCATGGCAGGAGAACAAAAAATATTAGGTCTTAGGTCATTCGCACGAGGGGCTTCTTCTTCTCAAATTCCCGGGCCCAGTGCGTCCGAACTTACTTGCTGTTGACTGGTAGTTTTCTTGCTTTGTGATGCGAGCCAAATGTTGCGGGACGAGCAAGCTTCAGCTACGCCCAGCTAAATGGTGGAAGTGAATGCCACAAGTTACAACACAGAACAAATAACACTTAATTGCCAGGGCTTCTGAGCCTTACAGCAAATTTACATTTGCAGCGAAAAAAGATACATGATATATGTAATGTATGGAGCGATTGACGTTTCAGCAGTGTGAGCGAAAGCGAAGTTGTGCTGGCAGTACGGGAGTTCTTTTGAGTGTACAATCACTAGAATCAGTTTGTTAAAAAGATTAGTTCAAAAGATTGGTTCACCTAATCGTTCAGTTCTTTTAATCAACGAGTCATTGAAGTGCTTCCTCATTCAATTAATGATTCATCCTTGAGGTTCACGTTCATTAAACACATTCACCGAAGGACTATCTGTTGTTGTTGTCACGTATTGTAAACGATAAAAGGCGGGGAGATTAAACATTTTTTTTAAAAACTTATGCTAAATTATCATCTACCTATCTCTCTCTCAGCAAGCTCTCGAACACCCGACTTCAATCGTGACTCGTGAGCATCCGTGCGGCGAGCAAAGCTACCGCACATATCCTTCCGCATCCCCTCTACATCCACACAGGCTCCCGCCGGCCGGCGAGACTTGTCTGCATTCAACTGTGGTTGACAGCGTCATTGCCACCAGCACACGTGCTTCTCTAAGGGAGAGCCGCTTGTATCCTGGATCTTGTTCTTTCGGTCACGACCCACAGCTTGTGACCATAGGTGAGGGTAGGAACATAGATCGACCGGTAAATCGAGAGCTTCGCCTTTCGGCTAAGCTCCTTCTTTACCACAACGGATCGATACAAAATCCGCATCACTGCAGACGCTGCACCGATCCGCCTGTCAATCTCCCGTTCCATTCTTCCCTCACTCTTGAACAAGACCCCAAGATACTTGAACTCGTCCACTTGGGGCAGGATCTCATCTCCGACCCGGAGAGGGCACGCCACCCTTTTCCGACTGAGGACCATGATCTAAGATTTGGAGGTGCTGATTCTCATCCCAGCCGCTTCACACTCGGCTGCGAACTGCTCCAGTGAGAGTTGGAGGTCACGGCTTGATGAATCCAACAGAACCACGTCATCAGCAAAAAGCAGAGAAGCACTTCTGAGGCCACCAAACCGGACCCCTTCTACGCCTCGGCTGCGCCTAGAAATTCTGTCCATAAAAGTTATGAACAGGATCAGTGACAAAGGGCAGCCTTGGCGGAGTCCAACCCTTACTGCCGGATATGCGGACCAAACCCTGACTCCAGTCATACAGGGACCGAACAGCCCATATCAGGGGGTTCGGTACCCCATACTCCCGAAGCACCCCCCACAGGACCCCCCGAGGGACACGGTCGAACGCCTTCTCCAAGTCCACAAAACACATGTAGACTGGTTGGGCGACCCTGCCAAGGGTGTAGAGCTGTTCCGCTGGTCCACTGTTCCACGTCCAGGACGAAAATCACACTGCTCCTCCTGAATCTGAGATTCAACTTCCCGACGGACCCTCCTCTAAAGCACCCCTGAATAGACCTTACGAGGGAGGCTGAGGAGTGTCATCCCCCTGTAGTTGGAACACAACCTCTGGTCCCCCTTCTTAAAAAGGGGGACCACCACGCCAGTCTGCAAATCCAGAGGCACTGTCCCCGATGTCCACGCGATGTTGCAGAGGTGTGTTAACCAGGACAGCCCTACAACATCCAGAGCCTTGAGGAACTCCGGGCCAATCTCATCCACCCCCGGGGCCTTGCCACCGAGGAGCTTTTTAACCACCTCGGTGACCTCAACCCCAGAGATAGGAGAGCCCGCATAAGAGAACCCAGACGCTGCTCCCTCATGGGAAGGTGTGTCGGTGGAATTGAGGAGGTCTTCAAAGTATTCTCCCCACCGGCTCACAACGTCCCGAGTCGAGGTCAGCAGCGCCCCATCCCCACTATACACAGTGTTGATGGTGCACTGCTTCCCCCTCCTGAAACGCCGGATGGTGGACCAGAATTTCCTCAAAGCCGTCCGGAAGTCTTTCTCCATGGCCTCACCAACCTCCTCCCATGCCCGAGTTTTTGCTTCAGCGACCACCAAAGCTGCATTCTGCTTGGCCAGCTGGTACCCATCAGCATCAGTGTCCACCAACGGGTTCGGGGATTGCCGCCACGACAGGCACCGACCACCTCACGGCCACAGCTCCAGTCGGCCGCCTCAGCAATGGAGGCGCTGGAACATGGTCCACTTGAACTCGATGTCCCCCGCCTCCCACGGAACATGAGCAAAGTTCTGTCGGAGGTGGGAGTTGAAACTCCTTCTGACAGGGGATTCTGCCAGACGTTCCCAGCAGACCCTCAGAATACGTTTGGGCCTACCACGTCAGACCAGCATCTTCCCCCACCATCGGAGCCAACTCACCACTAGGTGGTGATCAGTTGACAGCTCCGCCCCTCTCTTTACCCGAGTGTCCAAGACATGCGGGCCACATGGGTGCAGGCCCGGCCACCAGGCGCTCGCCTTCGAACCCCACCTCCGGGCCTGGCTCCAGAGGGGGGCCCCGGTGACCCGCGTCCAGGCAAGGCAAACGTGAATCCCACTCCTGACAGTGTCTAATGTTTAAAGACAATGTGTCCATTCTGTCTTTTTAATGATCCTAGGAGCTAAGTTGTCTGGGGCTTTATGCCCCTGGCAGGGTCACCCATGGCAAACAGGTCCTAGGTGAGGGACCAGACAAAGCACGGCTCCAAAAACCCCTATGACGAGTACAATAAAGGGATTCAGGTTTCCCTGCTCATCCACTTTACTGATAATGTCATCTGATTAGTGTAGAGTCATTGAATGTCTTGAGTAGCACGATATAAGTTTAATGAATTATTATTATGGCGGCACGGTGGACGACTGGTTAGAGCGTCAGCCTCACAGTTCTGAGGACCCGGGTTCAATCCCCGGGCCCGCCTGTGTGGAGTTTGGATGTTCTCCCCGTGCCTGCGTAGGTTTTCTCCGGGCAATCCGGTTTCCTCCCACATCCCAAAAACATGCATTGATTGGAGACTCTAAATTGCCTGTAGGTCTGACTGTGAGTGTGAATGGTTGTTTGTTTGTATGTGCCCTGCGATTGGCTGGCAACCAATTCGGGGTGTACCCCGCCTCCTGCCCGATGACAGCTGGGATAGGCTCCAGCACGCCCGCGAACCTAGTGAGGAAAAGCGGCTCAGAAAATGGATGGATGAATAATAATAATAATAATAATCATAATGATGTGGCCGTAAGGTGGTCGGTGCCTGTCGTGGCGGCAATCCCCGAACCCGTTGGTGGACACCAACGGTGAGGGATGCCGTCAAGCTGAAGAAGGAGTCCTATCGGGCCTTTTTGGCCTGTGGGACTCCTGAGGCAGCTGATGGTGGTTGCTGAAGCAAAAACCCGGGCATGGGAGGAGTTCGGTGAGGCCATGGAGAAAGACTTCCGGACGGCTTCGAGGAAATTCTGGTCCACCATCCGACGTCTCAGGAGAGGAAAGCAGTGCACCACCAACACTGTGTATAGTGGGGATGGGGCGCTGCTGACCTCGACTCGGGACGTTGTGAGTCGGTGGGGAGAATACTTCGAAGACCTCCTCAATTCCACCGACACGCCTTCCCATGGGGAAGCAGAGTGTGGGTTCTCTGCAACATCGCGTGGACATCGGGGACAGTGCCTCTGGATTGGCAGACTGGGGTGGTGGTCCCCCTTTTTAAGAAGGGGGACCGGAGGGTGTGTTCCAACTACAGGGGGATCACACTGCTCAGCCTCCCTGGTAAGGTCTATTCAGGGGTGCTGGAGAGGAGGGTCCGTCGGGAAGTCGAATCTCAGATTCAGGAGGAGCAGTGTGGTTTTCGTCCTGGCCGTGGAACAGTGGACCAGCTCTACACCCTCGGCAGGGTCCTCGAGGGTGCATGGGAGTTCGCCCAACCAGTCTACATGTGTTTTGTGGACTTGGAGAAGGCGTTCGACCGTGTCCCTCGGGGAGTCCTGTGGAGAGTGCTTCGGGAGTATGGGGTACCGAACCCCCTGATACGGGCTGTTCGGTCCCTGTACGACCGGAGTCAGAGTTTGGTCCGCATATCCGGCAGTAAGTCGGACTCGTTCCCGGTGAGGGTTGGACTCCGCCAAGGCTGCCCTTTGTCGCCGATTCTGTTCATAACTTTTATGGACAGAATTTCTAGGCGCAGCCGAGGCATAGAGGGGGTCCGGTTTGGTGGCCTCAGTATTGCATCTCTGCTTTTTGCAGATGATGTGGTTCTGTTGGCTTCATCAAGCCGTGACCTCCAACTCTCATTGGAGCAGTTCGCAGCCGAGTGTGAAGCGGCTGGGATGAGAATCAGCACCTCCAAATCTGAGACCATGGTCCTCAGTCGGGAAAGGGTGGCGTGCCATCTCCAGGTCGGGGATGAGATCCTGCCCCAAGTGGAGGAATTCAAGTATCTTGGGGTCTTGTTCACGAGTGAGGGAAGAATGGAACGGGAGATCGACAGGCGGATCGGTGCAGCGTCTGCAGTGATGCGGACTTTGTATCGGTCCGTTGTGGTAAAGAAAGAGCTAAGCCGAAAGGCGAAGCTCTCAATTTACCGGTCTATCTTCGTTCCTACCCTCACCTATGGTCATGAGCTGTGGGTCGTGACCGAAAGAACAAGATCCCGGATACAAGCGGCCGAAATGAGTTTCCTCCGCAGGGTGTCCGGGCTCTCCCTTAGAGATAGGGTGAGAAGCTCGGTCATCCGGGAGGATCTCAGAGTAGAGCCGCTACTCCTCCGCATTGAGAGGAGCCAGATGAGGTGGCTGGGGCATCTGATTCGGATGCCTCCCGGACGCCTCCCTGGTGAGGTGTTCCGGGCATGTCCCACCGGGAGGAGACCCCGGGGACGACCCAGGACGCGCTGGAGAGACTACATACCAAGTTGAGGTTATTCTATATTAATAACCTCGGCTGGCCTGGGAACGCCTCGGGATCCCCCCGGAAGAGCTGGATGAAGTGGCTGGGGAGAGGGTAGTCTGGGCGTCCCTGCTGAAGCTACTGCCCCCGCGACCCGACCCGGATAAGCGGTAGAGAATGGATGGATGGATAATCATAATGATTCCATGCATCCATTTTCTCCACTGCTTTTCCTCATTAGGGTCGGGGGCATGCTCGAGCCTATCCCAGCTAACTGCGGGTAGAAGGCGGGGTACACCCTGAACTGGTTGCCAGCCAATCGCAGGGCACATATAAACAAACAACCATTTGCACTCACATTCACACCTACGGCCAATTTAGAGTCTTCAATCAACCTACCATGCATGTTTTTTGGGAAGTGGGAGGAAACAGTTCTGAGGACCTGGGTTCAAATCTGGCCTCGCCTGTGTGGAGTTTGCATGTTCTCCCCGTGCCTGTGTGGGTTTTCTCCTACTCCGGTGTCCTCCCACATCCCAAAAAACATGCATGGTAGGTTAATTGTAGACTCTAAATTTGAGAAAGGTTATTTTTAATCAACTCTTCTTGAACTTAAATGGACTTTTTGAACAATTTCAATCAGGTCTTCGAAATCATCACAGTACAGAATCTGTTCTTATCAAAGTGCTAAATGATATAAGGTTGAATACTGACTCTGGAAAATTCTGGTCTTGTTGGATCTCAGTGTGGCTTTTGATACGGGGGATCATAATATACTGCTGAACAGGTTGGAAACATGGGTAGGACAAAATGGAACAGTCCTTAAATGGTTCAGGTCCTACCTGGAGGAAAGGGGTTATTTTGTAACCATCGGAAGTATTCAGGCGGCACGGTGGCCGACTGGTTAGAGCATCAGCCTCACAGTTCTGAGGACCCGGGTTCTCCGCCTGTGTGGAGTTTGCATGTTCTCCCCGTGCCTGCGTGCCCTGCGATTGGCTGGCAACCAGTTCAGGGTGTACCCCGCCTCCTGCCCGATGACAGCACGCCCGCGACCCTAGTGAGGAGAAGCGGCTCAGAAAATGGATGGATGTATGGAAGTATTCAATCTCATCGAATGGCAATGACCTATGGAGTTCCTCAAGAGTCAGTTCTTGGACCCCTACTTTTCAGCCTGTATATGCTACCTTTGGGTCAAATTCTTCAGAACTTTAGTTTTGACTATCATAGCCGTGCAGATGACACACAGTTATATCTAGCAGTGTCTCCAGATGACTAAAGTTCAATTGAGGTGTCGTGTCATTGTCTAAAACAGATAAATAATTGGATGAGCCAAAACCTGCTTCAATAAAACCACAACAAAACTGAGATCATTGTTTTTGTCAGTGAAGAAAAAAGGATTGCTGTTCGTAAATACCTGGAGTAACTCTCTTTAAAAACCAAACACCAAGTCCGAAACCTTGGTGTTCTGATAGATTCTAACCTGACTTTCAACTGTCATATCAAATCAATTACTAAAACTGCCTTCTACCATTTGAAGAACATATCCAGAGTCAAGGCTTGCATGTGCCAAGCATACCAGGAGAAGCTCATCCATGCTTTTATTTCAAGTAGACCTGACTATAGTAATAGTCTTCTGACTGGACTCCTCAAAAAGAGCATTAAACAGCTGCAGCTCATTCAGAATGCTGTAGCTCAGGTTCTGACCAGAACAAGGAGGTCAGAGCATATTATTCCAATTCTAAAGTCTTTACACTGGCTCCCAGTCAGCTTCGGAATAGATTGAAAGTTCTGCTACTCGTCTATAAATCACTAAATGGTTTAGATCCTGAATACATGAAAGAAATGCTAATAGAAAAATAAACCCAGTAGGGCTCTGAGATCGACAGACTCAGGTCAAATAGTGGAGCACAGAGTCCAAAGCAAACATGGTGAAGCAGCATTTAGCTATTATGCTGCACATAAATGGAATAAGTTGCCAACAGAAGTGATGTCAGATGTCTGAATGTTTTTAAGTCCAGGTTAAAAAGTCTTCTTTTTTTCCCTCATGCTTTTCCATGCATTTCCACTTTTAAATATTTCTTGCACTGTACAGTATTTTAATTGTACTTTTATTTTATTATATTTTTTTCTCTTTGTTTTAAATGTTTATACGCTGTTTTTTTCTTTCTTTGTTTTTTAAATGCTTTTAACCATGTAAAGCACATTGAGTTACCTTGTGTATGAAATGCGCTATATAAATAAATGTGCTTTGCTTAAATTGCCCGTAGGTGAGCATGTGAGTGCGAATGGTTGTTTGTTTGTATGTGCCCTGCGATTGGCTGGCGACTAGTTCAGGGTGTACCCCACCTCTCGCCCAGAGTCAGCTGGGATGGGCTCTAACACGCCTGTGACCCAAGTGAGGATAAGCGGTAAAGAAAATGGATGGATGGATTTATTTTTTCTTGACTAACTCGACATTAGCAGTTAGCTTGGATAAACAGATACTAGTGAAAGCTATCCTCATGAGGACAAGAAGTTCAATGAAGAAATCACTCGTGGCTGACAGTTCATCAGACCATTCAGTTCAATTCAGTCCCTCCCCGCCTGAGCGGTGCTCCCTGATGCTGGTTGCTCATCGACCATTTGCCAAATTCAGAGTGAGTAACAGTGGGATGCAGTTCATCTTTGCCGCAGCTGAACTCAACTGAAAAACAAAAAATAAAAAATCCCACTGTTGTGAATCACTTTCCAGTTTATGTATACTGTTTATATATACAATTCTATAGAAATAATATCATATTGTGTATTCCCTTGTAGGCCTGATCAAGCTCGAACATGCATGTATAGCGCATATTAGTCAAATAAAAATGTAATTAATTTAGGAGAAAAGAATAAGCCGGAAGCGACGCTTGCGTTACTTCCGGTTTTCCGTAATTTTAAGTTTAATTGTTAAAATCAAACTAATATGTCTCGGAAAGGCCACCAGGTCACTTTTTATAGGTATAAAATTTTGTCAAAATGACGAGAAACCTTTTTATCAGTCTCGTAATCTGAAGGTTGCTACACTTTATGAAATTTTGAATTCTAGATGACAGAGGTTCACTTAAACTCGGAACACACACAAAATACAACCAAGAGTGGAATTTTATAGTATATTTAATGACATCTACAAGGGCTCTAGAGGGAAACACACAAAAGGGGTCTAACTAAAGAAAGAATATAACACTAATAATGGTAAAAAGAAGGAAAATCAGCAGACGAAAAGGTGAATAGAACATCATGTGTTGGACTACAGTTGAAAACGTGAGCGTTTACTGCGTCCAGTGCAGACGGGAGAGAGAGAGAGGACAAAAGTTGAGATTTTGTCTGAAGCTATTAATTTCCCCGAAATTATAAGGCACTATTGTAGTCTGGCAAAGTTGCCATGTCTACTCATGACCGTAGGCTCAAGCTGGTGGGTGGTAGTCTCTCTCTGGAAGTGGCTCAGGAAGCAAGGCGACAGATTTGGTTGCGGACAAAAAAGATGTAGAAAAAATGAAGCAAAATAAAAGAGGAGGGAGAAGAAAAATGGCTGGTCGTCACACCTTCTTGGGAGATAGGAACCGTCTCTCTCTTCCTTCCTTTTTCTTTTGTGTGACTCGCTGGCAATTTCAGAGCGATCCCGCTTGGCTGGGAGCGTACTTGGTACCCTCGTAGTAGCTGCTCTGATTGCTTAGCAGTGGCACACATTGAGGCTGGGAAGCCATGTCTGTTCTATCCCTGCTTTCGCGTTTACCGAGCCGTGTGCCCACGGCCAGCCCGGCTGGCGAGCTGCCACCAAGGCAAGAGGAGAGAAAAAAAACAAGACTGGAGGGAGAAGGTGTGAGTTAAGAGTTAAATACCCCAGAGGGGGCGCGTGGGCAAGAAGGATTGCCGACTTGGAGAAGACCACACCCATCAGCCTGAATCATGTCTATAAATTTGATCAAATGGGTTTAAAATCATATATTAATATAGAATAACCTCAACTTGGTACTCTCTTTACTCACAGGTCAATCACATAGAATGTTTATACTTGAGTTTTGACAAATCAACAGCTTCTGATTCAAATCACATTTCATGCGGCTTGGAGTCAAATCCAAGACAAACAATTCTCCAAATCTCACGGTTGCTCAGAAGAAGTTGAAAAGCTTTAAGTTGTCACACTGACACAGACATCAAGGCATACATTTTGAATAATTCTGCAGAGTTTGTGAAGTATCAAAACAGACATTTTTCCTTCGTTAAACATCAAATGAGAGTCCGCCCTGTCGACTGCAGTTCCTCTCGACGCCTGCGGGTGGCGCCTTGTGCACGCGTTTGGATATTAAGCAAATAGTTTGTTGCTGGATTTGCATCCCATCGTCGATCGGTCCCTTTTGGCTTGTTGTAAGTTCAAACAAAGAAAGGACTCTTTGATGACTGTAAACCAAGATTTCGAGGGGAAGTCTTTACTTAAATCTTCACTTTAGGCTCTAAAGCGTCTCCTTGGGGGCAGTCTCACAGCAGGGCCGCCTGGAAGAATGCAGTTTATCAAGATGTGTTTATCAATGTGGGGAGTCACTGTGTCACCTCCGTTTGCGGGGCGCATATCTGCTACACGTCTGTCAAATCAACAAATAAAGTGTATGTGTAAATGTCTGGTTGTTGAATGAGTTTTGTTGCACTGAAACAGCACTCGACAAACACATTTTGATATAAAAGTATAATTTAATTGCAAATCAGTCTGAGACGATAATATGTATGCATAACTATATATCTGTTATTTTAAATTTCTTATAAATCTTTTCAAATAAATCTCCACCCTTAAACTCCCTGCTGCTGCCGCTTCAGCTTGCCTTGCACTGGGGAATGTAACTTGCATGTCGGTCTCCTGTCCTCTCATTACTGTGTGTGTAGTCTGTTAAGATTATGGAGACAGCCCATGTGTGCATTTTTTCATGTGCTTGACTGATTCAACATTACCCGTTAGCTTGAAGAAACGGCTGCCAGTGGAAGCTATGCCCGCGAGGACGTGAGGACGAGCGGTTAAAATCAAATATGAGTGCGTTCACTGCGTAGTACATCGTTCTTTGCGCAAATCACTCAGTGAATTCGCAGTGAATCACTCCCTACGTACTAGTACATCGCTCCTTAGCGGATCACAAACGAAGAAGCTCATTGGTCATTTGCCGAAATGAGTGACAATGATGGCGAATTGCAAATCACATGGCAGTATGTTTAGTGAAGTCCCGTCTCTGCTTGCACGCTGGTCATTGGTCACTCGCCGAAGATTCAGAAGTGAGTGACAGAACGCTACAGCAGTTCCGTTTCCGCTCCCAGCCAACTCACTCACAGCGGAGGCCAAGCTCAAATAACAAATCATTTCATAAACTGATTCAGTTCAGTACGTTCAATGAATAAAATTGTTCTTTTGAACAAAACGTTCGCGAACGAAACAACACTAAGCACAACTGAACGTTACAGAGCGTTTCGCATGGATATCTGGAAGTTTGTGAACCCAAGCAATACAGCATTTGTGAGCAGATATTTTTTTTTTTTAAACCAATTTGTTAGTGAGACACATTGCCATCTTAATCTACTATATGTGGAACATCACATAACGTAATGTGGAAAACAGGTAAACGGACTTTCGGTAATTGCGACGGTAACGAGCATGACTATGTTTTGATGTCACGATAATTTGAAGCCAAGCTTGCAAAAATGTTTTCTTTATAACTGGTGTCTTCAAAAAAAAAACTAATTTGATCAAATAAATCATTTGCGGATCGCTTGATGCCGTCAACACTTTTGCGCTATTCGATCACTGCTTCTACGCACATTCTCGAACACCTTTAAAGTTACGTGATAAACCCTCACACCATAATTTGCGAACGCTATTTAATTGTTTAACAATTAATTACATCGCTTATATTGTGCCTCTATTCCAAATACGACGCACTGCTTAAAACAACTCAGTTGCGTACCGCATACAGCTACTGCCCACGCAACGCAATCATGGCGGAACGTTCAGAAAGACCCAGTCAATATGACAATCTTGACACACTGGAAGAGCTCATCAGTAATTTAACTAGGGACACGGGCTATTCAGAGTCTGTCAAAAATGCTAGCCTTGAAGTCCTCAATGATAACATCGCGCAACTTATGAGTGACGCCGAGCACAGAACCTTAGAAGATAAAAATCTCGCTCGAACACTTGGTTGCATGGTGGTGAACTTGGTGTCCCAACTCAAATGGAGCGACCGAGAGGACGATCTGGTGAAGCGCAGACTAGAAGCTGAAGAGCATAAACAAGTCCAATTAACTACTCAATTGAAAGACACCACTGCACGCTTAAACTTGGCTGAAGCCTGCCTCCTTGATGTTGAAATAAAACGCGATGATGCGGAGGCCCGGATAGCCGACCTCACTGCTGCAGCTGAGGCTGCACAGTTGCCTTCTAAAGACAGCGGCGAATTAAACTATCACGATGATAAACCAACCCAAGCCCCTATCTCGAGTGAACTAACTTCCGGAGCTCAACAAAAAAAGGCAACAAGATGCATATGCCGAGATTGCCCACTTAAAAGCTAAATTGGTAGAATTAGCCGACTGACCGTCTCATGACCAAGTGCTTGAATTACGGGCCGAACATCAGCGAGCAACTCTTCTGCTGCGTCAAGCGTCCGGTGACATCCAGCGGCTCACCCAACGCACCGAAACGCTCAAAGGAGAACGTTCCAAAGAGATGCAACAGTCCTACGAGCTCAAGACACAGATGTAAGTCCTGGAGACGGAGCCTCCAACAACAGCTCTGGGACCAAGAGGATGAGTTAGCCAATGTTAGTCGTGAGCAACAATTAGCTCGACAGCTGTCCGCCGACTCTCTGACTCATTCCATCGCTCCGGCCCCTGCTACAGACAGTCCTCCCTCGCCAAAAGTTTCACAGGGCCCTACAAAACATCTCTAACCTTTGGGCCGGAACCCACCTTCAGGGGGCGGCGTGCGACCTCTTCACGGGTGGTGGCCACCCAGCGCCGCTCCAGGTATGACTCTAAAAGACTTGTACAAAGTTGCGTGCAACATTCCAAGATTTGAACCTAAGCCCAACGGGTCACATGACACAGCCACGGACCTCAGAAACCACGAATCCCACCTTAAACGATTCCCTTCCGCTACTACTGACAGAAGATTGTACCTTATTAAAGTTATGTCTAGCAGAGAAGTAAGTAGCTTAATTGAACGACAACTGGCTCATGTGGTGGTCGATTACCCAGCCCTCTGCCAAGCATTGTCTCAAGAATTTGACAATCAGAATGCCGCAACCGGTTTATCTGCAGCCCTCACAGTTAAACATGGGAAACTCGAGACATCCCAAGCTTATTACTGCCGGTTGCGTAAAGCGTACTTTGGAAATTTAAATGAACCGAATATAGAAGAGGACAAAAATTTCAAAAGACTGTTTGTCGAAAACCTACATCCAAAGACCAGCCACCAGCTGGGCCCAGCAGTGTCCCCGCGCACACTGTCTGGTGACCAACTGCGTAAACTGGCTGCCAAAGGTTTCGCTAAACAAAACTACCCTCCCTCTAAAGCACAAGGCTCAGGCGTCTTCGTCACAAACGAACCACCGCAGATGGAATTAGAGGGAGCTATGTGCAACACGCGTGCGACTGACACACAACGTTCTGGCGATACTAAACCCGACAGTCAAAAGAAGTCGTTTAATCCAAACAACCAATCTGGGCTCGCGTACAACAATGGTCCTTGTAACCAACAATGCCAATCCAATGATACATCAAAATCATGGAATGACCGCTACTCTAATTCGTGCTAAACTTACGTCAAAACAGACCAACCTAAATCTGACTCGTCTAACCGAGACCCTAAAACAACTAGTGACAATCGGGAAAAGGGCTCCCGAACTAACAGCTCCCAAAGGGAACTTATTGCCGTGGCAGAAGAATTACTTGAGGTGCTCCGCAGCCTGTCCAAAGACAAAAAGCGGGACCCATCATAATGACTAGGCCTGACTGAGTCGAACAGGGCCACAGAGGACACGATAGGTCAACCAGGTAACCTCTGTTGTTCCACTAATGACCTGGCAAGTGCCTCTGTGACCCCGGTCGACTCCACGACGACCTCACTTTGCCATAACCTTAGCGGACCACTTTGTGACGACCAATCCATAGACCCCTTTCGTGCCGCCCTAATCATCCAACTAGACCAAAGCGAGGCCCCTGATCCATGTGACATCATACTACTAAATAATTCAATTCAATTCAGATTTAACTTCGCACACGGATGCTAAATTAATTACAAGACAGTCCCAAGGAGCATCAAAGCTGAGACACAGACAACTGGTTTCTCACCCGGAAGCTACATTAATTAACTTCCACCAGCCTGAAGAGTCTCCCCAAGAAAGACTTCTATTTCCTGCTGTGTTCAGTGACATGTGCTCCTCCTGGCTGGGACAATGGATGGAGCACTAGCCACACCCACAGGTAGTACAACTGCAACCCCGGATTAAATAATTAGAATCTTCACTTGAATGTTATATAATATTGTAAGAATTTTACATGAACGCCACCAGTGTTGCCATCGGAATAGCGCCACTCGTGATTGTATTTCTGCAAATTTGAATGTCTGGTGTCAGCTAATTTAATGCATGCTAATAGTTGGAGAGGGGTTGCTCATTTTTTGTGTTGACTAATGCTAACCTCATATAGGTTCATTGTTTGTGTTTTCACCTTTTTATGGCAAGCTACTGGCTGACTATTAATTAAGCAGCTAATTAAAATTTCCATTTTGCACTTACTGTGAATATTTGTGTCTTTAATAAACATAACTAATACATTAACTGTCTTCATTTTTTTTCACTTTGTTAATCTGCCCGTATACAATGCAGCCTTATGGGGGGCACAAGTCAGTGCAAACTGTAGGCCGGTCCCAAGCCCGGATAAATGCAGAGGGTTGCGTCAGGAAGGGCATCCGGCTTAAAACCTTGCCAAACAAATATGAGCGTTCATCCAAAGAATTTCATACCGGATCGGTCGTGGCCCGGGTTAACAACGTCCGCCACCGGCGCCATCAACCTGCAGGGCGCCGTTGGAAATTCAGCTACTGTGGGTCGAAGTCAAAGAAGAAGAAGAGGTGGAAAGTGGGTTCTTCGGCAGAAAGAGAAGAGGAAAACACAGAGCCTAGAACTGAATGTGGGGACTTTGAATGTTGGGACTATGACAGGAAAATCTCGGGAGTTGGTTGACATGATGATTAGGAGAAAGGTTGATATACCAGGTGGAAAGGCAGTAAGGCTAGAAGTTTAGGGGCAGGGTTTAAATTATTTTACCATGGTGTAGATGGGAAGAGAAATGGAGTCGGGGTTATTTTAAAAGAAGAGTTGGCTAAGAATGTCTTGGAGGTGAAAAGAGTATCAGATCGAGTGATGAGGCTGAAATTTGAAATTGAGGGTGTTATGTGTAATGTGATTAGTGGCTATGCCCCACAGGTAGGATGTGACCTAGAGGTGAAAGAGAAATTCTGGAAGGAGCTAGATGATGTAGTTCTGAGCATCCCAGACAGAGAGAGAGTCGTAATTGGTGCAGATTGTAATGGACATGTTGGTGAAGGTAATAGGGGTGATGAAGAAGTGATGGGTAAGTACAGCATCCAGGAAAGGAACTTGGAGGGACAGATAGTGGTAGACTTTGCAACAAGGATGCAAATGGCTGTAGTGAACACTTTTTTCCAGAAGAGGCACGAACATAGGGTGACCTACAAGAGCAGAGGTAGAAGCACACAGGTGGATTACATCTTGTGCAGACGATGTAATCTGAAGGAGGTTACCAACTGTAAGGTAGTGGTAGGGGAGTGTGTGGCTAGACAGCATAGGATGGTGGTGTGTAAGATGACTCTGGTGGTGGGGAGGAAAATTAGGAAGACAGAGGCAGAGAAGAGAACCATGTGTTGGAAGCTGAGACAGGACGAGTGTTGTGCAGCTTTTCGGGAAGAGGTGATACAGGCTCTCGGTGGACGGGAGGAGCTTCCAGAAGACTGGACCACTGCAGCCAAGGTGATCAGAGAAGCAGGCAGGAGAGTACTTGGTGTATCTTCTGGCAGGAAAGGAGAGAAGGAGACTTGGTGGTGGAACCTCAAAGTACAGGAAATCATACAAGGAAAAAGGTTAGCTAAGAAGAAGTGGGACACTGAGAGGACCGAGGAGAGGCGAAAGGAATACATTGAGATGCGACACAGGGCAAAGGTAGAGGTGGCAAAGGCAAAACAAGATGCATATGACGACATGTATGGCAGGTTGGACACTAAAGAAGGAGAAAAGGATCTATACAGGCTGGCCAGACAGAGGGATAAAGATGGGAAGGATGTGCAGCAGGTTAGGGTGATTAAGGATAGAGATGGAAATATGTTGACTGGTGCCAGCAGTGTGCTAGCTAGATGGAAAGAATACTTCGAGGAGTTGATGAATGAGGAAAATTATAGAGAAGGGAGAGTAGAAGAGGCAAGTGTGGTGGACCAGGAAGTGGCAATGATTAGTAAGGGGGAAGTTAGAAAGGCATTAAAGAGAATGAAAAATGGAAAGGCAGTTGGTCCTGATGGAGGTATGGAAGCATCTAGGAGAGGTGGCTGTGGAGTTTTTGACCAGCTTGTTCAATAGAATTCTAGTGCGTGAGAAGATGCCTGAGGAATGGAGGAAAAGTGTACTGGTGCCCATTTTTAAGAACAAAGGTGATGTGCAGAGCTGTGGCAACTATAGAGGAATAAAGTTTATGAGCCACACAATGAAGTTATGGGAAAGTGTAGTGGAGGCTAGACTCAGAACAGAAGTGAGTATTTGCGAGCAACAGTATGGTTTCATGCCAAGAAAGAGTACCACATATGCATTATTTGCCTTGAGGTTGTTGATGGAAAAGTACAGAGAAGGTCAGAATGAGCTACATTGTGTCTTTGTAGATCTAGAGAAAGCCTATGACAGAGTACCCAGAGAGGAACTGTGGTACTGCATGCGGAAGTCTGGAGTGGCAGAGAAGTATGTTAGAATAATACTGGACATGTACGATGGCAGCAGAACAGCGGTGAGGTGTGCTGTAGGTGTGACAGCAGAATTTAAGGTGGACGTGGGACTGCATCAGGGATCAGCCCTGAGCCCCTTCCTTTTTGCAGTGGTGATGGATAGGCTGACAGATGAGGTTAGACTGGAATCCCCGTGGACCCTGATGTTTGCAGATGACATTGTGATCTGCAGTGAAAGCAGGGAGCAGCTGGAGGAACAGTTAGAAAGATGGAGGCATGCACTGGAAAGAAGAGGAATGAAGATTAGCCGAAGTAAAACAGAATATATGTGCATGAATGAGAGGGGTGGTGGGGGAAGAATGAGGCTACAGGGAGAAGAGATAGCAAGGGTAGAGGACTTTAAATACTTGGGGTCAACCGTCCAGAGCAATGGTGAGTGTGGTCAGGAAGTGAAGAAACGGGTCCAAGCAGGTTGGAACGGGTAGAGGAAGGTGTGAGGTGTGTTATGTGACAGAAGAGTCTCTGCTAGGATGAAGGGCAAAGTTTATAAAACAGTGGTGAGGCCAGCCATAATGTATGTATTAGCGACAGTGGCACTGAAGAGACAACAGGAAGCAGAGCTGGAGGTGGCGGAAATGAAGATGTTGAGGTTCGCTCTTGGAGTGACCAGGTTGGATAAAATTAGAAATGAGCTCATCAGAGGGACAGCCAAGGTTCGATGCTTTGGAGACAAAGTTAGAGAGAGCAGACTTCAATGGTTTGGACACGTCCAGAGGAGAAATAGTGAGTATATTGGTAGAAGGATGATGAGGATGGAGCTGCCAGGCAAGAGAGCTAGAGGAAGACCAAAGAGAAGGTTGATGGATGTCCTGAGGGAAGACATGATGGCAGTTGGTGTTCGAGAGGAGGATGCAGGAGATAGGCTCTCATGGAAAAGGATGACGCGCTGTGGCGACCCCTAACGAGACAAGCCGAAAGGAAAAGAAAAAGAATCTGCCCGTATACATTTACAAGGCAGGGGGATAACTGCACTTTCATTCTAAAAAGTTATCACTTTAGTTTGTAAGGTGACATTTGAGATAGCTCATATGATTTGAAACAAGATGTGTAACAAGGTAATATTACATGTTAATATGTATGTAACTGTAATTATATGCACCCAAAAAATTGTAAAACATGTAAATTGTCTTTATTTATAGCAAATAAGGCCACGAATATACTGGTCCGGTCCACTTGAGATTAAATTGGGGCAAATGTGGCCCGTGAACTAAAATGAGTTTGATGCTCCTGCTATATACACTTAACTGAAATTAGCTTTTTCATGTGAGTCTCCCTCTACCTCTTTCAACCAAAACAGAAGGGAGACTTTACATTTCCCCAAACAAATATGGACCGTGTGGGTTGTATTAATGTGGGGGAAAAAGAGGAGAATAAAAAAGAATAATAAAATGAAATGAAAGTTCTCTGAAAAGCTCCCCAAGTAAAGCCCATAACTGGCGTCAATGTAGGGCCCAAAAGTAAGATCTTTTTTTGTGGGGCACTAAATCCCTGGTGTCGCCTCTGAGGATGTCCCTATACGTTTGATGGTCAAGATGCGCAAGGAAGAGGAATTTTTGTTGTGTTTTAGCTGTGAGAGTACTTTATTGCCATGTCTGCTGAATGTGTGATGTGTGGATGAGTGAACAGAAGGCTGTTGGGACGTGATGAAGGGTGAAGAGGCGGTGAATTCCAGGAAGTTGAGTTGACTGCTAATGTGCCAGATTGACTAGCAAGCGCTCTAATCTTGCTCTTATTTTTTTTTTTTAATAAATAATTGTTACAGTGGTTAAATTCATTTTTTTTTTTTTACTTGTGTGAAGCTAAGAAAGTATGTAAAAAAATAGATGTGTGAGGAGCATCAGCAACCTAACTCACCCATACTTTTACGCTTAAGCCATCCATCAATTTTCAACTGTTTGTCCTTTTCAGGATCAGGAGGAGCTGACTGTGGGAGAAAGGCACTCTACACCCTGGATTGGTCACCACTCAATTACAGAGCATATTTTCATGTTCCTTTTTCTCTGCCTGTGTGTCTGCCATTTTGTTTCTGTTTTCTCTGTTTCCTTGACAAGCATTGGTGGGTGGAGGCTCCTGCACTGCATCTGCTAAAAATAACAATCTGCTCAATATAGCCCAAATTAAGCACAAATTATTTAAAAATAAACAAAAAAATAATTGAAATGTTTAAATTTTGGGCCCTGAATCAATAATCTCTGAAAGTTTAACTTTTTGAATGGAATTATGGAAATAAATTACATTTTCCATGATATTCAATTTTTTTGGAAAGGGTCTGTATATAGGCGCAGCGGAAGCGAAAAGGAGACATTGAATTATTACATTGATTTTCACTATAGTCTCTCGCGTAGTTCATTATTGTCGCATCACCTCGTATGTTGTGTGTTTTTATTCTGGTTGGTTGTGCTTGCTGTTTGTTCCTCCGTTGATGAATTTATTTACTAAATTTGTGTCTCACTTCCACTGTTGGTTTAATAAATTCTATTAGTCTATTTCTGTTGAGTCTGCTGCCTAGATATGGCGTTTACCCCAACCTTACAAATATAGAAACAGATAAGTACTCACATTTAGCCACCTTCAGTCACTGAGCAAGAATATACAGTATCTCACACGGGCTGCATAAATCAGCTGTGTGTCTTACACTACCAGTGACAAGACATTCGTAACTAAAGTTAAGGGTGTTAAAATAGTTTCATTTTGGATTTGTGTATTGACTGACATAGCTAATAAAGTGGCAGTGTTACTGCAAAAAATTGCGTGTATATTTAATGAAGGTTTAATGATGACAACAGTTTGACGGTGAAAGGCATTACTTCCATTCATTTCCATCCATCCATCCATTTTCTGAGCCGCTTCTCCTCACTAGGGTCGCGGGCGTGCTGGAGCCTATCCCAGCTGTCATCGGGCAGGAGGCGGGGTACACCCTGAACTGGAACTGGCGTCCCGTGACCCTAACCAGGATAAGCGGTGTTGAAAATGGATGGATGGATGGATGGATGGATGGATGGGAGTTATTCTTGAGGAAGAAACACATAATTTCTTTAAAATTTGCATGAATATACTGTGCATCATAGAAGTTATAATAATATCAGTGTGATTGATGACAAAACACACCTTTGCTCAAGCAAAGCTTGTCTTTTTAAAAAACTACATTCAAAAACAAAAAAGACAAAACATTACTTTTACACACTTTAATATATATACTGTATATATATATCCATCCATCCATCCACTTTCTTTACCGCTTATCCTCTTTAGGGTCGCGGGCTGCTGGAGCCTATCCCAGCCAACTTCGGGTGGGAGGCGGGGTACACCCTGAACCGGTCGCCAGCCAATCGCAGGGCACATAGAAACAAAACCATTCACACTCACACCTACGGGTAATTTAGAGTCTTCAAACAACCTATCACGGATGTTTTTGGTATGTGGGAGGAAACAGGAGTGCCCGGAAAAAACCCAGCCAGGCACGGGGAGAACATACAAACTCCACACAGACGGGGCCGGGATTTGAACCCCAGTCCCCAGAACTCTGAGGCAGATGTATATATGTATGTATGTATGTATATATATATATGTATGTATATATATATATATATAGTTACAACGTACTCGACCTACAACGTTTCGACTACGACGCCCGTGCCTCGTACGTCATTTTGTCATTTTGTCCCCAGCACCATAGTGTTTCTGCTTAGCTAGTGCATAGTGCTTGTCTGTGTGCCGGAAGTATCTTTGCCTTCTTCGCCCTCCTTTTTTCACACTCAGCAGTAATGGTAAGTACAGTATCTTATTTTTTTATTTTAATGTATTTTAGTTTAAGTGTTTAAGTGTTAACCTTTCCTGCTACGGTCACCTGACCATGGTCAAGAGACGCAGGGGAGACGCCTTCTCCAGGGCTCAGGTTGTCCTCCTTGGGGTTAACTCCCTTCTCTCGTTGCACAGCTGAGCTGGGTGGCGGCAACAATAAAGGCACGAAGCCCCGATTTGCTGCTTTAATTACTTTATTAGGTCCTCTGCACATTCAACGTCAACGGGTGCTCCGCTAATCGCTACTTTTCCCCGGTCGCCGTCACTACACTTGCCACTGTACACACTCGCACCTGCGCGAACTCCTTCCTCTTTCACAGTCCCGCCGGATGACGCCTGCGCAGTCCCGTCTCACTCGCACACCGACGCACACGCCCTCACACACTGAGCTTGCTGTCACAATCACGTGGGACAATACCCGTATCAGAAGTATTTTGGTGTAAATTTCGACTTTAACGGTGAAATCCGACTTACGGGGACATTCGGGTAACGTCGCCAGCGTAGGAACAAAACTCGTTCGTAAATCGAGGACTTCCTGTATACATCCATCCATCCATCCATTTTCTGAGCTGCTTCTCCTCCCTAGGGTTGCGGGCGTGCTGGAGCCTATCCCAGCTATCATCGGGCAGGAGGCGGGGTACACCTTGAACTGGTTGCCAGCCAATCGCAGGGCACAAACAAACAAACAACCATTCACACTCACATTCACACCTAGGGGCAATTTAGAGACGTCAATTAACCTACCATGCATGTTCTTGGGATGTAGGAGGAAATATATATATATAAATATATATTTTATCCTGCCTACAGATCCGGATGTGGAAACAATTTTCTCCCACTGTAATTTTACATTAAACAAATAGAATTTTGTGGCTTGGTAATCTGAGCCAAACCTTCATTGAGATTTTAAAGTAAATTTGATAACAATCACAATCTCCCAAAACATGGACCTCATCTTCTCCCCAGGTATGCACTTAAGCTTTAGTACATACACAAAACTTATGCATTCACAACTGAATGATAAATGTATTTGTCATCTTAGGTTTACTGTTGTCACCAATGTACCGTAATGTTGTAATCAACTTTTATTTTAGTATTGTTGAATTTGCATTCAGTCACTGGTCCAAGGCTTGGTCTTTATTCAAGTAGCATCAGAGACACCTTGTTCTCTGAAAAGGTTTCCAGTGATTAAATGAGAAGAATCATGGGGAGGCCAGAATTTAACGAGCTGACAGAGTGCTTCAAAACTAGAACAAGTACCCTGTGTGGTGCTTCTGCTCAATGGCTCCAGAGAGGATATTGCCCCTAACTACTATGAGAGAGGCTCTCCTGAGTCAAGTGACTTTGATGGGCTGCCCCGAGAGCCCAAAGCTTCTCTGTCATGGGAATGTCAGGTAGAGGTCCTTGTGATGTGACGAGAGGGATTTAAGCACAGCCTTTTGTTCCTAGTCCCTTTTTCGGCTGGCCAAAGATCCACAGCCTCCCAAAGTGCTACACATAGGACGATATAGCCAATTTCTTCCAGCCTGTCTGAGACAAATGGAACTTTCTGCAGTCCATCAACATCTCTTAGTCTATAACTTACCAAGTTGCTTAGTAATGCAGTGAACATAACCATCATACCAGTGGTTAACACATAAGCCCCAGTGAGACAAATTCATGAATTCCAACCTAGCCCGATGTACAGTATAGCTAAAGCAGACACTCATAGCAATCTGGAAAAATAGGGAACCGGTTGGGCCAACAATATGGAACAAATGCAAGTTAAGAGCAACGTTTAGCTTGATTTTCTACAACCTGTAGTTAAAAAGAGCACCACAAGGAATTCTGGGAAGCAGTCCATCAATTACCTCTATCTATTTCTGTTGTCTCTCTAATATTTTGAGACACCCAATCAACTGGGAACTTCCCTTATTCTGACAAATAAAAAGTCTGAGTACCTGCAACAGGTGCCAGTCAATTGTTTCAGACCTCAAGGTGTTTGAAGGTAATAATACATAACATACATGCATTGCATAAGTGGTAGTTACCAAGTAATCAAGTTGCTTAGTAAAACAGTGAACATGACCGGCATACCACTGGTTAACACACATGCCACAGTGAGAGTTTCATAAGGGGTAGTAGTAATAATAATAATAATAATAATAATAATAAAGAGTAGAGGTTAAAACTTTACTAAGCTATGTTGATTCAAACCTTATTCTCCACTTTTAAACAAACAAAAGATGAATGAATTGAAGCATCTCTTTATCTGTACACCGCTTTTTTTTGCTGAGTGAACAGAGAATCCACCGCAGAAAATCCCACTCAGTAAACATGTGCATCATTATCCATTCATCAGGATGTACTGTTTGTTTACTGTGGCCCCATTTCCAGAGAGCCAAAAACCAAGCCTAGTGGAGAGGGAAGCCCTGAACAAAGGCTTTTCTTCTTCACCCGTTTGGGCCTCAGAGGCGCTCCCCACTC
Organism: Phyllopteryx taeniolatus; assembly: GCF_024500385.1. Lineage (NCBI taxonomy): Eukaryota > Metazoa > Chordata > Actinopteri > Syngnathiformes > Syngnathidae > Phyllopteryx > Phyllopteryx taeniolatus. The sequence goes on from NC_084504.1 coordinate 1,167,374, forward strand.
ATAGCCTTTCACCAAGCTTTTGGCCGCTCATGAGTGACAGTTGAATCACCAAGAACCTTTCTCAAGTACAGGAATTGGTGTATTACACTGTAAAATGCCTTCAAATTGATTTATTAGCAATACTTTTACCAAACAACATTTAAGTGTGGGTGGGTTATAAAAATCATAATTGATAAAATGTGTCTTTATATATTGTAAGGTAAATCAACCTATACACGTCTTTACTTTGCACTGGTCATTACAGGCTAATTCTGTTGTCTGCTGTATTAAACCATCCAAAAAAATATAGCCATCCCTACTCTACACCATCACATCTAGATAGCACAATTGTTCATGACCATATTTTAAACATAGGGTTAAGGGTTAGGGTAACTCTAACCCTATGCTAACCCTGGCTGAGGTGAAGTTTTACAGTGTATGAATGAGCATGGTTGTATGGAGGGCCCAGACCAGCTGCTTTGCTGGGAGGTCTGCCTATTGTTTGAGCCACATAAAGGCAGGACAAGCTGGGAACAAGGCTTTTCAACTGAGCTCGGCTCAGCTGCTTTCACAATCTCTACACTCACTGACCATGTCATTGAAACATCAAGACAAGTAGTTGTGCTACCACAGAGGAATTTCAGCATTGAATTAATAATTTGCGGGTTGAACATTTGGCACAGTAGTGCTTACATGTACATTACTTCATAATAATGCAATGAGTCAAAATCTTTCATTTGCATGGAATTACTGTGTTTAGTTTCTGTCACTCTCCAACAAATTGTTATTGCATCATTTTTGTTGCTTAAGAGTGTCATGAACATGGTTAGGGCGACGGCGAGGAATGCAAGGCAAGAACATGGTGGACCCAATTGCAGGGAATCTCAAAATAATAATATTTAATTCCAAAAACAAAGGAAAACAAAGATCATGAAAAAGTCTAAATGCTAAATTAACAAAGTCCAAAATCTAAACACAAAGTAACAAAGAAACACTTGAGTGAACCCAAAACAAGAAATGACTGGTTAAATACCTGAGCGACAATGACATGGCAAGACATGTGACAACGACAATGAACCGACGAGAACTGAAAGAAACCAGGGAACTAAATACAAACAAATTGACGAGACAACGAGGAACACCTGGACAAGACGAGTGGCTAGAGAGAGCTGATTGGTCGACAAAGTAGACGAGAACAGGTGGACACAACAACCTAATGAGCACACGACAAACATGGAACACAGGAAAACATTGAACAAAACTAAACACAACCCAAACCAAAACAGACCATGACAGTACCCCCCCTCTAAAGGAACGGATCCCAGACGTTCCCCAAACAACAACCAAAAAGACATCAACCCAGGGTGGGCGGAAGGGGGCCTGGAGGAGGGTACAGAGTCCACCCCTCAGGTCAGTCTGGTGGCCATCCAGGCCACGAGGTGAGGTGCTTGGCTGAGCGGTTCAGGAGGTCGTCCAGGACGCCAAGCACCAGGGTCTTTACAGGGCCATTCAGGCGGACGGCCACGGTGCCGAACCCAATGGTAATGCAGGGGCCAGGCAATAGGGTTAGGTGGCGGCCGCTGGACGAGCGCCGCCGGCGCGTGGTCGGGTGGCGGCCGCTGGACGAGCGCCGCGGGCGCGTGGTCGGGTGGCGGCCGCTGGACGAGCGCCGCGGGCGCGTGGTCGGGTGGCGGCCGCTGGACGAGCGCCGCGGGCGCGTGGTCGGGTGGCGGCCGCTGGACGAGCGCCGCCGGAACGTGGCCGGGCGGCGGCCGCTGGACGAGCGCCGCCGGAACAAGGACGGGCGGCGGCCGCTGGACGAGCGCCGCCGGAGCAAGGACGGGCGGCGGCCGCTGGACGAGCGCCGCCGGAGCAGGGTCGGGTGGCGGCCGCTGGTCGAGCGCCGCCGGAACAAGGACGGGTGGCGGCCGCTGGACGAGCGGCGCCGGAGCAGGGTCGGGTGGCGGCCGCTGGACGAGCGGCGCCGGAGCAGGGTCGGGTGGCGGCCGCTGGACGAGCGGCGCCGGAGCAGGGTCGGGTGGCGGCCGCTGGACGAGCGCCGCCGGAGCAAGGACGGGTGGCGGCCGCTGGACGAGCGCCGCCGGAGCAAGGACGGGTGGCGGCCGCTGGACGAGCGCCGCCGGAGCAAGGACGGGTGGCGGCCGCTGGACGAGCGCCGCCGGAGCAAGGACGGGTGGCGGCCGCTGGACGAGCGCCGCCGGAGCAAGGACGTGGGGGCCGCTGGACGAGCGCCGCCGGAGCAAGGACGTGGGGGCCGCTGGACGAGCGCCGCCGGAGCAAGGACGTGGGGGCCGCTGGACGAGCGCCGCCGGAGCAAGGTCGGATGGCGGCCGCTGGACGAGCGCCGCCGGAGCAAGGACGGGTGGCGGCCGCTGGACGAGTGCCGCCGGAACATGGTCAGGTGGCGGCCGCTGTACGAGCGCCGCCGGAGCAAGGACGGGTGGCGGCCGCTGGACGAGCGCCGCCGGAACATGGACGGGTGGCGGCCGCTGGACGAGCGCCGCCGGAACATGGACGGGTGGCGGCTTCTGGACGAGCGCCGCCGGAACATGGTCGGGTGGCGGCCGCTGGACGAGCGCCGCCGGAACATGGTCGGGTGGCGGCCGCTGGACGAGCGCCGCCGGTGCGGGAGCCTGGCGCAGCTGCCGAGGAGCCGGAACGGGAGCTGCAGTCGCTTCCTCAGCCTGCCGCCATTGAGGTGTGGGAGTAGAGGGTACGGGAGTGGAAGAGTGCACAAGGTCTCGGGAAGGTGAACTAGGAAAAATGGCTGGTACTGAACATGGCTTGGGGGCAGGTTTGACTAGACGTGACTTAATTGGAGCCGTGGAACAACGTGTGGGAACAGGTGAAAAATCAAGTGATTTGTGAACAGGGGGGAAAAAACGAGGGGGCAAAATTTGACCTTTACTTGGGCGCCTCCGTTGGCCACCACGCGGCGGTCCCGGGTAGATGGCCAAACGGGTGCCCAAGAAAAGGTCAGAGGGAAAGGATTTGGACTCACTGGGGTTGGAAACGTGGAAACGTGACAAAAACTGACGAGGACGGGATAAACTAGGGAAGGAACCAGAAAAATCTAAATCTGTGTCAGAGTCAGAATCCGACAGGAGGTTAACTAAATCAGGGCCATCTTCACAATCAGAAAAATCTGAATCTAAAGAAACATGTGGATGTACAATAGTAGGGCATGGTGAATAACTAGGACAAGTGGGGGGACCCGAGGAAAAGGACAGAAAAGACTGAATGATAGGGCTTACTGGAGGAGGGTAAGTATGGATGGCAGGCTGAGGACGGTGGGAGGCAGTTTGGTGGCGTCCAGGGTGACGCCATGTTCTTCCCGCTGGGTCCTGTTCTGGTCGGTTCATTCTGTCATGAACATGGTTAGGGCGACGGCGAGGAATGCAAGGCAAGAACATGGTGGACCCAATTGCAGGGAATCTCAAAATAATAATATTTAATTCCAAAAACAAAGGAAAACAAAGATCATGAAAAAGTCTAAATGCTAAATTAACAAAGTCCAAAATCTAAACACAAAGTAACAAAGAAACACTTGAGTGAACCCAAAACAAGAAACAAGACATGACTGGTTAAATACCTGAGCGACAATGACATGGCAAGACATGTGACAACGACAATGAACCGACGAGAACTGAAAGAAACCAGGGAACTAAATACAAACAAATTGACGAGACAACGAGGAACACCTGGACAAGACGAGTGGCTAGAGAGAGCTGATTGGTCGACAAAGTAGACGAGAACAGGTGGACACAACAACCTAATGAGCACACGACAAACATGGAACACAGGAAAACATTGAACAAAACTAAACACAACCCAAACCAAAACAGACCATGACAAAGAGCACTTTAATAATAGCTGTTTTGAGCATATTATGCCTTAAAGGTGGGGTTTATGCTGGTGTGTAAAAGGAAACTGGGACTGTCAATCATTCATTGCTCAATCTCAGTGTCATGTCAGTTTTCCAAAACATTATCCTATTGGTTGGGACATGCCAAAGCACAAAGAATGAAGCAATTCAGCAATTCTTTACGTAATTTTGGTGAACAAAATGAATGTAGCGTAATTGCAGTATAGCACAACAGAATTGTAGCACACCATGAAAGTTGAGTCAACATTTGACAATGCAAGTTTCTCCGTCCACAAAATTACAAGTAGAAAGAGTGAAACCTCTAAGGTCATCCACAGTCCTTTTTGGGACTCGGATCAACATCAGTGTGTCTAAACTGAATGTATTTGTTCAAGGATTGTCCAGGGCTATGTCAATGGTTTTGTGGTCACCATCACATATCTCATTGCTAGTACAGGTAATAGTCTGTATGGCATCACAATAACACACTTATAAGCCAAAATAAAGAGTACAACTCAATACAATATCATAAAATATGCTGGAAACTTGCAAGATTTGCTGCAGTTTCTGCACTTTATTACTTACAGCTAAAATTACTGATGACAAAAAAGGACTAAATGGCAAACTGAAAACCATTAAATGTATTCTTTTTTTAAGGCATACCCCTTTAATAATATTGCCTAAGCTGTTGTAAATTAACAGAGAGGATTTACAATAGGGCGGCACGGTGGACGACTGGTTACAGCGTCAGCCTCACAGTTCTGAGGACCCGGGTCCAATCCCCGGCCCCGCCTGTGTGGAGTTTGCATGTTTTCCCCATGCCTGCGTGGGTTTTCTCCGGGCACTCCGGTTTCCTCCCACATCCCAAAAACATGGATGAATTGGAGACTCTAAATTGCCCGTAGGTGTGAATGTGAGTGTGAATGGTTGTTTGTTTGTATGTGCCCTGCGATTGGCTGGGAACCAGTTCAGGGTGTACCCCGCCTCCTGCCCGATGATAGCTGGGATAGGCTCCATCACGCCCGCGACCGGAGTGAGGAGAACCGGCTCAGAAAATGGATGGATGGATTTACAATAGACAGGATGGTGGACAAAGTGGTTCACACGTCTGCCTCACAGTTGTGAGGTTGAGGGTTCAAATCTGAGTTGCAGACTTCTTCTTCATCTTTTTGGTGTTTGCATGTTCTCCCTGTGCTTTCGTGGGTTTTCTACAGGTGCTTTGGCTTTCCTCCCACATTTCAGAAACATGCATCTTACTGAAGATTGTAAATTGTCCGTAGGTGTGAATGTCAGTCGGAAAAGGGTGGCATGCCCTCTCCAGGTCGGGGATGAGAACCTCCCCCAAGTGAAGGAGTTCAAGTATCTTGGGGTCTTGTTCACGAGTGAGGGAAGAATGGAATGGGAGATCGACAGGCGGATCGGTGCAGCGTCTGCAGTGATGCAGTGACGTTGTATCGGTCCGTTGTGGTAAAGAAGGAGCTAAGCCGAAAGGCGAAGCTCTCAATTTACCGGTTGATCTACGTTCCTACCCTCACCTATGGTCATGAGCTGTGGGTCGTGACCGAAAGAACAAGATCCCGGATACAAGCGGCCGAAATGAGTTTCCTCCGCAGGGTGTCCGGGCTCTCCCTTAGAGATAAGGTGAGAAGCTCGGTCATCCGAGAGGATCTCAGAGTAGAGCCGCTGCTCCTCTGCATTGAGAGGAACCAGATGAGGTGGCTGGGGCATCTGATTCGGACGTCCCACTGGGAGGAGACCCCGGGGACGACCCAGGACACGCTGGAGAGACTACGTCCTTCGGCTGGCCTAGGAACGCCTCGGGATCCCCCCGGAAGAGCTGGATGAGGTGGCTAGGGAGAGGGAAGTCTGGGCGTCCCTGCTAAAGCTACTGCCCCCGCGACCCGACCCGGATAAGCGGTACAAAATGGATGGATGGATGGTGTGAATGTGTGTGTGAATGGTTGTGACCTGTGATTGGCTAGCGAACCGTCCAGGGTGTACCCTGCCTTTCGCCTAAAGTCAGCTGGGATCAGCTTCAGCTCACCCGTGACCCAAATGAGGAAACACAGTGTCAAACTATTTATCCCTCCAAATTAGTAGTACGATTTCAGGGACTAGCCGCAATTGTAAAGTTAAGAACTGTTTTCTGCAGATAATAGCTATTTTATAAATCACACAGAATATCACAAAACTTCGAACATAAAAGATGTAAAAGAAAAACTAAATTCATCCCATATGTGTGTCATATTATTGTCTCTGCACTTACAACTGCTGAGGTGATTTATGTGGCTTGTATCCTATGGCTTGCTTTCTGACCTGAATGTACAAACACAATGGATCAGCGTACCGCTAATAACGGGATCCTATGCCTGTGGCCTTTACATTTCGCACAGAATAAAGTTCAGGTGTCAGTAGTTCAACTGATTTATAATGGTGAAGAGGCTGTGATTAAGTGCTGATGTCACAGGATTCCTCACCACTCATTTGGGGAATCAAGTAGTTTGTATCCAAATAAGATAAATGGCCTGCTGGCTGCTTGTAACCTTTCTTATGTGCACTTCCCTCCAATCATGTGCTGCTGCTCCCGGCTTTAACTTTATTTAAAACAAGACCCTTTCGGCATGCATGTGTTGCTCATTTTGTGCATGCTTTGCATTTGTAATTTGAATTGTGGAATCTTAATTTATTTTTTCTGTGGAACATAATGCATGCTAAACCTCATTCTGAAGAACCAAATAATGAACGAAAAAAAATTAGTTTCTGTTAGTAAGTGGAACTGCCTGTTGGACACTGTAAACTTTGCACCAGTGATGCTCTTGGTGTTCGTTTTGCATACCACTAATTGACTTTCGTAGGACCTCTGTATCCAGTTCAGTCTCGGTATGATTCAAGGTATACTAATTAACTTTAGCGATCTATCAAAATATAAAGTCATGGTATTATTTTCTCCTTCAGTTAATAAAAGAACATGCTTTCCAATAAACTGCTGCATTGACAAATCATTGATACGCTATCTCTAAAAATAGGGCTTCTTCCATTGCAAAGATAAACATCTCCGCTTTCACCTAACTCGCATGCTTGTTAGATGAAACACATGGCCAAAAGAGTTCAGCTCTTTAAAGCAACCTGCCAACTTTTCTGATATCTTCAAAGGTTTATTCATTTGTTAAGAGTTCTACTAATAATTATATTTAGATTTCTTGAATGACTCTGAAGTTTTTCAACGTTATACAAAACCATCCCCGTTCCAATTATAACCTCCATTAGTGTAAAGTTGCACCTTGTTAGTTTACTGGTAGAATAAAAATAATAATTCTAATAATAATTGGAAAATAAAATGTAATAACCCTTAAGTTAATAACATAAATACATTATTTTATCTCATATTCATATTTGATCATACCAATGTGATCGTTGCCTTGGACATAACACAATATGTCATTATCATTTGTACAATGTTAAGAAAATAACTTTTTGAAATTGTTGTAAGATTTGAATTTATTCAGACTGAGACATTTTGCGCTCTATAATATCTCTCTCTCTCACTCTCTCTCTCTCTCTCTCTCTCTCTCTCGTTTTCTCTCTCTGACTACAGTGACCCTCACCAAATGATTACTGGAAAGCGTGAAGCAGACCCACTTCCATGTATCATTAATGAAGAGGTTGAAAATGCTATTAGTTCACTAAAGGCTGGAAAAGCTTGTGGTCTGGATGAAATTTCTGTTGAAATGCTTAATGCTTAAGCAGGAGGCAACAAACTTAATAAGATCCTTGTAAAACTATTTCAACGCTGTTTGGACTTGCAAGAAGTACCGGCGACATGGAAAGACACGGAAATCAGTTTGCTACATAAATTAGGTGATAAAATGGACCTAAGAATTTATCGCTCAATAAGCCTGCTCTCAACGATTTATAAAGTCTTTGCAAAGATATTGGACAAACGAATTGGAATCAAACTCAGTGAAGCACAGCCGATAGAACAAGCAGGTTTTCCTAGCGGTTTTAATACTATGGACCACATAATGACAGTTCAACAAATAATCGAACGACGCAGCGAGTACGAAATGCCTCTATGTGAAAAAGCGTTTGACTCAGTCCCCACCACTTCGATACTGCAGGCGTTAGTAAATCAAGGGATAGAGCCGACCTATATCAACATTCTACAATCAATATACAACGATTCTTCAGGTTCAATACGAATTGATGATGAAATAGTGTAAATAAGTCTAGGAAAAGGGGTCAGGCAAGGCGACACATTGTCTCTGAAGCTATTTACAGCTTGCCTTGAAGAAATATGTAAAAAGCTCAATTGGGAAAAAGAAGGACTAAAAATGAAAGGCGCTTATTTGAGCCATCTTCGTTTTGCAGATGACATCATTTTATTCTCCTACGATGCTGAACAACTACAGCGTCGTATTCAGGAATTAGAGTTAGAACGCCGTCGCTCAGGTCTGAAAATGAACAAAAGCAAAATGAAGGTCATGTTCAATTGTTACGGTCCACAAAAACATCAAAATGGAGGACTATGATTTAGACGCCGTCGACAACTACATCTATTTAGCCCAACTTGTAACAATGGATGGAAATACAAGCACTGAAGTTGAACGCTGCATAAAGCTTGCCTGGCAGGCTTATGGAAGGCATAGTGTTATATTCAAGAACAATCTTCCCATTTGCTTGAAAAGAAAAGTTTTCGATCAATGTATTTTACCAGTCCTCACGTACGGTAGTGAAAATTGCTCTACGAATGCCAAAGTTATACAAAGACTACGTGTAACCCAAAGAAACATGGAACGCCAAATGTTGAAAATAAGCATTGGCGACAAGATGCAGTTGGAAAAGACAACAGACGCGAGTTACCGACGTCATTCAAAAAATAAAAAGCCTTAAATGGAAATGGGCTGGCCCCGTTGCCCGAAGAGCTGACAAAAGGTGGACCACAGAAACTATCAATTGGAGACCACTGGACACAAAGCGACCACACCGAAGACCTAAAAGTAGATGGATAGATGAAATCATTAAACACACTGGAATACACTCGCAACAAATTTCAAAATGTCGTCGTAGTTGGAAACGTGAAGAAGAGGCCTTCATCCTGCAGTGGATAGATAATGGCTGATGATGATGATGATGATTATATATATATATATATATATATATATATATATATATATATATATATATATATATATATATATATATATATATATATATATATATACATACATATGCACACAGTGGAGGTAATAATTATTGGATCCCTCACTAATTTTGTAAGTTTTCCAACTGACAAAGATTTACAGTCTATATTTTTAATAGGTGTATTATAACAGGGAGAGAATATCAAAAGGAAAATCTAAAAAAATAACATTAAACAAAAGATTCACGTCACTGTGTAGTGGTACACTCGCCTGACTTTGGTGCAGGCAGTGTGGGTTCAGTTCCCACTCAGTGACGGTGTGAATGTGAGGGCGAATGGTTGTCCGTGTCTATATTTGCCCTGGAACTGACTGGCGACCAGTTCAGGGTGTAGTCCGCCTTTCGCCTGAAGTCAGCTGGGATAGGCTCCAGCGTCCCGCGACCCTAACCAGGATAAGCGGTGTTGAAAATGGATGGAAAAGATTCACATAATTTTGCAATTAATTGAGGTAAATAAGTATTTGACCCTGAAGCAAATAAATAAATTGGTACTTGGTGGAGAACCCCTTTTTGGCCAGTACAAAGGTCAGACGTTTCTTGTAGTAGATCACCAGGTTTACACACATCTTAGGAGAAATTTTGAGCCACTCCTCTTTGCAGATACTCTCCAAATCCTTAACGTTTCAAGACTGTCCCTTGGCAACTCGAAAATTTCAGATCCCTCCACAGATTTTCTACAGGATTTAGGTTTGGAGACTGGCTAGGCCAATCCATGACCTTAAAATATAATAATATAATATATATTTGATCTTTGATCATGTATATGATACTGTATATACTGTAAATATTTTGAAAGCTGTACAGTTCAACTACAGTTGTATGGCATCAGCAGCAAATTACTTGAAGAACGCTTTGGGCAAGATTTTTACACAACATGTGGGTGGAGCTACGGGATGTGAGAAAATATGTTGTCTTCCTCTTTTCTGTGCATGTGTCTGCGCGGGCGTGTCACAATTTGTCACATGGCCAGGTGGTTGCACACAGGCTGGAGGTCTTCAATTACGGCAGTTATGTGTTCTCTACAAACACTTCCTCACAATGTGTTTCAGGCAAGTTTTCACATTACTAGGTGAATCAAAATGCCAGTGACACCTATCCTCGGCTCAGATGTCATCTGTGAATAAACAAGGTGTCAGTCTGGCTGTGCTCCTGCTGCCTGCAGACAGCCTCTGTCAGCGTCAGACCAGGAAATGCCACCTCTCTGCTGACAGCTGCCTGTGCTGCATTCCCACCGACAACCAAGGCGAAGAGCCTGGCAACTCCTCACATCCACTCCGTGAGCTGCCACGCAAAGTTCACATCCTCAAACTTGCTTTGCACAGCCATGTGGCTCACATTCTACCCTGACAGCACTCCACTGTATATCTAAATAGAGCGCGAGCCAGGCCTGTCCCTGGAAAACTTTTACATTCTGCTCCATTCAGGGAGGATTTGTCACTTGGGAAGAAAGCTAATGAAGCTGTGTTTCTTCGCTGGTTGCTCAAGGCAGTCTTTCCAGTAGACATGGGGATGGCTGGATTGAATTAAATGAGCTCCCCTCCTTGCCTGTCAAGGTGAGGACAGATGAGTATTGTGGTAAATCAGATTTTTGTCCTGTAAGTATAATAAATGAGATGATCAAGACACAGAAAGAATGATTAGAGGGTCCATTCTTTTGTAGAAAATTCCTTTGCTTTTAACCTTTTTACTAAAAATCTTTTAAAGTGTTCATTTGCGAAGGGAAAGGACTCAAATGTGAATTTTCAGAACAACAACACCTGGCTTCACTTCAATCCACCTTAATTTTAAAATAATAATGACATATTTACTATATCAGGTAGACGTCTACAATGGAACATCATGCTCGCATGCTCTTGCATATTCGACCAAAGCATCCATCATCACATGAAACATCATCAAATCCTACAAGCCCTCTGCAAGAATCAAACTATTAATTCAGGGTTATTAAGAAAAGAAGAACATGAAAACAGAATGAGCAGAAAATAAATGGACTTGTAGGTAAAGTAAGCAGACTCACAGCTTGATATTTAAAAGTGGTTAACTTAGTTTTACACACAAGAACTATACCATTTACACTCTATGAAACATTTCAGGATGTTGAAAATGACGCATGAAGCCCATCTGCAACACAAATCACCTTTTACTGCTAAGACTCGAGTATTTTACGTTTAATCTTTTTTATATACACAATGTTAGTAATGTCAGTGTATTTTTACTTCTGTATAACAGTTGTTGGATGTGAAAAATACCATTCCAGTTAATAAAGGTTTTATGGTTTGACGGTTTCCAATATTTTCTATGACAACATTTGTTGCGAAAGAAAGATGATAGCTGGTGGCAGACAGAAAAGGAAGGAAATTGTGAATAGACGTTTATCTGCTTCTTGAGCACTGTTTACAGTAGTTGCCCTTGGGCTTATTCACTAAAATACTATGACAGTGTTGATATTTATTAACACACATTTGCCAATGGAAGGGTATTTATTCTTCCAACCATTATAGGGTCATCTTTTTTTCAGCTTGGTATAATGTTACTGATGTTGTGAACTATTGTTCCATGTTCGCTGGGTAGCTCATCACTTCTGCTCCTGTGTCAGCAATTGTGTGCCTACTATAATCAGTGTTGCCACAATTACCTTGAAAAAATAACCTTGTTACTTTACTGAATACTTGTGCTTAAAAGTAAATGAGTTACTTTACTGATTACTAGTTAGAAGGGCTGCACGGTGGACGACTGGTTAGAGCGTCAGCCTCACAGTTCTGAGGACCCGGGTTCAATCCCTGGTCCAGCCTGTGTGGAGTTTGCATGTTCTCCCCGTGCCTGCGTGGGTTTTCTCCGGGCACTCTGGTTTCCTCCCACATCCCAAAAACATGCATTAATTGGAGACTCTAAATTGCCCGTAGGTGTGAATGTGAGTGCGAATGGTTGTTTGTTTGTATGTGTGCGATTGGCTGGCAACCAGTTTAGGGTGTACCCCGCTTCCTGCCCGATGACAGCTGGGATAGGCTCCAGCACGCCCGCGACCCTAGTGAGGAGAAGCGGCTCAGAAAATGGATGGATGGATAGTTAGAAGAAAGTAACTTTTTAGTTACTTTCAGCAGCTGCCAAGTGGCAGTAGTATAACTTATCCACAGTACAAAAAAAGCATTAGCTTAACCAGACCCATTACTTGGTAATGTATGCCACTCAAGTTACAAAATCATGTCATCAACATGAACCAATAACTTAAATATTAGTGTACTGCACCATTCTCAGTACACTGCTGATTGTGGTCCATGAAAGCAACTGTGTGTGTGTGTGCATGACTTTGTGCGTGCGTGTATGTAAACGTGAAGGTGTATGAGGGGCCGTTAGGGACATTATTCAGGATTAGTTCTCACATGTGCTACAATCATCAAAAATAATATATATTTTAAATATGAAATACTTCACTCTGAGTGTGTGCAGTTCATTTGTATAATTTCACTTTTTGAATTGAACTACCTAATAAAAGACTTCCACTTTTCATGTGTGAGCATGATTGACATGAACTCGTGAATGCCAGTGATGTGTGCGAGAACATGATTGACGTGCTCGCGTGAACGCATTTGAGTCGTGTTGATGAGAGCAAGACACTTGTGTGTGAGAGCATTTGAGTAGTGTAAATGAGAGCATTTAACTATTGCCAATGAGAGCATTTCACTAGTGTAAGAGCATTTGACTAGTGTAAATAAGAGAATTTCATCCATTTTCAACACCGCTTATCCTGGTTAGGGTCGCGGGACGCTGGAGCCTATCCCAGCTGACTTCGGGCGAAAGGCGGACTACACCCTGAACTGGTCGCCAGTCAGTCGCAGGGCACATATAGACACGGACAACCATTCGCACTCACATTCACAACGTCACTGAGTGGGAACTGAACCCACGCTGCCTGCAATAAGAGAATTTGAGTAGTGTAAATGAGAGCATTTGACTAGTGTAAATGAGAGCATTTGAATAGTGTAAATGAGAGCATTTGAATAGTGTAAATGAGAGCATTTGAGTCATGTTAATGAGAGCAAGACTCGTGCGTATGTGAGCATTTGAGTAGTGTCAATGAGAGCATTTGAGTAGTCAATAAGAGCATTTGAGTAGTGTAATGAGAGCAAGACTCGTGTGTATGAGAGTGTTTGAGTAGTCCTTATTAGAGGCTTTCGGGAGGTTGTGTGTGTGTGTGTGAAAGCATTTGAATAGTAAGTGTGAGAACTAATCCAGAATAATGTCCCTAACGGCCCCTCATAAAGGTGAGTGACACACACACACACACACACACACACACCATTGCTCCCACCACAATAATTTTAATGCGAAGAGCGAGAAAACTTTTTTCTTACTACGTTACGTCAGCCGTGCAATGCGTTAAACCAGCTCACAGACGAATTTGAGAGTTCTCACTTTTCATTGCAAATATTATTTAAGATAAGTATTGTAAGTCCTTCAGTGAGTCAGTCCTTACCCTCCATGACCGATTTATGATCGCGCACTTCGGTATGACTATTCAACCCACAATGCATTGCGCATTGAACACGCCAGTAAAACTGTATTCTTAATGTGTAAATAAAAACGTCACAACAATCAAATACACTTTTTACTAAGGAAAATAACAATAAATAGTGTGGCGTCAGTGAAATCGTGCCTTTCATTGCACTTTTATGGTACTGCACCATACAATCATTTCCCAGTCGCTTTCTTCTATTTGTTGGGAAAAAGGGCGATCTTGGTTAAATGCTTCTGCACGCAGACACACGTCCCTAGGACTCTTTCACTGGGTGTGGGGTCAGGCACTTACTGTGACAAATACCTCATGAATATGCAAATTGCTTATATATCCCCTCACTAATACTCTCGTCCTGTAGTCTTTTATAATTCACATAATTAATGCCACCACACTTCAGTTGTACAGTCGGGTTCACGACCCTTGTTCTGCATGCTTCTTCTCCTGTCCTTGTCCTGTTCTATCTTGTCCTGTCCTTACCTCACAGGGTGTAGCACTACAGCCCCATGCAACACTCATATTTAATGTTTCATTGTTGTAGATAATGTAATGATTTACTTCTCTCATCCTGTTTACAATTAGTGGTTTGTCTTTTGTCTTTGTTTCTCTCTCCCTTCTAGAAACTTTGTTCTGTTCGACTGATCAAGTCTGATTCTCAATAAACCTCAATTATAATACCACAGCGGAAGCTTCAAAACTCCACTGTGACACAATAAAACTGTTCCGGCATGAAAAGGATACAGAGTTTCCATTCTGCTTGACCTAATAGCTGAAAAAGACAAAAAAAAATGCTTCTGCTCTTTGTTCAAAACACCAGCTACAAATTGTTGTTTGGCGAGAGACATTGATGTTGCAAAAGTAACTATTGTTGGATTGAAGAAGTAACTGTAATCTAGTTACTTTCCTGGGAACAGTAACGCGTTACTTCGCTCATTACTCAAAATGGCAGATTTTTGGAGTTACTTTGTAACGCGTTACCGGCATCACTGACTACACTGAATGAAATGGAGAGGTCAAAACTTGTCAAATGATTGTAAATTCATGACAAAGACATAAATGACTCAATCAGTAACAGCTGCAGAAATGTATAGTAACGATTTTCTGAAAATACTTTTGAATCTAGAAAAATGAAAAAATTCTGTCATTGACAGCTGATAAAATCTTCACTGCATTCTGCCATTTATTTATGTATGTCTTTTTATTGCTGGGTTGCTCCCACTAATTGGTCTTAATTGTTGGTAATACCCCCATGTCATTCTCCTTTAGGTCACCCAGCATGCAGCTAAGGAGATGCCTTTTTTTTATTGATGTGACAGCGTTAAATCGAGAACCTTTGGCGTTGTGTCAAAGCCTAATTAATCACCCTAATTTCATCTCTCCATGCATCCTCAGCCATTGAGTGAATGTAATCAGAGGGAGAGGCATCACTGTGTTAGCTAAGCCTCCTCATGTTAATTAGTTTGTAGCCCAGAGATGGAGAGGCCCTACGGGTGAAAGGCAAGATGCTAAAGCTGGCCTAAATGGCCATATAATGACCAAGGGAACGGTAATCGGAACCCAGCTCGTTTTCATCACATATTACATTCAAGTTCTTCACCCTTTTCACCCCCCTCCCCTAAATGGCACAAGTTTCTCAGATGATCCAAGGATAATGTAGTAATCGCGTCAATCCCTCATCGGGTACTCAATGTCTTTCATTCCAGATATTTCCTTACTGGACCACCAAGAGACACCAGCAACACTCTTGATATGATCAACAACAACAACAACAACTAAATGAAACAACAATTCAAGACAGTTAAAAAAAAAAGAAATGACTGCGAAGAAAAGCAATATTTAGTATTTAATATTTTGTTCAACTGATTGATGCAATGATGCAACCACAAAATCTTACTCCTGCTTTCCACATCTATCTATCTATCTATCTATCTATCTATCTATCTATCTATCTATCTATCTATCTATCTATCTATCTATCTATCTATCTATCTATCTATCTATCTATCTATCTATCTATCTATCTAAGTATATATATACTGTATATACACACTGTATGTTTGTGTGTGTGTGTGTGTGTGTGTGTGTGTGTGTGCGTGTGTGCGTGTGTGTGTGTGTGTGTGTGTGTGCGTGTGTATACTGGAGATGAAACTATATTTTGATTTGTATACTAAAAAATATTCGAATTTTGTAAAAGGCTGTAATATCTGAAATGTATAAACAAAAAAATAATGATGTGTGCTTTACCATCACGCAAACTATACTGCACTTGTGAGATTCCTGCTTGTTAAATTTTACAGAGCTTTATTTTTATATTGCCTGTCATACTGGCTTCACTCTATTAAAACCTCCAGCACGCCACTTTTTATGAGTGTGTGGGTACATCTGGCTAATGTATTTGGCATCTGAAGATTCTGGTTGAGATGCCAAACAGGAGACTTTAAAGTCCTTAGAATCAAGCCTTGCCTGGCACCAGTAAAATGCTACGTTGGGAGAACAGGCTGCTTATCCCAACTTGCTGGAGAGTTTTGTGAGTGTGCATGAGAGGCTGACCGTTGTTCCACTTAAGGCTGCTTGTAATTTTGGTGATCCAGGAATTTAAAGCCTTTTCTGCTCTTCCGGGAGAGTGTGTAAGTGTGTGTGTGTGTGTGTGTGTGTGTGTGTGTGTGCGTGCGTGTCGCTCTGAAAAGCAGCTAATTGCCTACAATGTTATGTGGCTCTATTTTTCCACCGTGATGGTAGCATTCTCGGAAACACCCTTTCAATGACTCTCAATGCTATAATATTAATCGTGGACAATGTGCCTGATTCACCATTATTATTCTTAAATTTCTTCATAGAAACCATTCAGTTCATATTAAACTTTAACAATGTCACTATGATGATGCAGATATAAAGGTATTTTGAATCCTATAATATTATCCAACTAAGGAGCTTATTTCCCTAACCAAATGTTGTGTTTATTTTGATTTTTCTGGCACACATCCTTTACCCAGACCGTCAACTTTTATAAACATTAGTTTTATCTTGTTAAACCAATGCTCACCAACTGATTAATCCGACTACAATGTTGTTAAATATAACATTGTTTTCAAAATTGTTTTTCCCCACAAGATGCTATAAATCTATAAATTATATTTTTGGCTTTTGATTTTAAACAGAAGAAGATTATCACCAACACTAACAACTTAATGAGCTTGCCAAATCATGTGATCAAAATGCAATGCATTATGGTCAAGTAAATGTTATTTAAATAGCCCAACAGAACAACAGAAGATATCTCAAGTCAGTTTATATATGAAACAGGCCTCAACACATGAGCAAGAACTATATAGCGGGCAGAGAGGCCACAAAAACACAGCATTTACTGTTGTGTTGTTGCTGTGCGGACGATCGCTGTTTCTGCAAACTTGCAACCTGCTCATAATAGCTAGAAATTACACAAAATGGAACCGATAAAGGAAAATTAAGTGGCGCAGTAACATGACAAGCTAATGTGCTAGTTGGAGAAAGAAGTGAAAGGATGCGACCCATATCCCATATCCTTACCCTTATTTAAGGTACAGTTACAGTACTTCATTTAGTCACTTTTATCACACAACAGCACATGACTAAGCCTACGAATGAGAAAGCCTACAGTGCGTGTAGACGTAAAATAATGACGTCTACAGTTTTGGGAACTGTTTTCAAACCCTTTGAGTCTGAGTCATAGACGCTGACCTATACCCATGCACTGCACCATGCATTGGACTCATACAGTATATTATACAGAAAGCATGGTCAGTTTGAAAAATGAAAATGAAAAATATCTAGACACCACAAGTCATGAATTACTAATGTATTGTCAGAGAAAAGCAAACAAGGGACATTCAATGGAGAACAAAAATGTGTCATGCTGAGGTATTAGTGGATAATATCCAGCCATTACTTCCCTATAAAAATGCTTACCGTGTTCAGGGTTTTGGGGAGCTGGAGTCTGTCCCAGCTGACTTTGGGCAAAAGGCAGACTCCACCCTGAACTGGTCGCCAGCCAATCAGAGAGCACATGCAGAGACAGACAACCATTGACACTTACATCGTCACTGAGTGGGAACTGAACCCAAGCTGCATGTAAGTCAAGCGAGTAAACAATCATTATAGTCCTTTTTCTTTATAGTTATTTTTTTTCTTACCATCAACCAACATAATGGCATATAATCAAATATCCACATATTTCAATACCATAACGTTCTTCGATTGGCTGTCATTTTCTCTTTTATTTTTTTTCATGAAACAGGATAAGTAATTCAATTAGACACATGAAACCCATTGACTCTCCCTATAGGTAAAAGAAGACCTTTAAAAATCTCTTGAGTCTCTCACTTTACAGTTGATTGACATTTGAACGTGTATCTTTTTGCCATGGCTCAAATCCTTACATGAGGTTAGCATATTTGGCTCACTCTCAGGAAATTCAAGTTCAAATCTCCCTTTGAACACTGTGGAATTGATATGTTTTCCCTATTCTTGCTTGGGTTTCTGCAGCTAATTCTGTTTCCTCCCACATCCCCCAAACATGCTTCTTAGGTTAATTGAAGACACTCGACTGCCTATTGGTAATGTGAGTGTGAATGTTTTTTTGTCACCATGTGTACAGTACAGTTGACTGCTGATCAGCCGAGGGTGTACCACTCCTCCTCGCGACCAGAAGCTGGGATAGGCTCCAGTTACCCGCAACCCTAATGAGGACCAGCTCTATGGCAAATGGATGGATAGATGTTTTACTGTGAAAAGATATTACATCCCACCACAACAGACCAACTCTTTGTTAAACCATTTCGTTGAACCAGTACGAGTGTGATGTTTTAAGTGGCAAAGCTTCCTTTAATTATAATACCTAAAGTCTCTGTTGTTGGTGCCCTGAGACACATTTTTTGTGTAAGTCAGTTGTTTTTTTGTTTTTGTTTTTTTAATGATTTCCCTTTCAAGGCTACTCAGCATTGGCACAAACGCCCAACCGAACAGGGAGTTTTTTTTTTTTTTTTTTTTTTTAAGAAAGAATCATCTCTAAAGCCAAAGCACGAGTAGCGTGCATAGCGTGCTGTTCTGCTTTCTTGAGGATTATAAGATCATTCATATCTAATGTGTGATTCATGAAAGAGATATGTTCACATTAATATAATTTCTGAAACCTTTTCATGCCCACAAATGCTTCTACTATGATTCACTCTGGTACAGGAGACTCTGGGAGGTACTTGGAATCAGTTCAGAAAAGGAGGACAATTATTAAAATTTTAATGGCAAGTTGCAGTTTACTGTAAATTACACACACAGTTTACTGTAAACTTAAAGTGCAGTATTAGTTGGAAAGTTTACTTGTGCGCTGTAGTTTGTAAATGGTGTACATTCCGACCATCTCTGTGCTTTATTCAATCCTGTATTAAATACAAAGCCACAGCCTTTTCTTGACTAACTGTTTGGACACAGTTGGGTAGAGTTGATCCCGCTATAAAATATTAAAACACATTTTCCAAGAGATGTATTCCTTTTGTTTGGATAGATGTTTTCTCAAGACTTTTGACTTTTTGGGACATAAGGATGAAAATATTTGAGTTGACGACTTGAGCGCTCCCATGCGTCAGACGATTAATATTTATTCAGAAGTTATTGCAGCACATCATTATCATTCAAGGAACTAACTAACTCTATGGAGCAGTTTGAATAACTCCACTTATTTCTGCATATTTACTCTGTCTCCACATTATTGAAATTGACCACATAGGACTGTTTGGATAAAGTTTGGTTTGACATCAAAAGCTCTTCATGCTTTTGACAGTGATATCATAGAGAGGGTTAAGTGCCACTCTTTAGTTAAAACCTGGTTTTGCTGCAAATGTCCTAATGTGAGGGCAACTTTGGGCTTTGGTTAAAGCCCCAAAGTCATTAAGGTAGGACAAATAATACGTTAATCAGTTTTCCGCAGCTCTATTCAAGCATAAAGCCTCAGTGCAACAATTTAATGTAAGTTTAAGCAGTCCTGGATGTGAATTACTGTAAATGAGTGCTGGAATACAAACACAAGTGATCACTAACAATACACACAGACACACATAAGCCATGAAGGCAATTTTCTCTCCCGAGACAAACCATTCATGCCTGATCTTGCACATCAGTTTGACAAAATACACTATAGGCTCGTTGCAGTGAGAGGGTATTGTAACCTGTGTTTAATCTCAGATTTTCCCAAAGAAAAAAAAAATTACAATCCATCTAACAATGACTCTTGTACCACAACATAAATACTGTGTTGGAAAAAAAATAAGTCCAAAAATTAAGCAGTTTTTCCCTCCCCTTAGTCACTTTCTGTAAACATTGAAAAATGCAAATCAAGTCTTTTCAGTTCTCAACAAGACAACATCTAAATAACAACAGTTCCATCCGTGAGGCTTGGCTGTCTCACTCTGCAAGGTCTCCAAAAGGCTCAGAGAAAAATGTCAACCTTTTCATTTTTGTTTTTGTTTCTGTTACTTTTACTTCACTAATCTTAATGTTCAAATGAGTCAACTTTGTTTTAGATTCAGCAGGGTGTAGCAGAGGTTGTGGTCAGGCTCCGTCCATCAGAAAAGGCTGGTCAGTGTGGTCTGTGATGGGCTCCTACACTCATGAATATCCATTCCGCTTGCGACTGAGGTGAGCACGGAGGTTACTGTGGGCATGGTGGGGTTGGTCAAGTCTGTAAGGGTGGTGGGGGTGCTGGAGGGGCTCATGGAGGCATTTGAGATTTCCGAGGCCGGGCCTGACGGCGTGCCGCCCTGCAGCGTGGAGCCGTCGGAGGTCTTGTCTGCGCCGGTGCTTTCTTGTCTCAGAAGATTCCTCCTGAATTTGGCTCGAGCGTTCTGGAACCAGACCTTTCGAAGAAGATGACATTGTTAAATAAAATCCTCGGCGGTACAGTCTTGTGTATATTTGTCAAACTCAGGCCCGGGGGCCAAATTTGGCCCATGATGTAATTATATTTGGCCTGCAAGACCATATCAAATGTGTATTAGAGCTGGCCCGCCGGTATATAACACATGCGCCACTAATATTGCAAATCCCAGAATGCATTGCTAGTGTGTTGGCCCATCAGTCTAGACCGGCAAGCGCCCCTTCCCCTTCTGTTGCAGTCGTTAGCAACTATGCTACCAGTCTCCTCGAGCAAATTTACACTTCCCCTTCCCAAAAATGGCTAAAAGAAAGATGGAAAATGGTTATCTTCCAAGACAGGTGGGATGCAGATTGTTTGTTTACTAAAGTAAAAGACAGACCTGTTTGTCGTGTGCGGAGCAACGTGGCTGTAACAAAGAATATAACATAATTGAATTCATGTTTGGTTTTTTTTAATGCCCTTTATCAACTCCTAGGGAGGGATTTTTAATAGTTTGAAGTTTGGACTTTTATTGAACGACATT
Organism: Phyllopteryx taeniolatus; assembly: GCF_024500385.1. NCBI lineage: Eukaryota > Metazoa > Chordata > Actinopteri > Syngnathiformes > Syngnathidae > Phyllopteryx > Phyllopteryx taeniolatus. Next base: position 1,188,378 of record NC_084504.1, read on the forward strand.
CTTATTTTTGGGGGGTTGTTTTGTTGTTGGTCTTTGAAAAAAGATTTACATAAAAAAAGAAAGGTAGTTGGAGATAGATAAATAGAAGATGGAGAGACAAAAATTCATGTTATCTATTTAAATACAAAACAACAAACAAATCCCACTGATGTCTTTTATCGCAAATTTGATTTCTTGTGTTTATAATATTAAAGTTTGTTTATTCCAGATTCAGTGTTTAAGCAAAATTTAAGTTTGTTGCCATATGATAAACTTTAATGCTACATTTCTGCAGAGAAGTGAAACATGCACATCGCAGTGATTTTTCATTCAATATTGAGTTTGGCCCGCGATGTTTTCCCAATTTATAATTTTGGCCCACCTTGAATTTGAGTTTGACACCCCTGGTCTAGTGTATCTGATAGTCATATTCACAGAGATTCACAATATTATTGCATAGCATCATACAAAAATCCACACTGAGGGGATCTCAAATTGTGTCTGACTGCACCTACAAAGATTTTTAATAGATAGATATCACCCTTACAATTGGTAGAGCATGTTTTTAACACGCATGTTTTACTGCTTTTGCCACAGTAAATAAAATCTCATTTAAGCATTAGTGGAGGTGAAAGCTGGTAACAAAATAACCTTGATAGCTGTAAGTAGCAAATAAAAATACAGAATTAGCCTTTTAACCATGTGTATTTTTCTTTAAAAAAAAAAAAAAAAAACAAACAGGATTTTTATCTTATTAGACTATGCAAGACAGATGAATGAAAATCCTATACAGTGTGGGCTGTGATGAAAAATGGCACAGTGTTTATTCAAGTATGAAAATCTCTTAACTTTTAAAACGCTAACCCATTGTTGGATGCATTCTAATTACTAATCAATGCATAGACTATTCATAAACAGCGGCAAACCTAGTCATTATCCATACCATTTTCAAATAATTAAAATCTCTGCATGAGAATATAAAATCACAGTATCAAACCCACACAACTAAATTATGAAGCTTTGCAGCATCTCAACATTGTTCAAGCCTGCTATAACAGCTTTGCTCTCAATACATGGCTAGCCTCAAACATGAAAACACACACACACACAAACACACACACACACACACAGATAAACTATTGGCCAATATTGGACCAATGGCGTGTCATCGGGCACTTTACGCGAATGTTGTTCCAGGCCATCTTATTGTAAAAACTCTTTGAAACTATTCATCATACAAACATATCCCTTTCATAATATGGGGTGCACATAGCAATGACAACAGTAAAAAAATAAAATAATAAAAAAACAAAAAAAAGCATATCAGGTTGAAAACCATTAATTCTGAGACCTGTAGCGTTGCTCTTTTGTGCAGCTCGTTGAAATTTTAACACAGCAACCCGAATTTGGCGGCCAGGAAAATAATTTGACTGATTATCCACTAGTTACCAACCAAAAGGAAGCTTTTAGGAGAAAATGGAGCAATGTATTCGACTTCTTCTTCAACAAATCCTAATATTATGGATGTACTGTAGGTTCAACTCTTTAGTATGTTGTATAGTGATTTATGCTTTAACGTCAACTGAATTCACAGATCATGCAGAGCTACGCAAAGGTTTATCCATCCATCAATACATCCATCATCCTCATGTTTTACACCGCTTGTCTTCATAAGGGTCGCACGTGACTTGGAACGTATCCCAGCTGACTTTGAGACAAAAGCTGAGCCTGAACTGGTCCACAGTCCAAATTGTATTTATTTAACATCATGCACACAATGAAATCTATCTTTTCTTTTTCTTTTTTTTTTTTTTTCAGTACCTGAAGGTCAATGCACTTCCTTCCCAAATTGCAGGCGAATGCTGACATGTTGCCAAAGTGTAAAAGTGCCCCATCATTGACACGTGCAATAGCATTCACACAGGCCACATTTCTTTATAGATAGTGCCCACTCACATGAACGTGCCTTTTTGCAAGGAAATTATGCCAATCTATCAAATGAAATTCAATTATCTTTCTTTCTTTTTGTCATTTTCCCTCATATCAAATTCATCATTTTCCTGATCTTCAGAAATAAAATTAGGGAGGCATCAGCCTGTGCGCCGCCGAGTGCAAGTAATGGAATCATGCTTGCAGCCGTGGGAAACAAGCAGGGGGAGCGGCACGTCATTCGGAATAGCAGGCGTGAAAACTTGAAAGCATCAAAGCAAAACGACTGCTTTGTCTTCTGCGAGCGTTAATTAAAACAGTAGGACGAATTGTCAAATTGTCTCGTTCCCGTGATGATTTTACCACTTGTCTGTGGAATTCTGCTGTAATCGCTCTCTTCTGTTACATTAAACAGCTTTTTGTTTTTCATCCCTCACATCATTCTTCATCACATCTCTTTTTCTCTTGATGTGTTTCATGCTGCAATTTATCCTACATAAATTAACGGTACTTCATTTTAAATAGAAGAAACATCTTTTTAATTTGAAATAGATGTATGTCACAATAAATGCTCTGAGGGCGGTTTTCCCCACATACACTGCAAAAACTCCAAATCTTACCAAGTATAGGTGTTTTATTTCGAGTCAAACCTCATCTGATTACACTTGTTTAATTTTATTGCTACTTATTTCAAGTAAAAATTAACGTGAACAAGTGAAAATTGTCTAAAAACGAGTTACTTTTTAGGTGACGAGTCTTAATTTTATGTGCAATCAGATTAGTTTTGACAAGAAATAGGACAGATATTCTTGGTAAGATTTGGAGTTTTTGCAGACTGATTAATAAACATAAGGCAAAAGAGAAGGTAAGATGGCTTTGCTTCTTTGAGGTCATTTGTTTGGATCATTTTACCCAGTTGTGATACAATTTGGTCCAGAAATGTTGATAATTTGCCATACACAGTAATAGGTTTTCATGATTTGGATTTGATACACCAACACAATAGATTTGAAATTCATAGAAAGCTCAAGATGTAATGAAAGTGCAGACTGTTGGTTTTAATTTAAGAGGTTTCACAAAAAGTATGGATATTACGATTTATGAACCTGTGGATGCATGAACATTACCTGCATTTTCAGGGAGAATTTTGCATAATTATAAATATCACCATTGTTTTTAATATTTGGATGGAAATCATCCACAGTCAATAATTACCCAAAGACTGGAACCTGTGGACATGACCAACATCTGAATTTCTACCCAGGAGTTGCTTCACTTGCTGCATTCACTTTTGGCTTGGGTTCAGGCAAAAACTGTCCAAAGCACATCTGGACCTAACTGTATGGATTGTATTTCTGTGAGCGAGTGTGTGGTCACCTGTAAGACCCGCTTGGTGAGGCCTGTCTTCTGGGCGAGCTGCTTGAGGTCCTTGGCGTCTGGGTTATGGTTGATGGCGAAGTAGGACTTCATGGTTCTCAACTGGTGGTGCTTGAAGGACGTCCTCATGCGCTTAGTCTTCTGACTGGAGCTGTACTGGGAGTCCCTGTCCATGGACTCGCTGTCATTCTCATTGCAGCTCAGTGCTGCAGGCCAGCGGGGAACAAGAGGACTAGATTATTACACAGCGGAAACAGTGGTCTGATCATTTATTATCGTCATTTGTTTTTTTTGTTTTTTTGGGGTGTGGGGGGGATTCCTTTCTGGCATCTAACAGCATCTTTAAGCTTTACTCCGACTGAAGCAACAACACACTTGTTCCCTTCAATGAGTGATCTATTTTGTGCCATCGGGGCATTTATTCATCAACATCGAAGCTACATCATGTAATTTCCCCAGTTGTATTTAGAATAGAGATTTTATGATTATTATTATAATTGAAATTGCAGTCTGGTTCATTTCCAAAGTCAATCAGCTCAAACTCGACACAGTGACGTTGACGTTCATTCTCGTTACACATCCTCCACTCTGAACCTTGTTAGACGGCATCTTTGTCTTTACCAGGAGGAGGTGCTAGCCAGGCTCGAGTACACACATGAGCGTATTTGTCCCAGTCTTCAAATTTCTTGGCAATAGCCGAAGTGTTGCTGCGTGCATAACAGTTCGTGTTCAATATCATAACGCTGCAAACGATGAATATCAAGTGAGTGAAAAGCATCAGAATAACACTTCTCTTAATTAGTGCATACACACCACGCAGAACAAATGCTGCTTTGGAGAAAAAGCATATGCCGCGATGCTTTTTTTTTCTAATCAGGACGCAATCTGGGAATGTGTTCCTCGTGGTCTCTTAGTCCTGCAAACGCGAGCTTCATCTACTGTGTACACAACTGAATGCACACACGCCACGTGCGGTTACGGATGCTCTCTGCTGTCCAGGTGAAGTTGAATGTGGTTTCTGCTTGAAAACAGAAGAGGGCGCGCTGCATCCTTGCTCTCGTCCAAGCTCCTTTTTACCTCTTATTATCCTGCAGTCTCTATTCTCTTTTGAAATTTCAACAAAATGGCCAATGAAAGTTTTATTTACACATGGGTAATCTACGACTTGTTGATAATTGCAAAATGTTAAAGTGATGATAAGGATATATTTCATGTCAGTGATTTGAGAAATAAAGTATTAATAGTAGTGGGAGATAGACAGTACTATTTTCTATTTTTCAAAAAAGAAATTATGTATATATATATATATATATATATATATATATATATATATATATATATATATATATATATATATATATATATATACCACGTGTATTTGTGTGTGTGATCGGGCGCCTGTGTGTGTGTGTGTTCTCATATTGTAGGACAAAACCGCGATAAGTTGACATTGAAATATGAAATTGATAAAGTGAATAACTCATACAAACACAATGATCTTTCGAGTACCAAGTTTGGCCCCGTCCCAATGCACAAAGATTCCAGCAGTGTGTGTGCACGCGCGTGCGTGTGTGTGTGTGTGTGTGTGTGTGTGTGTGTGTGTGTGTGTGTGTGTCGGAAGGGGGCATTGGGGTTGGGGGTGGGGTGGGGTGTGGGGGGTGGTCTGCAATGCAGATGTCTATGGAATCAGACAAGTGGAGAGGGTGAAAGCTGGCGGAACATAAAAAAAAAAAGTTTCCTTTTTAATCCCAAAGAGGACAAATTAACTACAGCGCAGACACTCCAGTAACTTTAAATTATAGATTTTTTTAAATTATTATTTCTTGTTAAGGTAAGCATGAACTGTTGGTGTGGTGCCGCTTATATCATTAAAGTTTCAAATAGAGCTACTACTGTGTGAAAATGTGTTTCCCGAGATGTGTTTCCAGTCAAGTTTAGAAGCTATGCATTTGACGCATGTTCTAACTTTTTTTTTTCCATTGTGGTTGTCTTGATGGTTCATATCAACAATATTACTTGTTTTTTTTGTTTTTGTTTTTTACCATTATTGACGTCCACAGTGTTACTGTCAATATGTTGTTATTATGAAGGCAGAAGATGTTTTATTTTTTTTATTAAATTTTTTTATTATTTTTTTTAGCTCGAGAACAACTAGCAGCAGGCCTAAAAAATAAACGGCTAAAAGTGACTTTTTCACTTTTAAAACACTATTAAGTCGACACAATAAGTTAGACTCGGAAACACGTCCCCTCCAATCATTTCACTTTGAAGCACTGTTAGAAATGTGACAAACATTTCGCAATGTTGTGCCCCCCCCCCCCCACCCCCCACCCCACACACACACAAAAGACCCTCCTGATATTAATTATTATTGGATAGTCAAAATACAAGTAAGCGTAATACTTTACCTTGATTTGCATCTGCACAAAAATATCATTCAAATAATAATCATCATAATAATTCAAACTGGAATGCGAATTTGTTGACAACTGAAGTAAATACTTCTTAAAAAAGGGGGGGGGGAAGAAAGCTAATTCCGACTGTTTTTTTTTTTTTTTTTTTTTTTTTCTTTTTTTGTTTGTTTTTGTTTTCTTCTCCACGCACCCACGCATGTGTTGCTCTTACCTGCGTTATAAGCTGCCAGCTCCGCTCCGGGCCCAGGACTCTTCCTCTTCCTAGGCCGGCCTTTCTGCACCGTCCCTACGCCGTTGAAGTAGGATAGTCCGAGCGTGTTGGCCGGGCCCAGGCCCTTGTGTGGCACCACGTCCGCGAGGTTGAAATGTGTCTGATAGTCTCCCTGGATGAGAGTCTCAAAGTGCAGCCGACAGTACACTAGACTGTCCTTCATGCCAAAGTGGTCCCCGGTGGTGAGCATCTTGCTGCAAGTAGTGCAGGTGAAGCAGTTGAGGTGGTAGACCAGGTCCCGGGCCCGCATCACCATCTCCGAGGCAGAGATGCCGAGATGGCACCGAGCGCATCTCTGCACCGAAAATCTTCTGCGGGCAACACAGAACTTCATCAGCGGCTGGACACGACCCTGCGAGTTCATACAAGGGGGCCTCGCTGCTCTAACAGCATGCACGACGGCTGTGGTGCGTTCACGGACCCAACAGACCAAAGTTTAACGTTTCTCTTTTTCTGACTGTACCATCGACAGCAGGACTTGGGCAACAAAAGTGGACGTTTCTTTCGTTCGTTCTTTCACAGCAATGTAATAAGCCAGAACGGAGCAGTTTAACTGAGTTTGACTTTTTTTTGCTGTCGTTCTGTGTTTCTTTCTCTTCTCTATTTTCAGAGCGTTCCCATTCTTTGTTTCCCCGGTGTATTTCAGACTAAACAGCACACGTGAATACAACAGGCCGCAAAATGTTAGTTCAGGAGCAGAATTACTTCGGTTTCAATTTAAACAGAAATTGTGCCTTAAAATACTTTGTTATTTGTCGTGCAAAAGTGCGCCACCATTCAAGCATTCGAAGCACTCCCTTTGATTATGTACACCGGTTCCACATGATTATAAAAGTGGTAAATGGATGTAATTCCCCCCCCCTGGAAAATAATAGAAAAATATGTTGGTTAAAGGCGTTTTAATGACGCGTCCCCAGCGTGCAGTGTCGTGAATGCATCGTGCCCCCCCCCCCAGCCTCCTACCTGTAATAGTCCTCCTTGCAGTAGATGCTGCCGTCCTTGCTGAAGCAGGTGAGCTCAGACTCCAGGTTGAGTTTGCACTCGCAGCACTTGAGGCAGCGCATGTGCCACTGCTTGTCCACGGCCAGCAGGTAGTAGCGGTCCGCGATCTTCCTTCCGCAGCCTGCGCACAGGGCCACGCGCTCTGTCGTCATGCACGGCGCGGCCTGCGGTCAGCGTGGAAGAGACGTCAAGACAACTCATGCAATCCTTTCGCTCGGTGTTCGATTGAAATGCTATTCCATCTTCTTTCATTTTTTCATTTTTTACTATGAACAGAGAAAAAAAAAAAAAAACGTGCCGAACTCTTGATATTAAATCGGCAAACATTTTAAATCATAACACTGTCATAAAACGTTGATAATAGTTACATATGTTATAAATACAGCTATTTCAAAATATGAATTATCGAATCGATATACCGCAGTTAACATGTATTATTAGTAGTAGGAGTAGTAATAGTAGTAGTAGTAACATTAATATTAATATTAGTATTAGTATAAAACTAAAACTGCAGTAAATAAAGATCACTTTTATACATCATTTGGACAGTTTGACACGATTCAAATGTGGTAAACTGATTAATTTTCCCTTCTTTTCCTCGAAACGAGCAAATAATATGTGTGAGTTGAACACGTGTGAATCGCCAAGAATTAAATGCATTCAAAGGACGTTTGAGTGTGGATGCACAGTCAAATCGACCGCCGATAATTCGACTTTTAGTAGCTTCGTAAATTGGATAGGTATTCTAAAAGAAAGGATGAATGTAGATACGACTTAACCTTATCTATTTTCATGAGAAGAATTAGACGCACCCCCCCCCCCCCCACCCCTGTGTTTATTATAGTTGTGTGCACTTTCCATTTTTGATTTTTCAGTGTATTATTATCCTCGTTGGCCAATCCTGACTCGAAGTGAGTCACTGAAGTTTCTGGAGAGTAAGAGCCTTTCACGTCATTTGTCGATGCCGATGTCTTGAAGCCACTACAACCACAATTATTTGATATTTGCACTTCATGTAATGTCATGGCGTGGGGGCGCGAACAAGGCAAAAGAAAGAACGAAATGGCTCCTACCGTCTCCGACTCGCCCATATCGATGGCTGAGCTGATGGCCGCTGACTCGCTCTTTCCTCTCCGGTCCATTTCTTCCACCACGGCGTGCACGTCGCCTCCGGGGAGGCCGTGGAAAAGCATCGTTGCCGCCGACGGGAGAATATTATAACTATTCTCTTCGGATCTAAAAGCCAAGATGTCCATCAGAAGAATAATAAAAGCCGCTTGCACTTCTGTCCTCTTATTTTCTCAGGCTTTTCCTTGTGGACGTGACAAGTTAGAAATCCAGATCAGGGAGGAAAGAAAAAAAAAAGAGGGGAAATTGGACACGTGTTCTCCTCACTACACTACTCATCCGCCAGTGGAAATCTCTTCCAGGAGATCATTCAGCCTCAAAAAAAAAAAAAAAAGGATTATTTCGCAATTAGCTGAAGAATATGAACATTGTTTCCGTCGTGAGATATATTCTTGCTATGAACGACTGATCTGTCTAAGATTACTGCCATAAATAAACGTACCAAAGGGCCGGGCTACGGTTCCGATGTCGACAGTCTCCAAATTGCTCCCCTTCGTTCCAGAATACAAAGTGTGCAGGTGGAAGATGAGCAGCGGAGACACCCTGTGTCTCCCAATTAAAAAAATAAAAATAAAATAAAAAAATTAAAAAAATATACAAGAGAAAACAAAAACAATCCCAATGATCTCCTTCGGGTTCAACAGTCCAAAAGATGTTATGTCGAGCTACATGTCGGTAACATATGGGAAAATAAAATGAAAACGCTTTGCATGAGAGCCCCCTCTGAGACAAGCGGGTTTTTTTCCCCCCCCACTTCACGGTTGTCTGTTTACGTTGCTGTTATGTCTCCTCCCAGAGAGGCCGCATAACATGTACGTACAAGAAGAGGTTTTCCTTGCCCTCCCCCCCCCTCCCCTAAACCGCCGAGCCTCTTTCTCACGTCCACTTTGGGCTCGTGCTCCTTATCAACGAGGCCCACTTGCGTCATGACGCACCGCTTGTGTTCATTGGCTGGGCCGCCGTCATCCAAGTGCTCCGAGTTACTTGAACGACTGAGAGAAGCCCCGTGTCTTGTCTACACGCACACAAACACCGCCAAACTGCAGCTCAAATGCTGTGAAGAAATAAGAGAAGCGAGCTGTGCGCTCTGAACAGGCCTGTTGGGACCTTTCGGACTCGTGACGCACATCTGCGCCACAAAGTTTCTCCCCAGCAACCTCATCACGGCAGCAATACTTAGTGGATGATTAATTCCTCCTTTCTTTTTTAAAATATTTTTGTTGTTGTAGTTTTCAACCATTTTACACCAAGTATCACCTCCACCCCAAAATAAATAAATAAATAAACATTAAAATACAGCGCAGTAGGCCCCATTATTCATACAAAAACGAAGCAGAGAAGGTATATTCAAAATTATTGTAAACCACTGTAACATTTTGCACAGTTTGAACAGTAACAAAGCACTTAAATAGAGAAAATAAAAACTACTGAAATAATGATTCAATACAAACCAAAAATGAACATAGAAGGTTAAATACAAATTGAACCTCAAATGTTTGAAAGCAAAACAGAATATGAAAATGACGTGCTATTGTGTTGTACTTTACAGTTAAATACAACTGAATGTAATGTACCGTACTGAATTGAAAAACAAAACCAAAGTTGAAGCCAATGCTAGTATGCAGTTTGTACATTAAATTCAGTAATTCTTTCACGTACCACCAGAGGGAGCCTGCCTACCTCGAGGTACTCATACCACACTTTGAGAACCACTACGTCGATAGTTTTCAAGTTGCAATATTTCAAAAGTGTTCTATTAAAATAATCAAACCCAAAAGACATAAAGAATACGCTATTCTTTATTGATTTTATACACCAATTTAAAATTGGCCTGTGTTTATTATTATTATTATTATTATTATTATTATTTCGATCTCCTATAATAACCTGTTTTTATGGCTATAGAAATGTACCGAAAAAAATGCCTTTGAATCGACTTCATTCAAACGTGTCCTTTGCACACATGATTACAGTGTGTTGTTAAACCAACATATTATTTGATTATTTTCGAGGAAAAGGGATGGAAAATTATATGTCATTTTATCAACATTTTAATCACGAGCAACCAAAGACTACATCCCTTTTTTTTTTTTTCACTGGGTCATGTATATTTAATCTGCTATAATGGGGTGTCTGTATATTTGGACGTTCCCCCACCCCTCAAATTTACCCTTATGCACAACACCAACGAAAGAAGGGGAGAAAAAAAAACCAGTCACGTCGTTGACTTGATTTAATTGTCATTTGTGCACGTGTGAGCAGACAGTGCGCAGTTGGTTTAGCAACAGGGACTACACCACGCATCGAGAGGAACTGAGCCACTCCTTCTAATTAGCACTCTGCTCTTAATTGGGCGGGGACGAGTGGACCTGGTCATCAGTGCTCACGAGCAGAGGTTTGGTCGTGCACGCAGGGATAAAATGACAGTTGATCTCATCACTGTTTTAAGCTTTTGTTCTTCCAAACTGACATACACATAGAGGTTATTTTCCTTGTTTAATCCAAACATATAATGCAAGGTTGAAAGAGTATTATTATATATTTTTTTTTTTTTTTGCTGAACATTTCTTGGTTAAAATATTATAATTCATAATTGACATTTTTCCTGGTGCTTTAAAATCGTTTTCTGCTCCTTGCCTTTTTGAGAAATACCTGCTGTCACCCCCCCCCCCCCGCCCCCTCCCCCCCACACACACACATAAAAGCTCGCATTTAGGCTATTGTGACGTTTAATATCACAAATATGATGTTAAGATCCTAAATCCTGATGCAAACCACCTGGTGGAACACCCCTAATTGAATACATGCATATTTATCATTTGAATTTTTAGCTGGCTTTATACATTAAACATATCGGGAGAGGGCATGTCTGCAGGGCGTGTATGAAATATGATATTAAGTCGCGGAGAATATTGAAAGGGTGTGGGGCGTTTGTATCGTAAGAGGCAGGTTGGCTTGTTTCGAGGATTATATTTAAGATGATCTAAGGTCACGTTTTACAACGGTTATTATACGGGAGGGATGATCACTTTAATAGAAACAGTTTAGTGTGCAGAGAGGTTTGAGAATTTAAGCCAGCTGTTAAACCGGTTTTAACCCTCTCTCTCTCTCTCTCTCTCTCACATAATTTTTTTAACAGTTTTTATCAATCGCCAAGCGACATTTCTTCATCATTTTCTATAAACTGTAAACACAACCTCAACAAAAAAACAACCTCAAACTTTCTTTGCCTCAAAACAGTTCAAACAGTGCTCAAAATCAAACATTGTTGTCAGAAATATATATATAATATGCAAAATTTGTTTCTTTGGTGTCACGGTCTGATTCTTTTTTCATACAAAGAAGACATGCTCGTGCATTTTTTTTTAACTTGGAAGTTTATTGAAGCGACCAACATTTGTTTCAACTCAAAAGTACGGTTTTTAAATATGTATCTGATGCAGCTATACCTGCGTAATTTTTTGCTGTGCATTCTTAAGGGTTGGAACCATATATAAAGAACAGCACCTTGTAAAAATGCCAATACAATAAATGCATCTGTGCCCTGCGACTGACTGGCGACCAGTCCAGGGTGTCGTCCACCTTTCACCCAAAATCAGCTGTGATCGGCTCTAGCGCTCTGTGACCCTGAACAGGATTAGTGGTAAAGAAAATGGATGGATGCATTAAATGATAAATCACTCATTCTCTGTAGTGCATTCTTAGCGGTAGAGTAGATATTAAAAAGAAGTAGCTCCCTGAATAATTTTTGAAACGTAATCATTAATATTTTGAAACATTGTAACAACACAGTATCAACCAAATATAGTCATATATTCGGGGGTCACTGATGGTGTCTTTTCAATTTTTGGCAGAATGTAAAACAAACAAACGCAATCCCTGAGATGAAAACAATTTTAGAACCACTGTCATATGGTGTGCAATTCCATAAGAAGATGAAAAAATATCAAATGAAAAATTAATTGCTTCTGGTGGTGCTATTCTTGACACATTTGCTCCTGTGTAGATTGAACTGTGAATTGCAATGTTTTTGTGTTTGCACTGTAAAATGTGTAGCGCACATGCTTCTATTTTATTTTCTATTAATTGTTTTTGTTATGTTTGTTGTATTTCCAACCGATATAGTTGAGGATTGGGTGACACTTGTGAGAAACGGTTATACTTTTGTCCACGACACGTTTGGCATCAGGGTCATACTTTATTCGAAACTAAAGTTGTTCCAAAAGCCAGGTGGAATGAAGAAAAAAAGAAGGACGATGGAGGAGTTTAGATTTTTGGTACAGTACATTTAAGGCATTAGCTATTTTTGCTAGTCGCTTCTGTCTCAGCAGCCTGGTCTGAATGAATGTGGGAGGGGTGGACTTGTTTGCACATCAGCCTCACAGTTTTGAGCTCGCAGGTTCAAATCCGGCCTCCCTCTGTGGAGTTTGCATGTTCAACCCGTGCATGCATGGTCATTCTCCAGGCACTCCAGTTTCCTCCCACATTCCAAAAACCTCATTGGAAGGTGAATTGGAGACTAGGTAGGTTTGAGTGCTTGTTTTTTTTGTATGTGCCCTGCGATTGGCTGGTGACCAGTTCAAAGTGTACCCCGCCTCTCGCCCAAAGTTAGCTGGGATTGTTCACCAGCACACCCGCAACCCTAGTGAGGATAAGTGGTTGAGAAAATGGATGGGTAGATGGATATACCTATATATATATATATATATATATATATATATATATATATATATATATATATATATATATATATATATATATAGGTATATATATATATATATATATATATATATATATGCTTGAATTAAGTTTAACTTCTGTTACCTGTGCTTACCATAATGCAACAAAAAGTGCATCACAGTGCAAAATGTGTTTTGGGTGAGAATGCTTGCAAGTGCCTAACGTTCTAATCAAAAAGGATGGCCAATTCAATAAATGGGTTCAGAGTACAGAGCATTTGGTTCGGACAGTAAGGTTTAAAGTTTTATCAGTTAAGAAATACTGTACATTTCCTGTAAGTATTTTTAAATAAAATTCTGAGGGCGTATGAAAATTTTAAGCATAATCAGTTGTCCTGGTGAAAGATAGGAAAATTCATTCATTCTTTTTCAGTGATATATTTTTGTTGCCAGCATAAACAATAATAATAATTTGAATCTTATTAATGTCATTAATAATACTCAACAATTAAAAGGATAACATTCGTACTTCCTTATGAGCTAAGCATGAGGTCTTTTAGAATGGGATGACACCATACTGAGACGATACCATAAAGATCATTGTGTTATTCAGTGGAAGAGAGATCAGGTTCATGCTGCTCTGTTTGCTTGGAGGCTTCAAGTTATTATTGCAGTTTTGTCATACATCAGCAAACAACAGAAGTTTATTTAAAAAAACAACAACAAACAAACACATCACTAAGGAGAATCAGTTCATGGGCTGTTCTCTCAGAAAAGAAAAAAAACATTCTTTTTGTGAGCTGATCTGATACAAGTTTCATAAAGATGAGCTAATATATAGTTAGTGTTGATTACACTGCAAAACTGTTTAATTGGGTAAATCTAAAAACAACATACCAAAGAGCACCAGCCCTAATGACCACTGTGAAACTAATAAACTAACAGCGTGAACAGCTATCTTTAAGCACTTTGAGGAAAAGCGTGTGTGTGTGTGTGTGTGTGTGTGTGTGTGTGTGTGTGTGTGCGTGTGTGCCTGCATGTGTTGGGGTTTGGTGTTTGTGCTTGTCTAAAATGCTGATGCAGCTTATTACTCCTTGTCCCATAATGATTTACAAACAAGGTAGCCATCAATAGCTCAAATCTGCATCTCTCAGAAAAACATCACCCTCGTCAGGCTCCTGGCATCTTTTTGATCTCGCCCACATTTTTAATTGTATTTTGCATAAAGGTGGCAAGCTATCGGGAGTGCGGCCTTAATGGGATGCGGCTGTGGAAGTGGGGGAGAAGGTTACACACTCTCTGAGGAGCGCTCCGCTGTAATTAAGAAGGGGAACAAAGCAGACAAGACTAAAAACAGATGAAAGGGAAGAAGCAGATCACCTAATCACTGTACATACACCATCCACACAGTCACATACACTTTGAATACAAGCATATAAGCAAGCTTTCATAAGCATAAAAACACAGCAGTTCAAACATCACACCTGCGCCCCTTAAACATCAGCCTCCTCTGTGGGAGAGCAGTGTTTTTTTCTTACCAGGATATTAAGTATTGAACAGATGTATAGTAATGTAACAGGCAGATGAGTTAGTTTTGGGAGGGATAAGAGCATTATGGGTTTGAACCTATCAGGTGACTGAGGCCGGTTCGGCAGCTGGTTCTCTCCAGAAGGTACAACTTCATCTCTCAACATGAACAAAATGCCAACAAATGAATTGAGGACCATACTGTTGGTAAATACACAATGGAAACTAAAGGGCTCTGTTTTATGTGCCCTGCGATTGGCTGTCGACCAGTTCGGGGTGTACCCTGCCTCTCGCCCAAAGATAGCTGGGATAGACTCCAGCACGCCGGCGACCCTAGTGAGGATAAGCGGAATGGAAGAGGTATGACTGAATGAATGGTTTGCGACAAGCTGGGCTTTCCGGCGCAGCAGAGGGTGGGCCCTTGGAGATGAGCCCAGCAGTGTGACAATTTGGTGGCAGAAAGTTAATCTAAATTTACGCCTCCTCAGACTACTAAATACCAACACAAGGTAGACTGCTGGTCTAAGGCGATTTTGGTGAATTTGATTGGGCTACAAGCAGAAAGGCACTGGAGGTCCATGGGCATATTTAAGTCACCTGCAGTTATCCCAGCTCATTCTGTATACTCGCTCACATTGTCTTTTGCCACTCCATGGCTAGAGCAGTGACCCCACTCACGCACGGAACACTGCGATGATTCATTGATTCAGCTGCAGACACACCCACAGTCTTGCAGCCCTCCCATGACAGATTCGCCGGGTTGCACTGGCGGGGGCGTCGTACCAGATTCTTGGTCTCAATACAACACCTTCATGGAGGGTCACCTCCAAAAATTATTTGTTGATATATATATATATAATCTACAATTTGTTGATAATTGCACAATGTTAAAGTGAAGATAAGGATTTATTTAATCAGTGATTTAATATATGAAGTATTGATGGGAGATAGAGATAGACAGCACTATTTTCGATTAATCCTTTTAAAATGACGGGGATCACCGTTGACACCGCGGCGCGTGTGTATTTCAAATTACCGTAACTCCTCACACCGCCAAACTCAGGCTCGTCCATCACATTGCCAGATGGAGAAGCATAATTCGTTACTCCAGAGAACGCGTCTCCACTTCTAGAGTCTAGTGTCGGCGTGCGTTACACCACTGCACCACCACACCGATGCTTTGCATTGCACTTGGTGATGTATGGCTGGGATGCAATTGCTCGGCCATGGAAACCTATTCCACGGAGTTCTCTGTGCACTGTTGTTGAGCTTATCTGAAGACCACATGAAGTTTGGAGGTCTATAGCGATTAACCCGGCAGAAAGTTGGCGACCTCTTCACACTATGCACCTGAGCATCCGCTGACCCCACTCCGTCAGTTTACATGGCCTACCACTTTGTGGCCAAGTTGCTGTCGTTCCCAAATACTTCCACGTTTTTATAATACAGCGGACAGTCGAAAGTGGAATATTTAGGAGCAAGGAAATTTCACGATTGGACTTGTTGTACTGGTGGCGTCCTATCACAGTTCCATGATGTATTTCACTGAGCTCCTCTTACACAATTTTTTGTAAAAACAAGCTCCGTGCCTAGGTGCTTGATCTTATACACCTGTGGCCATGGAAGTGATTGGAACATGTGATTCTGATTATTTGGATGGGTGAGCAAACACTTTTGGCAATGTAGTGAATAAAATTATTTATGAGGGTGAGGGAGGCCTGAATGGTAGTTCGATCGTCACAGCCCTAATACAACCCCAATTCCAATGAAGTTGGGATGTTGTGATAAACATAAATAAAAACAGAATACAATGATTTGAAAATCATGTTCAACCTATATTTAATTGAATACACTACAAAGACAATATATTTAATGTTCAAACTGATAAACTGGATTGTTTTTAGCAAATAATCATTAACTTAAAATTTTATGGCTGCAACAGGTTCCAAAAAAGCTGGGACAGGGTCATGGTTACCACTGTGTTAGATAACCTTTTCTTTTACCAACATTCAATAAACGTTTGGGAACTGAGGACACTATTTGTTGAAGTTTTGTAGGTGGAATTCTTTTCCATTCTTGCTTTATGTATAGTTGCAGCTGTTCAACAGTCCGGGGTCTCCATTGTCGTATTTTACGCTTCATAATGCGTCTCACATTTCCAATGGGAGACAGGTCTGGACTGCAGGCAGGCCAGTCTCGTACCTGCACTCTTTTACTACAAAGCCACGCTGTTGTAACACATGCAGAATGTGGTTTGGCATTGTCTTGCTGAAATAAGCAGGGGTGTCCATGAAAAAGACGCTTGGATGGCAGCATATGTTTCTCCAAAACCTGTATGTACCTTTCAGCATTAATGATGCCTTCACAGATGTGTAAGTTACCCATGCCATTGGCACTAACACAGCCCCATACCATCACAGATGGTGGCTTCTTTAACTTTGCGTCCATAAAAGTCCGGATGGTTATTTTCCTCTTTGGCCCGGAGGACACGACGTCCACAATTTCCAAAAACAATTTGAAATGTGGACTTGTCGGACCACAGAACACTTTTCCACTTTTCATCAGTCCATCTTAGATGAGCCCAGAGAAGCTGGCGGCGTTTCTCGGTGTTGTTGATAAATTGATTTTTCTTTGCATAGTAGAGTTTCAAGTTGCACTTTACGGATGTAGCGCCGAACTGTATTCACTGACATTGGTTTTCGGAAGTGTTCCTGAGCCCATGCTGTGATATCCTTTTCACATTGATGTCGGTTTTTGATGCAGTGTCGCCTGAGGGATCGAAGGTCACGGGCATTCAATGTTGGTTTTCGGCCTTGCCGCTTACATGCAGTGATTTCTCCAGATTCTCTGAACCTTTTGATGATATTATGGACCGTAGCTGATAAAATCCCTAAATTCCTTGCAATAGTACGTTGAGGAACATTGTCCTTAAACTGTTCAACGGTTTTCTCACGCACTTGTTCACAAAGTGGTGAACCTCGCCCCATCTTTGCTTGTGAATGACTGAGCAATTCAGGGAAGCTCCTTTTATACCCAATTATGGCACCCACCTGTTCCCAATTAGCCTGTTCACCTGTGGGATGTTCCAAACAGGTGTTTGATGAGCATTCCTCAATTTTCTCAGTCTTTCTTTGCCACCTGTCCCAGCTTTTTTGGAACGTGTTGCAGCCATAAAATTCAAAGTTAATTATCCATCCATCCATTTTCTGAGCCGCTTCTCCTCACTAGGGTCGCGGGCGTGCTGGAGCCTATCCCAGCTGTCATCGGGCAGGAGGCGGGGTACACCCTGAACTGGTTGCCAGCCAATCGCAGGGCACATACAAACCAACAACCATTCACACTCACAGTCATGCCTACGGGCAATTTAGAGTCTCCAATTCATGCATGTTTTTGGGATGTGGGAGGAAACCGGAGTGCCCGGAGAAAACCCACGCAGGCACGGGGAGAACATGCAAACTCCACACAGGCGGGGCCAGGGATTGAACCCTGGTCCTCAGAACTGTGAGGCAGACGCTCTAACCAGTCGGCCACCGTGCCGCCCAAAGTTAATTATTATTTGCAAAAACCAATGAAGTTAATCAGTTTGAACATTAAATAACCTGTCTTGTAGTGTATTCAATTAAATATAGGTTGAACATGATTTGCAAATCATTGTATTCTGTTTTTATTTATGTTTAACATAACATCCCAACTTCATTGGAATTGGGGTTGTATATACAAGTGGATAAAATTGTTGTTACCCCTCTGTTACTGAAAGAAAAACCCACAGTGATCACAGAAACAAGTTAAACCTGAGAAAAGTAATACAAAAATCATTAAAAAATTATGAAAATGAATCAATGAAAATAAGACATTGCTTTTGAGTTGGTGTTCAAAATAAGTATTTTAAAAAACAAACTCATGAAGAACGCCTTGATAAAAAAGATAGTACCACTAGAAAAGATTTAAACTAATTTGAACATAGGGACATGTTCAAACAAAGTGTGTCGTCTAACTAGCATCATGATTACTGCATGGATTGATGCAAACACTATTACTATAAGATATGTGAGTCTTGCACACATAAGAAATATAATAGAATACATTGAGCCCCTCAAATAAAATTCCCCTACAATTTACCTGTATAAAATTTGCCTGTAAAGTCCAGGGTATCAGTGAGGGCAAAGATGAAAGATTTGATGATCGTAGAACTGTACTGTTAATTGAGCTTGCAAAGAAGGAAAGCAGTGCATGTGTCTGTGTCCAGGTTGCTGAGTGTACAATCAGTCTACAATAAAATAATCCAAATAAAAGTCAACATAATGAAAAAAAGCAAATGTACACCAAAATGGAGCTGTGAAGAGTCCTACCAACTAGATGCAGTAATTTCTCTGCACAATTTGTCACTACGTCATGTCTACGTCAGTCATGCATTATCAAAGTTACGGGTGAATACACAATTCAACGTTTTTTTTAACAAAGCGTTTTGACACCCTGCATTTTATGGCATCAAAACTCAAAGATGACTCCCTGGGGTATGTGCTCACTTGCCCCAGGCTCCAGAGCAGCAGCCAACAAGGTTACTGCATTTATCATGATTACTAGTAGTATTATACTCCCACGGATTGTGGTGCTACATCATTTGTGCATGGCATTATAGAATTCTGTTACAACTATTGGTGCCACAATTGCTATGTGGATTGTTCTAGCATTCCACTTAATGTATTTCCCTGTCCGTAGCTCTCTCTTTAACTCTTAATCAAACTGGTTGAGGCAGACGGTTGCCCTACACTATCATTGTTCAAGGTTTCTTCCTTTTGGAAGTTTCGCCCCTGCCTTTGTTGCCAACATTACTTTTTTCTGCTGGGTATTTGTAGAGTATTAGCAAATGTAGTTTACAACTGAGATATGGGAATGTAAGGTTGCCATCTGTGTGTACTGTGCCAAGAAAAGATTGTGTGGTCTTCTCCTAATTTTCATAGAATTCAGGACTCTTGCATGCCAGTTGCTGCTTTGCTATACCTCTGAATAAGAATGCCTCTGAATCGGTTCACTATGGGATTCTGCCTAAATTTCCTGGAACAATATTTGTCTAAAGTAGCATAAAACCAATTTAGGTTTGTTTTGACTATTAATTGTTAATTGAAAGTTTTCCACTACAGTTAATAAAGGGTTTAGAACACAGTTTGAACCTGGAAATATGTTGTTGAAAAAAAAAAAAACTGGAAACATTGGTTCAAAACCTAAACAAACCAGACCAGTGTCCTGGAATGGATTGTGCTTCAGTTTCCTTTGATGTGACTGGCAAGTTTAAAAAACACTTTTTGTTACCAATATGCTAAACTCTAATTTAAGATTTTAACTTCATTGTTTAGCCTTAATTTGTCAGCCTTAATTTGTTTCTAAGATAGCTCTTCCTAGTCTGGTTTTACCAAGGATTTTCCGTGTCCATTTTCAAGCTCCACCTTATTTCTTTAATACTTTGCTTACTTGCAATACACAAAAATAGTGATATTAGTAATAGCTTATTTTTGCATTGAACATTCAAGATAATTTTCTGGTGCCTAAGGTTAGTACACGAGTCATTAATATAGTTGTTGGCTGGCTCAATGCCCTCTTAACATTCATCCTGTGACTTTTATCAGTCCAGTGTCTACTGGGAGAGACGGCATCCACTGACAGACCATGAATATGATAAGGACAAGACTGACAAGATTGAACTGTTCTCTTTCTTCTTTAAGCTACAAAACATTGCATGATAGTCATTTAAACACAATAACATTATATACAGTACAATACTGTTCATAAACATACATACATGGAGTATACCCACTCAACCTTTATTCAAATGTGACTTTTCTTGTTTGAAATCCTTAATTGCTCTTCCTCTGTTTTCTAAGGAATATATATATATATATATATATATATATATATATATATATATATATATATATATATATATATATATATATATATATATATATATATAAGAGAAGAAAAAATGTGTCTTCCTAGGTTTAGGTGACTTTTTGGTGCTAATGTTTGTTAGCCAATCTGATAATTATTCATGTGAGGGTGGTTTGGGCCAATATTAGAAAAAACTGGGCAAGAAATAAAAAAGAGTTTTGGAAGCATGCTTAGTCAGTTGCCTTTACACTTACACTTTGCACGGGGAGGAGGAACTGAGCCCTGCCACGAATGGCGCAGAAACTCGGATAAAACAAACCATTGGGACTGAACAATGTGTCCAAAAATAGTTTTCATTCGTCACTTAAACTGACGTTGAAAGTGTGTTTTTTCCAGAATTGACCGCTGTTGTTCACTGGCGCTGTGGCGCAATGCAGGCAGACAATGAGACTGATGTATTTCCGGGTCACAGATATACAATATGACTTGACATACCTTCCGTACTTACGTGGCGGCCATGTTGAATGTGGGACATTGACATAGTAGCCATGTCATGATGGTTATATCTATTGTCTGTTGTGCATAGAGTGCTGCGGGGAGAGAGAGTGGCATAGCGGCGGTGTTAACTCTGAAGATGACAAAACACTAGTCTTTGGCCTCTGGAACATGCCATTTTTGGTACAGTAAAATTTTTTTGTCAAGACTTTGGCAATGGATTTGGAACTAGGAAGCACACTAATTCCTAGTGGCTCATGAAAGCGACTCAACTATGATGGTTACTGTGTGTCAACAATTCCACCATGACCAAGGACAACAGTGTGGTAAGTTTGAATAGAACGGGAAACTTGCAAACATTTTCAAGCTTTTTTTGATTGCGGAGGCAGTAGCTTTAGAAGGGACGCCCAGACTTCCCTCTCCTCAGCCAATTCATCCAGCTCTTCTGGGGGGATCCCGGGGCATTCACAGGCCAGCCGAGAGACGTAGTCTCTCCAGCGTGTCTTGGGTCGTCCCCGGAACTCCTCCCGGGGGGACGTGCTCAGAAAACCTCACCAGGGAGGCGTCCGGGAGGCATCCGAATCAGATGCCCCAGCCACCTCATCTGGCTTCTCTCAATGTGGACGGGCAGCGGCTCTACTTTGAGCCCCTCCCGGATGACTGAGCTTCTCACCCTATCTCTAAGTGAGAGCTCGGACACCCTGCGGAGAAAATTAATTTTGGTCGCTTGTATCCGGGATTTTGTTCTTTCGGTCACGACCCACAGCTGTGGTAAATTGAGAGCTTCGCCTTTTGGCTTAGCTCCTTCTTTACCACAACGGACCAATACAAAGTTTGCATCACTGCAGACGCTGCACCGATCCGCATGTCGATCTCCCGTTCCATTCTTCCCTCACACGTGAACAAGACCCGAAGATACTTGAACTTCCCCACTTGGGGCAGGATCTCATCCCGACCTGGAGAGGGCACGCCACTCTTTTCCGACTGAGGACCATGGTCTCAGATTTGGAGGTGCTGATTCTCATCCCAGCCACTTCACACTCAGCTGCGAACCGCTCCAGTGAGAGTTGGAGATCACGGCTTGATGAAGCCAACAGAACCACATGATCTGCAAAAAGCAGAGATGCAATACTGAGGCCACCAAACCGGACCCCCTCTACTCCCCAAAACACATGTAAACTGGTTGGGCGAACTCCCATGCACCCTCGAGGACCCTGCCGAGGGTGTAGAGCTGGCCCACTGTTCCACAGCCAGGACGAAAACCACACTGCTCCTCCTGAATCTGAGATTTGACTTCCCGACGGACCCTCCTCTCCAGCACCGCTGAATAGACCTTACCAGGGAGGCTGAGGAGTGTGATCCCCCTGTAGTTGGAACACACCCTCCGGTCCCCCTTCTTCTTCAACCAGGACAGCCCCACAACATCCAGAGCCTTTAGGAACTCCGGGCGAATCTCATCCACCCCCGGGGCCTTGCCACTGAGGAGCTTTTTAACCACCTCGGTGACCTCAACCCCAGAGATAGGAGAGCCCGCCTCAGAGACCCCAGACTCTGCTTCCTTGTGGGAAGGCGTGTCGGTGGCATTGAGGAGGTCTTCGAAGTATTCTCCCCACCAACTCACAACGTCCCGAGTCGAGGTCAGCAGCCTTTTTTGATATTTATTTACAATAAATTTGTACTGTACTGGGCGTTTAAGGCCACGAAAAAAAAAAACAACAAACAATTTTGTACTGTCCAGTAATATGGGTGCATATTGCCTAAAAAAAAGTGCTTCAATGTAACGGACAAACTTTTATATCGGACGACCCCCCACCCCTATTCATCCGTTCGCATGAGGTTCCAATGTATTACTCATTTAAATTGTAATTATCATAGATAATGATCACAAATTATGATCCAAAAACACTTTAATACTGTGTAATTTAAAATTCGTCTTACACCACTACCTTGACTTACAGATGATTTGATTTTGAAAAAAGTGTGAGAATGCTGCCGTTTATGTTGCTATTTTGCACCCCACAAAAATACCAATTGTCAAACAATAATGTCATACATCATTTGCAATTTTGCATTTATAAACAGTATAATTATAACAAAGATAATCTTCATTTTGACTGATGAATACTAATGTGTCAGTTTTCTGAAAATGTTTCTTTTCTAACGCTATATATTTTTCTCACTACACTTCACCTGCATCTGACTAGTCTGCCTTCATTATTTTCTTCAAATTTTATGGCATAAGAACAAACAAGAAATCATGAAATGGTGACCTGAGCATGTTAAGTTCAATGAAACGCAAAATGCAGATATGGTTTGTTTCATATTTTTATGATAATAAACCATATAAATCTTAATTTTTGACTATGAATCAAGACTCTTCCCTGATCACAGCTGCATTCTGAGAGGAGATAATAATAAATAAATTGCCATAAATAATTAGCATTGTTTGTTTGTCGCTGTTAGGTTTTGCAGTATTGTTTTTCTCCTGGTTTTGTTTCGCACATGCTCCCATGCAAGCCCCTGCAATCAGCCCCAGACTGCGAGGATTACAAAAGAAGCTCATTCTGCCAGAGGAGCCCCTCTTTGGAGAGTAATTCTAAAACTTACATGCCTCTTATTTGTTGGGTCAAAGGTTAAATTGCTGACCCTCCCCTCCATACCTCCCTCTCACTCTCCTCACCATGGCCAAGCTGTACCCTGAGTCTTATATTTACATGGATTAGAGTCCTTTCACGTTGAAGAAAAGAGCTGGTTCACAGTCAAAGCCCGAGGAGCAGTCCATGCTGCCCGAGTGGCCACATTATTCACTGCTAGACAATGACCATATTGTAGTTATGTGAAAAAGGAGGGGGTAGGAGGAAAGAGAAATCCCCCTTTTGCCATGGCAAAGTCCTACACTTGTGCCACAGAGAGGGGGGGGGGCTGAGCCCCAGTCGCTTTTTCAAGCAGAACAAACAAAGGCTGCCCACTGTGAACAAGATGAAGATGTCAAAAGCTTTTAGACTGGGGGGTGAGATGGGGTTTAGGGGATAAACCAACAAAACAAGTGAAAAGGTCTTTTCTCAAATAGATAAATCCAACTAAGACTACATTTCCACATCAGATTTACACTCTTCTGAACGTCGTTCCTCCTCCCACTCTCATTACCCCTATCCTAAAAAACCCATAGAAAAGTGCGGAAGTTAAGCTTTGCGAAGGATTGTTGATTATTAGCACATTGCTATGCAACATATCTGGGCATCAAGTAGCATTCAACATTCAACTCAGGTCTTTTTAAAATTTACAAAAACATCTCACATTTAGAAATACAAACCACTGGCAAACTCAAGCTCATATCCAAATGCAAATATTATTTAAGTGATAGATTTGATTGCTATTGACAAACATTACATTTAAGATGTGTTACATTTGTTCTGACTTAAAACCAAGATCATTTTTATGTTAACTTTTTGGATTTTGTTTTTCTGAGAATGTACATATATTTTTCCAAAACATACCTATGGCAGCGTGACGCCTCAGAGGACAGAGGCCTGAGGCATTGTGGCTTGAATGACATAAAGAGAGCTGGTATACAGCCACAGCCAATTCATATGCAAATGAGTTCAATGCACTGACTCTGATTAACTCCTAGTGAGTTCGTAGTTTCTCTGTTAACAAAGATTTAGCTCCTTTTGAGTGAAGCAGTATATTAAGTGGGAAGAGACAGAGGGAAAGAGAACTGGTGGCGAACCTTACAGTAAAGCCCCCTCAGGACATAATGCAACCTTCATCCCATCGGCCTAATCCGTCCTGCAGATGCAGGATAGATTCAGACACGGCGCAAGGAAGGAAAGAAAGGAGACAAAAGAAAGCAGCAGTCTTGCTTCTAATGCAATCCCAGCAGCAAAAGTCCTCCAAAACCCTGTGACTGAATTGAATGAACGACTTGGGTTTGAGCCAGTCAAGAGCTGTGTGCCCAGTCGACATTATGAATAAGAATGATTCAAGCTGCTCTCTAACACTGCCCGCCTGCATTTGCTTTTCAGGAACATTCGTACTGTATTGCTGTAGCAGTGCTTGCAAACTGGAAACATGAATGACCCCAGTCTCCGTCAATGTCATGTCTGTGTGTGTGTGTGTGTGTGTCCTGCTCTTCTTGTGGTCACCTGCCCCTGATCATGCGTTCCTACACCTGTGTCTTGTCATGCCTGATTAGTTCATGTATTTAACATTCTCATTCTGTATAATCACAAGTACGCTGTACTTCCTGTGTACCGAACCCAACCTGTTTTTTAAGCAGTGTTTTTTTTTGGCACTCTTTTTGTGCACAACCTCTTTATAACCGGGAATGTGGTTGTGTTCAGAATAAACCAATCACATTGTAACACTTACTGTTAAATGGGAGTCGGCACACACGTCACTTTTCAAAGTGTTTTAACACCAAATAAAGTTAAGCTGTTCTAGTATGCTTTTCTTGACGGGTGTAGTCACATCTTACAATACAAGCTTCCACAGCAACAGAGGAATCTTATTGTCTGAAGGTATCAGTCAGGAGAAGGGTACCAAAAAATTGCTAAGGTATTAAATATACTATAGAACACAGTGACTACATCATCAAGTAGAGAAAATATGGCACGACAGTGACATTACCAAGAACTGGACATCCCTCCAAAACACATTAAGAGACATGGGGGGAAAAAAATTGGTCAGGGAGGCTGCAATGTGGCCGACAGCAACATTGATGGAGCTGCAAGGCCAGGGCACACGCATGGGGGTGGGGGGGTTGGACATGCCCACCAACGATCGGGACGGGGGCCCACTTGATCTCCTCCTGACACAACTTCACATCATCCGCCCGTTTAGGTCTGCTTGCAGTTCCTGATAAACCTACTTTGCGACCTTCCGTACGGGCAGATCAGTGTATTCCTTAGAAAAGTTTGATTGTCTTCGCTCTGCCACTTCGAGACTGTCAGTGCATGACAAATGCGCAACATTTAAAGGGAATGAAAGAAGACACTTTGATTGGACATGATTGGAGTCAGCTGTGTTCATGCAACACAGGACGCAAACCTTCCTTTCTACACTGCCTTGGCGCTGGTCTACGAAATTACAAATACCTGGGACCTCATGTACAAAGACTTCCTACTAAAACGTGGTGTACGCTCAAATCCAGAAAACGTCGTATGCACAAAAATATCCAGATGTATGAATCTGTGTGTATGCATGAATCCAAGCACATTTCCTTCGTACATCCCAATCAACGTAGAATTGAGCGCACATGTTGGAGAAGCCGACCCCTCCCTGTCCACGCCTACATTTAAATATGCAAATCATATTTAAATGAGCGGCACGGTGGGCGACTGGTTAGAGCGTCAGCCTCACAGTTCTGAGGACCCGGGTTCAATCCCCAGCCCCGCCTGTGTGGAGTTTGCATGTTCTCCCCGTGCCTGCGTGGGTTTTCTCCGGGCACTCCGGTTTCCTCCCACATCCTAAAAACATGCATTAATTGGAGACTCTAAATTGCCCGTAGGCATGACTGTGAGTGCGAATGGTTGTTTGTTTCTATGTGCCCTGCGATTGGCTGGCAACCAGTTCAGGGTGTACCCCGCCTCCTGCCCGATGACAGCTGGGATAGGCTCCAGCACGCCCGCGACCCTAGTGAGGAGAAGCGGCTCAGAAAATGGATGGATGGATATTTAAATGAACCCTGCAACTGAGATCCCAATCTCCGCATGATCAGAAAAAAAGGAAAATGAGCAAGGTAATGAAGGAAAATATTTTTTCTGAATCTGAAGTTGCTCAATGATGTGGAGGTGCCCAAGAAAATCCTCTTTTGGCACGCTGTCCTCCAGCGTTAACAACAAGCGAAAGAGGAGTGAATGGGACAGCATGTATGCGGCTGTCAATGCTGTGGAGTCACAACTGCGCACACACGCTGCACTAAAAAAGAAATGGTCAAGACATTAAGGTGGATGTGAAGTGGAGGACAGCTGCCCACCGCCAAAGTGTGGCCAAAACAGGTGGAAGAACCGATGCGGAAGGCCTCACCCCGATCGAGGAGAGAGTCGCTGCCATCATGGGTGACACTGCTCTCTCAGGGGTGGTGGGAGCACATGTGGCTGACTCTGATTACCCCACAAGGTTAATACCATGTATTTTTATAACTCACAAAAAATGTGTTCATACAGTAACCGACACTCAGCCCTATGAGATAAAGATTCATGCGTAAATGTTGTATGTATGGTATTTGTAATAATTTTTTAAATTAAAATAGAAGCACATCAGCATATCAAAGAGAATATCAAAAACTTTGACTCCTGTTTGATTACTCAATTTATTATTTCAATACACAGGAAAGGACACGCACACTGAGAGGGGTAAATGATTTGATGATTTGTCATTTTAACACATTTTAATCATGTGCAACCGATGTGTATGTTCAAATTAAGTAAATTCAAAGGACTCTTTTTTTCAGTGCATGTGCTGGAGTCACAATAAGCAATTGTGAGGTCAATAGGCGGCATAAATGATGATCACCTCGATCAATTAATAGGTGTCCTCACAAATGTCCTGTGTGGGGATGCTTTGGGAGTATGGGGTACGGTACTGTTTGGTCCGCATTGCTGGCAGTAAGTCAGACTCGTTTCCGGTGAGGGTTGGACTCCGCCAAGGCTGCCCTTTGTCACCGATTCTGTTCATTACCTTTATAGACAGAATTTCTAGGCGCAACCGAGGCATAGAGGGCGTACGGTTTGGTGGCGTCCGTATTGCATGTCTGCTTTTTGCAGATGATGCGGTTCTGTTGGCTTCATCAAACCGTGATCTCCAACTTTCACTTGAGCGGTTCTCATCCGAGTGTGAAGCGGTTGGAATGAAAATCAGCACCTCCAAATCTGAGACCATGATCCTCAGTCGGAAAAGGGTGGCATGCCCTCTCCAGGTTGGGGATGAGATGCTGCCCCAAGTGGACGAGTTCAAGTATCTTGGGGTCTTGTTCACAAGGTAGGGAAGAATGGAACGGGACATCGACAGGCGGATGGGTGCAGTGTCTGCAGTGATGAAGACTTTGTATCGGTCCGTTGTGGTGAAGAAGGAACTAAGCCGAAAGGCAAAGCTGTCGATTTACTGGTCGACTTACGTTCCTACCCTCACCTATGGTCACGAGCTGTGGGTCGTGACCGAAAGAACAAGATCCCAGTTACAAGCAGCCGAAATGAGTCTCCTCCGCAGGGTGTCCGGGCTCTCCCTTAGAGGTGGAGTGAGAAGCTCGGTCATCCGGAAGTGTCTCAGAGTAGAACCACTGCTCTTCCCCATTGAGAGGAGCCAGATGAGGTGGCTGGGGCATCTGATTAGGATGCCTCCTGGACCCCTCCCTGGTGAGGTGTTCCGGGCACGACCCACCGGGAAGAGACCCTGGGGACGACCCAGGACATGCTGGAGAAACTATGTGGATGGGCTCGGAAGGCCTTGGGATCCCCCGGAAGAGCTGGATGAAGTGGCTGGGGAGAGAGAAGTCAGAGCATCCTAAGAAGAAAATGGATGGTTGGATGGAAGGGGTGCTGTCATTATTTTGGCTGCAGTCTATTCTGCCCTGTCCTATATACAGTATGGTCCCTTTAACATTTGGTTTGAGTAAGACCAATGAAAACATCAGTTTCAACTTTAAAGATGGTGATGGCTGTCACACAAGAGTAAAACTGTTAAAATATAAAAGCAATGAAACACGGAATTGCTGGAGTCTGGTGTAAATAATAAATACATCCAATACATTTTGACTGAATATTATTTTTCTCTTCTGACGTTCCTCTTAACGTTCAACCCAGTTAATCATTTGATGCTCACAGACCCGAGGCCTCCTTAAGCACACTCCTGTCTCACGTAGTTTTTCTCATGTCATGCATGACAATTATTGAGTCTTTGGAGGTTTTGTGCAAATTCGGTAAGACATTTTTTTCTAAAATCGTCATTAAATTCTGAAATGTTTGACCAAGCAACTTCAGAGGTTCCACCGCATATCCTCCTGTTTACTTTCAGGGAGGCTTTACGATATGTAAAAACAAATCATTCATCTCTACCTTACCACTGTTGACTTTGTATCACAGGGAGTTTGAGAATTGTATCATATCAGCACTCATTGCATGTGTGGATCTTCAGCCACTTAATAATAAACCTCATTCCTGTACAGACCACTTAGTGGTTAAAAATGACAGCCGGTACCTCTGAAGACATCCTTATAGACACAACAAACAAAAAAGAACATGTTGGAAGATACACTAAGTTCTCAAGTCAGTCAGAGATGACCTCCAGAGGTATAGATTGGTTGAGATTTATATACTACTCTCTACTATCTTTGAATGTGACTTTGTGCTTTTTGTACAGTTTTGATTCAAAAGCCTCATCACTCAGCCACCTTTAACATTCTCAGAAGCACACTGCCCAGTAGTTCTGTGCGGGTGTGAAACCAAGAGAATGGCCTTTGTCAAGGTGTATTCACTTCAATTCTCACTCATCTCCCCTGGCACTAGGGTGTTAAATTATATTCTCCAGAGTACTCCAATCATATATTATTAGGCAAACGGATTCTGCGCATGTCCCCTGCTATGACAGTTTTCACAGTCAAGGATTTCGACCTTTATTCCCATCCAAGTACCTCCTGCACTCTTCTTTGTACCCTTTGCGACACACACACACACACACACACACACACACACACACACACACACACACGCACACACACGCACGCACGCACACACACACGCACACACACAGGCTCATGTACACCCCCTATCATCCTTCACCAATTCCTGCTCTCATCGCAAGCCTCTAAGTCAGTGGCTGGGTGTGATCACAGTATAGTTGCTCTGGGTGTAAGACACCAGGCATCACAAGGCTTTGACAGCACAGCCTTCGGCTCCCTCAACTCTCAGATGGCTTTTCTATGGCCTCTGCTACCAATCTATGGAACATTCAACCAGCATACTGTCACTGAACCCTTTTTTAACATTGCAAAAACATTTTCACCATCTTTCTCATAGATTATTATTGATCAGTTATTTATTCTTCAATCGACCTTGATTGTCAGTAGATTTTTCTAGGATACACCAAATTCCTCTCTCAAGCTTTCCTGTGTGGAGTTTGCATCTTGGTTAAATTGGTTGGTCTAAATGTGAATGTAAGTTATATGGTATTTTGTTATTGTTAGTTCATGTTATTTTAAGATATAGTATACTGAATATAGTAATTCAGAAAATTTTAGGAAATGTGAGTGAATTTTTTGAAACATGTCAAACCGCTGTCAAACACAGAATGAAAGATAAGTTTGTTCTTCACCCCTTTCTCCCATTTGACATCTCCGATTTTCAGATAGGTGTAAGATTAATTCTGTCGTGTAACCGACACATTCTGAGGTTGTGGGGTTTTGATTCAAGCGTGGCCTTGATAGTCTACAATGGTAGAGGCCACTTCTTCAGGTTTTCATAGGGTGGCGGGTGAAAAAGAAAGCATTGCTTGGACTGCAACGACCACAAGCTCAGTAATGGAGTGAAAGCTCGCACTTAATCCGAAGTACACAAGTTCAAATTCCAGTCTCAATGAACAGCCAAGTCTTCCTGAGGAGATTAACCACAGCCAAGTTTTAACTCTTTCTCGTCTGGTTAGCTACCTTCCTTTTAAGATGCTGGTGTTAAATCTTATCTATTAATGTGAACTTTGCAATGTGCTGACTGATTTGGAAAACAACACTTATTTGTTGCTCCAAGAATACATCCAACCATCCATTTTCTTTACAGCTTATCCTCACTAGGGTCGTGGGCTGCTGGTGCCTATCCCAGCTATCTTCGGGCGGGAGGCGGGGTACACCTTTAACCGGTCGCCAGCCAATCGCAGGGCACATAGAAACAACTAGCCTCACTCACATTCACACCTACGGCCAATTTAGAGTCTTCAATCAACCTATCACACATGTTTTTTGGGATGTGGGAGGAAAACGGAGTGCCCGGAGAAAACCCACGCAGGCACGGGGAGAACATGCAAACTCCAAACATGCGAGGCCGGGATTTGAACCCCATTCCCCAAAACTGTGAGGCAGATGTGCTAACCAGTCGTCCACCGTGCCGGCTCCAAGAATACAATGATGTCCTAAGTAATTATTTACTAGGGATCTCATCAAAGTGTACAACGGGTACGGAAAGTATTCAGACCCCCTTAAATTTTTCACTCTTTTTTTTTTATATTGCAGCCATTTTCTAAAATCATTTAAGTTAATTTTTTCCACATAAATGAACACACAACACTCCATATTGACAGGGAAAAAAACGGGGAAAAAAATTGTTGAAATTTTTGCAGATTTATTAAAAAAAGAAAAACTGAAATATCGTAAGGTGGATGACTGGTTAGAGCGTCACCCTCACAGTTCTGAGGACCCGGATTCAATCCCCGGCGCTGACTGTGTTGAGTTTGCATGTTCTCCCCGTGCCTATGTGGGTTCTCTCCGGGCACTCCGGTTTCCTCCCATATCCCAAAAACATGCATAAATTGGAGACTCTAAATTGCCCGTAGGTGTGACTGTGAGTGCGAATGGTTGTTTGTTTGTATGTGCCCTGCGATTGGCTGGCAACCAGTTCAGGGTGTACCCCGCCTCCTGCCCGATGACAGCTGGGATAGGCTCCAGCATGCCCGCGACCCTAGTGAGGAGAAACGGCTCAGAAAATGGATGGATGGATGAAATATCGTACCCAATGTATATGTCAGATGATTTTACATTTTAGACTATGTGAGCCCCAGGATGCACATATGGAAGCAATGAGTCCAAGCCCTGCAATTTATCATCACGGAACAGAGATACAGTAATCCTCCGCTGTATCATGGTTCTTACTTCTTACTTACGTCCCCCTATATTGCAGATTTTCATTGCAATTGTTACTTTAACTTTCAAACTGTTTGTAATATTTTTGTGTTATCCATTGCGCTTGCTCTCTAAGTATATTGCATTTAGGCCTGCTATGATAGCAATTTTTTTGGAATGATATTTCCCCCACCCCCCCCCAAAAAAAGAAGGTAGATTTATATTTTTTTATGCCACTGATATAATGATATTAGAGCATAATAAAGAATTGTACCCATCTTGCAAATTTTCCCCTGGTAATCAACTACATGAGCACAACAGTGTAATTTTCTCCCATTTACTACATAAAAGTAGGGCTGCATTTGACAATAAAGAGCAACTAATTAAAAAGAGAAAGTTATATGTGGTCAAATAAAATGCTTAACTTCAGGAAAATTAAAAGGTTAGAATTTCCCCTTTTCTGTTTGCATCTTGACAGTGAAGTCTCAACCAATTTAACGTACTTTAATTTAACAAATCTTAACAACTGAACTGTTTTAGAGGTTATGTTTCGTCAAAACCTTTGTTTTGTTTCATTATGGCATGTCACATAATGTACTTTTAATAAGTGCTCCCACTGAGAAATACCAATAAAAATGCTTTCTCCCTCATACATGTCTTTATGGACCTTGCTTTGTGCAGTGGTGCACAGCCATGTAAATGACACTGTTTGTCAAGTCCAAGACCAACAATAACATTTTAATTTTCCAAAATAGTTGAGGGTGAAGATGTTACTGGCGTCTGTCTTTACGTTCTCTTAACTTTTATGCTGCTGTTGAGTCCCAAGAAGTTGGGGGATTTGCTCTTGGGCACCTTGACAGTGCTCTAAATAAAATGAATTTACAGTATATTGAATGTGCTGTGAAATTCAGATAAAGATCCAATTTCCGAGGCTTTCAAAAACATCTTTTCAAGACTTAACAAAATTCCCAGAGCATAACTCTAACATTTACAACCAAAATAGCCGTTCCATAAAAAGGTTTATTATTACAAGACAATTTTAGATGTAGCGGCACGGTGGACGAATGGTTAGCACATCTACCTCACAGTTCTGAGGTCCGGGGTTCAAATCCCGGCCCCGCCTGTGTGGAGTTTGCATGTTCTCCCCGTGCCTGTGTGGGTTTTCTCCAGCTACTCCAGTTTCCTCCCACATCCCCAAAACATGCGTGGTAGGTTAATTGAAGACTCTAAATTGTTCATAGGTGTGAATGTGAGTGTGAATGTTGTTGTTGTTGTTTGTTTATATGTACCCTGCGATTGGCTGGCGACCAGTTTAGGGTGTACCTCGCCTCTCGCCCGAAGATAGCTGGGATAGGCTCCAGCACGCTCACGACCCTAGTGAGGATAAAAGGAACAGAAGATTATTTAAGATGTATTACTTTGAATGTAATATTAGCTTGTAGAAATATCGGGGCAGTACTGAGTCATTCTTGGCCATGTTGTAGTTTATACACAAAAAATACATATTATTAGTTATTATTATTATTAGAATTACATGTTTCATTACCATATATTTTCAAAATTAACCACTTCCTGGGTGAGTGAAAAAAACAACATAATCCTGAGTGCAGGAAGTACACAAACTCTGCCTCGTATATGAGTACTGTAGGTAGGGGAGATTTGTGTCCTTGAGATCTAACTTTTAAGCATCAAACACACCCAAAAGTCAAACTAATTGATGGTGCATCTGATTAAAACAAGCGGCTAATGAGAATTGAGCCAGGAATAATGCGAGAGAAACACTATTCAAGCTCAACTTTTAACCTTTCTGTTGGAGGGCGAACCACTTTGATGTTCCTTGGTCTTTTCATCAGGCATTTTTTTTTTTATAAAAGTCCATTTTCACACTACAAAGACAAGGTTCACGTTTGTAATTTGTCTCCTCTTCAGGAACAAATGATTGTCTGAAACAGGCAGAGGGCAATAAAATTGCAAAAAATAATTAATCACTGTTGGGTTGTTGCATATTGTCATTCATGTGTCGTGCTTCAAGGAAATGTGGCTAACGAAATCATTATGTGTTATACCCAAACAGTTTGATTTAGTTTCATCTTCTTTGTCTTTTTCTTTCGGCTTGTCCCGTTAGGGGTCGCCACAGTGTGTCATCCTTTTCCGTGTAAGCCTATCTGCTGCATCCTCCTCTCTAACACCAACTGCCCTCATGTCTTCCCTCACTACATCTATCAAGCTTCTCTTTGGTCGACATCTCGCTCTCTTGCCTGGCAACTCAATCCTCATCACTCTTCTACCAATACATTCACTCTCTTTCCTCTGGACGTGTTCAAACCATCGAAGTCTGCTCTCTCTAACTTTGTCTCCAAAACATCTAAACTTGGACTTCACTTTGATGAGCTCATTTCTAATCCTATCCAACCTGGTCACTCCTTGAGAGAACCTCAACATCTTCATTTCGACCACCTCCAGCTCTGCTTCCTGTCTTCTCTAATCCGTACATCATGGCTGGCCTCACCAATGTCCTATAAACTTTGCCCTTCATCCGAGCAGAGACTTTCCTGTCACATAACACACCTGATACCTTCCTCCACCCATTCCAAGCTGCTTGGGCTCATTTCTTCACTTACCACACTCACCATTGCTCTTCACTGCAGATCACAATGTCATCTGCAAACATCATGGTCCATGGGGATTCCAGTCTAACCTCATCTGTCAGCCTATCCATCACCACTGCAAACAGGAAGGGGCTCAGGGCTGATCCCTGATGTAGTCCCACCTTCACCTTAAACCTCTCTATCACAGCTACAGCCAGATGTGGATACTAGTGTGCTACATTTACTTCATTACATTTACTCAAGTAACATTGTGGATACATTGTACTTGTCAGAATAGTTTGAATGCAACATACTCTTTACTTTCGCTTGAGTATTTATGTGAAGAAGAATCAATACCTTTACTCCGTTACAATGATCAACATGCAACTCACTACTTTTATTTATCTATTATTATGTGCACGATGTATTTTTAGATTTAATCTTCGACTTCCACATAGGACGCCGTTGTGCCAATCCAACATGATCACTTCTTCTTCTTCTTTTCCTTTCGGCTTGTCCCTTTAGGGGTCGCCACAGCGCGTCATGCTTTTCCATGTAAGCCTATCTCCTGCATCCTCCTCTCGAACACCAACTGCCCTCATGTCTTCCCTCACAACATCCATCAACCTTCTCTTTGGTCTTCCTCTAGCTCTCTTGCCTGGCAGCTCTATCCTCATCATCCTTCTACCAATATACTCACAATTTCTCCTCTGGACGTGTCCAAACCATCGAAGTCTGCTCTCTCTAACTTTGTCTCCAAAACATTGAACCTCGGCTGTCCCTCTGATGAGGTCATTTGTAATTTTACCCAACCTGGTCATTCTGAGAGCGAACCTCAACATCTTCATTTCCGCCACCTCAAATTCTGCTTCCTGTTGTTTCTTCAGTGCCACTGTCTCTAATCCGTACATCATAGCTGGGCTCACCACTGTTTTATAAACCTTGCCCTTCATCCTATCAGAGACTCTTCTGTCACATAACACACCTGACACCTCCACCCGTTCCAACCTGCTTGGACCCGTTTCTTCACTTCCTGACCACACTCACCATTGCTCTGGACGGTTGACCCCAAGTATTTAAAGTCCTCCACCCTTGCTATCTCTTCTCCCTGTAGCCTCACTCTTCCCCCAACACCCCTCTCATTCATGCACATATATTCTGTCTTACTTCGGCTAATCTTCATTCCTCTGCTTTCCAGTGCATGCCTCCATCTTTCTAACTGTTTCTCCACCTGCTCCCTGCTTTCACTGCAGATCACAATGTCATCTGCAAACATCATGGTCCACAGGGATTCCAGTCTAACCTCATCTGTCAGCCTATCCATCACCACTGCAAACAGAAAGGGGCTCAGGGCTGATCCCTGATGCAGTCCCACCTCCACCTTAAATTCGTCTGTCACACCTACAGCACACCTCACCGCTGTTCTGCTGCCCTCGTACATGTCCTGTATTATTCTAACATACTTCTCTGCCACTCCAGACCTCAGCATGCAGGACCACAGTTCCTCTCTGGGTACTCTGTCATAGGCTTTCTCTAGATCTACAAAGACACAATGTAGCTCCTTCTGACCTTCTCTGTACTTTTCCATCAACATCCTCAAGTCAAATAATGCATCTGTTGTACTCTTTTTAGGCATGAAACCATACTGTTGCTCGCAAATACTCACTTCTGTCCTGAGTCTAGCCTCCACTACTCCTTCCCATAACTTCATTGTGTGGCTCATCAATTTTATTCCTCTATAGTTCCCACAGCTCTGCACATCACCCTTGTTCTTAAAAATGGGCACCAGCACACTTTTCCTCCATTCCTCAGGCATCTTCTCACGCGCTAGAATTCTATTGAATGAGCTGGTCAAAAACTCCACAGGCACCTCTCCTAGATGCTTCCATAACACCACAGGAATGTCATCAGGACCAACTGCCTTTCCATTTTTCATCTTCTTTAATGCCTTTCTAACTTCCCCCTTACTTATCATTGCCACTTCCTGGTCCACCACAATTGCCTCTTCTACTTGGGGACGGGGAGAACATGCAAACTCCACACAGGTGAGGCCGGATATGAACCCTGGTCCTCAGAACTGTGAGGCAGACGCTCTAACCAGTTGCGTACCGTGCCGCCTGCTCCATATCACTGGTAGCAAATGAAGAGCATAAGGGGCCGGCCTCACAGTTCTGACTGGGGTTTAAATCCGGGCTTCAGCCTTCTGGTGTGGAGTTTGTATGTTGTTTGCTTGTCTGGGTTTTCTCTGGGTACTGTTGTTTCCACCTATATTTCAAGAACATGCATCTTAGGTTGATTCAAGAATCAAAATTTCCCAGAGGTATGAATGTGAGTGTTAATTGTTGTTTTTCTATTTGTGCCCTGCAATTGGCTGGTAACCAGTCCAGGGTGTAGTCACTTAGGACAGGATCTAGCTCACCTGCGATCCTAGTAAAGATACGTGGTTTACAAATGCTAAACCTGCATTTAAATATGCAGTGTCACATTTCATTAATTATTTGTGATCATAGAAATGTGTGTCATAGATTGTGGAAGTTACATGTTATATTACATATATACACATCACACATCCATTAACAGTGGCACAGCCGACTGCTTAGCACATCAACCTCATAGTTCTGAGGACCTGGGTTCATATCCGGACTCACCTGTGTGGCGTTTGCATGTTCTCCGTGTGCCTGTGTGAGTTTTCTCTGGGTACTTTGGTTTCCTCCCACATCCAAAAATCATGCACGGTAGGTTAATTGAAGACTCTAAATTGTCTGTAGATGGGTGTTCATTTTATTTTATTTTTATTCACACACTTTTTTCACATCTGACCAATTTGTCAACTAATTCAACCATTATTATCGGTGGAGACTTTAATATAGTATTTAATCCAACTATAGACCGCGCAAACTAAAAAAATTCCAAACAATCACAGTCTTCCCGAATATTAGATGAATATATGCATGATTTTGGACTCGCTGACATATGGAGAGGAAAAAAATCAAACAAAAAGGGAATACACTTTATTTTCTTCAGTTCACCGCTCCTTCTCTAAAATTGACTACTTTCTCAAAAATTACTCAATTGCTCAAAAAAACACTTCAAAAATACATCCAATAATAATTAGCGATCATGCTCCAATTTCTCTCTCAAACTCAAACTTGAATCAAACATGATACCTTCTCAAACTTGGCGATATATTTGTAAGGAAGGAATGGGAAGGTTTGCTAGATATGAATGATTCCACAACTATATCCTCATCCT
This sequence comes from Phyllopteryx taeniolatus, assembly GCF_024500385.1. Taxonomy (NCBI): domain Eukaryota; kingdom Metazoa; phylum Chordata; class Actinopteri; order Syngnathiformes; family Syngnathidae; genus Phyllopteryx; species Phyllopteryx taeniolatus. The sequence goes on from NC_084504.1 coordinate 1,225,727, forward strand.
GACTTTGGGAAACAGGGAAAGCTGTAATCAGAGGCAAAATCATTTCATACTCCATCCATCCATCCATCCATCCATTTTCTGAGCCGCTTCTCCTCACTAGGGTCGCGGGTGTGCTGGAGCCTATCCCAGCTGTCATCGGGCAGGAGGCAGGGTACACCCTGAACTGGTTGCCAGCCAATCGCAGGGCACATACAAACAAACAACCATTCGCACTCACAGTCATGCCTACGGGCAATTTAGAGTCTCCAATTAATGCATGTTTTTGGGATGTGGGAGGAAACCGGAGTGCCCGGAGAAAAACCACGCAGGCACGGGGAGAACATGCAAACTCCACACAGGCGGGGCCGGGGATTGAACCCGGGTCCTCAGAACTGTGAGGCTGACGCTCTAACCAGTCGGCCACCGTGCCGCCCATTTCATACTCTTCCTACAAAAAAAAAACAAGAAAAAAAATGTAAAATGAATTGGAGATGAAAATCTAATCACTCACAGAGCAATATGCAATGAATCCGACAGACCTACTTAGGAACCAACGTTATAATGCTAAACAACAACTTGCATATTATCAAAAATGACGGAGTTCCAACTACAACAGCTTAGCTACACTAATTTCGAGCACAATAATAAAGTAAATTAGGAAAATTTACCACAAACCAACTTCAACGTCCATCCATCCATCCATTTTCTGAGCCGCTTCTCCTCACTAGGGTCGCGGGCGTGCTGGAGCCTATCCCAGCTGTCATCGGGCAGGAGGCGGGGTACACCCTGAACTGGTTGCCAGCCATTCGCAGGGCACATACAAACAAACAACCATTCGCACTCACATTCACATCTACGGGCAATTTAGAGTAGTCAATTAACCAACCATGCATGTTTTTGGGATGTGGGAGGAAACCGGAGTGCCCAGAGAAAACCCACGCAGGCACGGGGAGAACATACAAACTCCACACAGGCGGGGCCGGGGATTGAACCCCTGACCTCAGGACTGTGAGGCAGACGCTCTAACCAGTCGTCCACCATGCTGCCACAACGTTATACAACTCACCTAAAACAACCGTCACCACAAATGGGGTCACATCACAAAGTTTCACTTTAAAAAGAGGAACGAGACAAGGATGCACTCTCTCGCCCCTGCTTTTCACACTATTTATCGAACCACTTGCAATAGCAATATGGCAGAACACTAATATTAAAGGGATCATTACTCCTCTGTCAGAAGTGACTTGTCAGTCGCGAACAATTCTTAGAGGTGTTTCATTGAAGTGAATGACAGGAGACAATTTGTTTTTTTTCTTGTCTCTTTTCTGTTATTGGTGCATGTGAATGGTCAAGATGTGTGGCAGCGTCTGAGTGTCCAAATTAAGCAGAAGGAGAAAGGGGAGGACACTGCTACGTGCACAGGGAGCACACAAACTCAAGCAAGGGAGACACAACCGAGCATGAGAGACCATTGCTGAATAGTAATGTAGTGTACTGACTAAAATGTGTTGAATTGTATTTGTTTGAATTGCTGTTGTGAAAACTAGTCAAAAGTTTGTTTGGTTCTTTGTGTGGATGGATACTGGGGTGTCCTGCGTTCTGAGGGGTCTGTGAACATTTCAGGGTTTTTTTTGTTTTAATGATTGATTGAAGGGGTGGTGCGTCCAATGGGATTGGGGGAAGGAGTTGGGTCATGGGGAGGAAGAGCGGGAGATGCGGCGGGGAAAGGAGAGTTTTTTTGGGGGTCTGGACCTGGTTTTTCGACGCGAACGGATTTTTGACTGTTTTCAACGCGAACGGATTTTTGACTGTTTTCAACGCGAATGGATTTACTCTTTCAAAGCCACGGGTCCTGCCTGCTCAACGCCACGGGTCCTGCCTGCTCAAGGCCACCGGGCTGCCGCTTTGACGCTACGGGATCCAGTCGCTGTGCCTACTGAAGCGTTTTGAGGGCGCGTTCCTATGACAATCGGTTTGGGTTTCTTTTCCCCAGTGAACTGAGGGTTCAACGGTTTTGTGAGTACTGCCTTTGAGGGCTACATGTGGGGGCTCGTCCGGGATTGTTATTGTTCACTAGTGTATTTGTGAGCAAAGAGAAAAAAAAAAAAAAAAGAAGAAGAAATTGGGTCAATGTTGACCGGGGTTGTAATAGTACTGTAATCACAATACTGAGTGTGTTTTGTGTGACTGGTTTTGAAAACAAAAAAAACTCAAAACAAAACATGGAGTCCGAACAAATAATCAAATGGTGTGACGACAAAGGTATTGATGTTAAGAATTCTATTGTGCTTAGTGGGGTTTCTCTTGATGTTACTGATGAGAACATTTATAAGGTACTTGATGAAGTTAAAATTTTTGGTCGCACTAAAATCAGAGGACGGTGTCTAACACGCACAAACAACAATCAGTCTTTATTAGTTGAGACTACAGATGACATGACTAAAACTGACTTACCTGAACAGTTGGTTGCTGGGGATCCGTCAGACTTGTGGGTAGTAAGTGTCCCTGATTTTCAGACTTGCCATGTGACTAGTGACAAAAGAGGGTTCCAATCCAAGCTAGTATCATTCTTAGCCAGTGAAGGAAAGACTTTAGATGATGTGACAGGTTTGCTTAAGACCACGCCTGCCCCACCCGCTGTTCCTGATTTGAACACAGAGCTTGTCAATGCCATCTCTTTGCTTGTGGAAAAATGTCAAGCACCGCCTATGGACGGACAAGGCTATCGTAAACTTCGCTTCTTCTCGGGCATAAAGCCAACGCTACCTGGAGAAGAGGAGTATGACTCTTGGGCGGAACAGACCACCCACCTGCTGGATGAGTGGCAATGTTCTGATGTTGTCAAGAAACAGAGAATCGCTGAAAGTCTCAAAGGGCCTGTAGCATATATTGTCCGGGGTTTAAGAGTCACTAACCCCAGTGCCACTGCCAATGAGTATCTTAAGGCCCTAGAAACAGCTTTTGGGACCACAGATAGTGCAGCTGATCTCATGGTAAAGTTCCGTAACACATTCCAGCAAGAAACTGAGAAGTTGTCAGGATACTTACTCAGGTTAGACAAACTGCTGCACGCTGTTCATCGGAAAGGTGGGATCGACGTCACTGACATGAACAGGACACGCATCGAGCAAATTGCTAGAGGTGCTCTCACTCATGATCTTGCTGCACTTCGTATAAGGATGACTTACAAGCTAAAGCCCGCTCCAAGCTTCACAGAGCTCCTTCGTGAGGTAAGAGACGAAGAGGGGATGGTTCTTGAAAGAGAAAGAGTGAAGAATGTTGTTTCTTCATCTGCGGTTAAGTGTGCAGGTTGTGCTACAGCGTCAGTGGTGTCAAAACAACCAGAGTCTGCACCATCAGTAGCTGTTGGAGTGGAGACCGACCATGCCATAGAGAGTCTGAAGAAGGAAATTCAGGGGCTTAAAAGTGATATTGCACGTCTGCTATCTGTCTCTGTCGCCACATCAGAAAGTCCACCACAGCATGCAATCCAGAACCACACTCAAAAAGCTGCTGTAAAATATGCAAGTGGGAAAGAGAGAACTCCCAGATTTCAATATGGTGCAGATGTTTTTTGCTACAAATGTGGTGAAGATGGTCATTTTCAGCGGGAGTGTGAAAACCCAGAGAATCTCCGAAAAGTAAATAAGCGTCTCCTGAAAGCAAAACAGCTGATGGGAAACTTCCCAGGAGCTCAGTAAAGGAATGGCCTGATGCTCTGGAGAGAACACGTTCCACAAAGTGTGATACGCTAAAAGAAAGCAAGGCTGATTTGCCAGAGGGTTTAATTGGACCTAGTTCTGTTGTTCCTGTACAAGTTGAGGGCATCTACGCCAAAGCTTTGCTTGATAGTGGGTCCCAAGTTACCCTGCTGTACCGCTCCTTTTATGACAAGTATCTGAAACACCTGCCCTTGACCCCTATTGAGTGCTTGGAGATTTGGGGCCTCAGTGCAGACCGATATCCATTTGATGGTTATATGTGTTTGAAACTTGAGTTTGCTGGAGATGTAGTGGGTGTAGCTAAGACCATAGAAACACTTGTGCTTGTGTGTCCAGACCCAGCCATGAAAGGTGAGATTTCGATTGTGGTTGGCACAAACACCTCCATAGTTCGGAGCTTATTTCATTCCTGCAAGACACAAAACGGAGATAATTTCTTACATAACATGTCTGTTCACCCAGCAATAAGAGAGGCTTATGAGAAGTTTCGGAGCACCCCAGATGACACAGCTGACCTAAAAAGAGGAACAGTCTGGTTCACTCGAGAGAAGCCCTTAGTGCTGTCTCCTAGTGTCGTTGCAAAAGTGGAGGGTTACTTCCCTGAAGAACTGTTAGTGATGCCTGTTGTTGATAAAGCAAGCGCTGTTCATTGTCGTCGTATCACAGTAACTTTGAGAAATGTATCAAATCATTCTGTGACATTGAAACGTGGTATGCAAATTGTTCATTTGCACAGGGTGGATGTAATAAATGCAGTCCCTGAAAAGAAGTCCTCTATGCCGTCCACATCTCAACTATCCCCCTCGTCTTTCAACTTCGCAGATTCTCCTGTGCCTCCTGAGTGGAAGGAGAGGCTGTGTCAGAGAATGATGGAAAGGAAAGAGGTTTTTTCCTGTAGTGAGTTTGACGTTGGTTGTGCAAAGAGCACACAACACAGCATTCGAGTGACGGAGGACAAACCATTCAGAGAACGCTCTAGACACTTACCTCCAAAGGATTTGGAGGATGTGAGAAAACATTTAAATGATTTGAAAGAAGCTGGAATAATTTCAGAGTCTAGAAGCCCCTATGCGTCACCTATCGTTGTGGTCCGCAAGAAAAATGGGACCATACGTATGTGCGTGGATTACAGGACATTAAATAGGAGAACAATTCCTGACCAGTATACAGTCCCACGTGTGGAGGATGCCCTGACATGCCTGAGTGGTAGCAAATGGTTCAGCGTGCTTGATCTCCGAAGGGGCTACTATCAGATCCCTTTATGTGATGCTGACAAAGAAAAAACGGCATTTACCTGTCCGGCAGGATTTTATCAATTTGAGCGAATGCCACAAAGCACCAGCCACGTTTCAGCGTATCATGGAAAGGACGGTTGGTGATATGAATCTGCTGGAAGTGTTAGTGTACCTTGATGATGTCATTGTTTTCGGGAGAACAATGGAGTAACATGAGCAGCGCCTTCTTAAAGTGCTTGACAGATTAACGGAAGAGGGACTTAAATTATCTTTGGATAAATGTCAGTTCTGCTGTCCCTCTGTAACCTATCTTGGGCATGTCGTTTCTAGCAATGGCATTGCTACTGATCCTTCAAAGATCGAAGCTGTGAAGTTGTGGCCACGCCCAGAGAACATCACTGCTCTCCGTTCTTTTCTTGGGTTTTGCGGCTACTACCGACGGTTTGTGAAAGATTTTTCCAGAGTCTGTCATCCGCTCAATCAGCTACTGCAGGGCTGCATTGTGACTGGAAGGCCAGGAGGAAAGACTAAAATGGAAAAGAACAACAAAGAGAAAGAGAACTCAAAAACAGAGTGGTACCACCCCTCAGAGCCGTTTGGAGCAAGGTGGAATGAAGACTGTGAGAAAGCTTTTGAGAAATTAAAGGTCAGTCTTACAGAATCACCTGTCCTAGCAATCGCAAACCCAAATCTGGCTTATGTTCTGCAAGTTGATGCAAGTAGAGAAGGCTTAGGAGGTGTCCTCTATCAGGACCAAGGAGAAGGTTTGCGCCCGGTTTCATTTGTAAGTAGGAGCCTCTCTCCGTCAGAAAAAAATTATCCCACGCATAAACTTGAATTTCTGGCTTTAAAATGGGCTGTCGCTACCAAGCTACATGATTATCTCTACGGAGTCAAGTTTGAGGTTCTCACAGACAATAACCCGTTAACATATGTCTTAACCACTGCTAAGTTGGACGCAACAGGACATAGATGGTTAGCGGCGCTATCAATGTATGATTTCAGCCTGAAATATCGCTCTGGAAAACAAAACATTGATGGAGATGCATTGTCACGGCGTCCTCATGCTGACAGCGATGTGTCTGGTGAAGAGGAAGTGTCCATGTCTCCTACCAGCGTCCAAGCTGTCTGTCACATGTCGTCAATTAGAACACCTCATTCTCACCGTTGCAGAGCAGTGGATCTCCTGGGCTCATCCAAGCATGCTGTACCCAGAGCTTATTGTAGTGTGTTATCTGTAAGCACTCAGCCACTGCCCGAAATGTCTTTAGCTGACATCTCACATTCTCAGCAGGAAGACCCACGCATCGGAGAAGTGTGGTGTGCTGTTGTGCAGAACTTTGCGGACCGGGCTAACAAACGAAAACATCCGGATGTGTCATTGTTGTTAAAAGAGTGGGAAAAGTTAAAGGTCAAGGACTCTGTACTGTACCGAATCAGTAAGCCTCCCAACAAACCAGTTCGACAACAACTCTTACTCCCACAGAAGTTCAGAGAAACTGTTCTTCAGTCTTTGCATGACCAGTCAGGTCACCTTGGGTTTGACAAAACCTATGGGTTGGTGTGAGAGAGATTTTACTGGCCTCGTATGAAAACACAGGTTGAGACGTATTGTAAAAATTGTCCAAGGTGTATTCAGAGAAAAACGCTGCCCAAGAGAGCTGCTGAGTTGTCACATCTTAACCAGTGAGGGGCCGATGGATCTTGTCTGTATGGATTTCTTGACAATTGAGCCTGACTCCAGAAACATTTGTAATGTGCTTGTAGTTACAGATCACTACACACGTTATGCTCAAGCTTTTGCGACTAAGGATCAAAAGGCGTCAACAGTTGCTAAGGTCCTGTGGGAACAATATTTTGTCCACTATGGTCTACCGAAGCGAGTACACTCGGATCAAGGCAGAGATTTCGAGAGCCGCCTCATTCATGAACTGTTGAGTATGCTTGGTATAAAGAAGTCTAGAACCACACCCTACCACCCGCAGGGTGACCCGCAACCTGAGCGTTTCAATAGAACTCTTCTCAACATGCTCGGTACTCTTGATGCACAGGACAAAAGTAAATGGAGTAAATACATCAGTCAGCTGGTGCATGCATACAACTGCACGCTAAATGAGTCAACAGGCCACTCGCCATATTTTCTCATGTTCGGTCGAGAGGCTAGACTGCCAGTAGATGTGGCATTTGGAGTCTCAAGTGATGGTACATTCACCAAGTCCTATCTGAAATACGTCAAAAACATTAAACGAGAATTACAGACTGCCTACCAGCTCGCCGAGAGCATGGCTAGAAAAAAAAATGAAGGGAACAAAAAACGCTACGATCAGAGAGTTCGTTTCTGTCCATTAGTCTCTGGTGACAGGGTGTTAATCAGAAATGTTGGACTGCAAGGAAAACACAAGCTAGCTGATCGTTGGAAAGCTACACCATACGTTGTGGAGAGTCAACTCCCTGGTTTACCTGTGTTCAAGTTGAAGCCAGAGAACGGACAAGGCTCTAACAAAGTATTGCACCGAAATCACATTCTGCCCATTGGACAGGAAGTGAAATTGAATGTGGAAAAGAACGAAGATACACTTCAACGCAAAAGGAGAGCCAGCAAAAGACTTAAAGCAAAGAGGGCTGAAAACTGTAATCTTTCTGGTGTACCAGCGCTTGATCATGTTGAAAAGATTGAGTCTGCATCTGACTCAGAAGAGGATGAAATGGGTGTGTGGTATGATTATCACTCCATATGTGAGTCAAGACAACCGGAAGCTCAGGAAACTGTACAATCAGAACCTGTCAGCATGGATTTGGATCAAGTTGTCCCTCCAATTAACCAAGAGATGGATGAGGTTACAGTTGAGGCATCTGCGGCAACAGATGACGATGGATCCGTAGTGCAAGATGAGACTTTTGAAAGTACTGTTGATACTGGAAGGGACACTGACGCACAGACATTTGATGTAACGACTGCGAGACAAGACAGTGTTACAGAGAGTTCAGATGAGGCACGACGGCCTCAAAGGCTGAAAAGGGTTCCTACCCGACTAACCTATGACTTGTTAGGGAGTCCAAGCTCTGTGGCAGTTAGTACTCATACTGTCTCTCTAGCTAAGGTTGATGATAAGACAGATGGCTTATCTCCATCACCTTTGCGGTACAAGAGCACTTTTTATAAGTGGATTGGTTTGAGAGGGGAGTGTTTATCCTGTTCATAAAAGGTTACGTTGTTGTACATGTCATGAGGGCATGACCATTTTTTTTTTGTTGGGGAGAGTGTAGTGTACTGACTAAAATGTGTTGAACTGTATTTGTTTGAATTGCTGTTGTGAAAACTAGTTAAAAGTTTGTTTGGTTCTTTGTGTGGATGGATACTGGGGTGTCCTGCATTCCGAGGGGTCTGTGAACATTTCAGGGTTTTTTTTGTTTTAATGATTGATTGAAGGGGTGGTGCGTCCAATGGGATTGGGGGAAGGAGGTGGGTCATGGGGAGGAAGAGCGGGAGATGCGGCGGGGAAAGGAGAGTTTTTTTGGGGGTCTGGACCTGGTTTTTCGACGCGAACGGATTTTTGACTGTTTTCAACGCGAACGGATTTTTGACTGTTTTCAACGCGAACGGATTTACTCTTTCAAAGCCACGGGTCCTGCCTGCTCAACGCCACGGGTCCTGCCTGCTCAAGGCCACCGGGCTGCCGCTTCGACGCTACGGGATCCAGTCGCTGTGCCCACTGAAGCGTTTTGAGGGCGCGTTCCTACGACAATCGGTTTGGATTTCTTTTCCCCAGTGAACTGAGGGTTCAACGGTTTTGTGAGTACTGCCTTTGAGGGCTACAGTAAGAATATACATGCAGCTAAGGTTTTGAGGGTCAAAAAACAAATTAAAATTTGGACACAATTTGAAGTTAATAGATAGTTTGATGACAGAGTGTAGATTTTGCAAAATTAAAATTTTCATATAAGGCAGGTTCCATAAACAACCTGCATTAGTCATATGCGTACTGTTCATGCATCAACTCAGTTATGCCTAGATCAGACTACAGGAATTATCCCCATAGCCTGATTTGCTATTGTGGCTGATTTCCCAATATCGGGCCCAATATATTTTGTCGGGACCGACAAAACGTCTTGTAGTGCGACATAATCCACGACCAACAAATTGGCCTACGATAACCCTTAGGGTTTACCAGAATTTTGAGATAAATTTTGGGGGTGCGTATTATACATGGGTGCGCATTATACACGAGAAATTACGGTATTTTGCCATTTGCTACAGAAATGGTACGACAATTCAAAGAGAAGTTAAAACTCAGAGTTTCAACACAGTTGGAAAAAAAACTGCCTATGATTAACTAATTATTGAAACAACAACATACATAGGGAATATCAAGCAGCAGTGTTACACAGACCGAGGAAAAGACAAGTACTCCATGTTTGAAGTCTGCTGAAAATTTGTTAAAGAACATCAAAGCTATTAATAATAAATCTGAGTTTATAGCACATAATGACCAGCCCTTTTAAGTGATTAAGGACACAGGCTTTCTTCAGTTATTAGCACAGTTTTACAGAACTATTTGAGAAAGTGGCGGCAAGGTGGTCCGACTGGTTAGAGCGTCAGCCTCACAGTTCAATCCCCGGCCCTGCCTGTGTGGAGTTTGCATGTTCTCCCCGTGCCTGCGTGGGTTTTCTCCGGGCACTCCGGTTTCCTCCCACATCCCAAAAACATGCATGAATTGGAGACTCTAAATTGCCCGCAGGTGTGCATGAGAGTGTGAATGGTTGTTTGTTTGTACGTCCCCTGCGATTGGCTGGCAACCAGTTCAGGGTGTACCCCGCCTCCTGACCGATGATAGCTGGGATAGGCTCCAGCACGTCCGCGACCCTAGTGAGGAGAAGCGGCTCAGAAAATGGATGGATGGATTTGAGAAAGTTGTTTCTGTGTAATCCATGGAAATGTCTGATTTGACATTTTCTTGTCGCTGTTTCCAATAAACGTTCCAATAAAATGTTATATAACATTAAATGGGACATGTTATGGAAAACTAACTTTTTATTTTCCTGTATACAAATTGGCGGCATGGTAGACGACTGTTTAGAGCATCTGCCTCACAGTTCTGAGGACCTGGATTCAATACCCGGCACCGCCTATGTGGAGTTTGCATGTTCTCCCCGTGCCTGCGTGGGTTTTCTCCGGGCACTGCGGTTTCCTCCCACATCCCAAAAACATGCATGGTAGGTTAATAGACAACTCTAAATTGCCCATTGGTGTGAATGTGAGTGCGACTGGTTGTTTGTTTGTATGTGCCCTGCGATTGGCTGGCAACAAGTTCAGGGTGTACCCTGCCTCCTGCCCGATGACAGCTGGGATAGACTCCAGCACACCCGTCCGTGACCCTAGTGAGGAGAAGCGTCTCAGAAAATTGTTGGGTCTCTTGAGTACCTTAAAAATCTTTTATCTTTCTATTTCTGAAAAGGTGTCTGTGGCCAGATAATGCCCCCAATCATCTGCCCATAACAGCGATGCAGAGTTAAAACCCACTTCTTTCAAGTGATGGTCAGATGGACTACACTGTCTGGGTAGGGAAAAGTATTTTTTTGTCTTTATGGGTACACACTAAGGCCTCCGCTTCTGCAAGTAGAAGCCGGTTGCCTTTTCAACTCTAGAGCTCTGTCGCCTCAAAACTGGATAATTACAGCAAGACAAGAAACAGTGTGTGTGAAGTTTTCTATAATTCTTGATCTCTGTGGTATTTTGACAGAAACAAATGACAGACATATTATTAAGACACAAGGGAAGGGTTAACATTGTGGGAAAAAAATGCAGAATGTTTCTGCATTTTCTTTATATTTGTGTTGAATGCTCCGTGCAAGAAGAAGACAATTTTTTTTTCTCATTTATTGATGCACTCTAATTTTGCAATAACAGTATATCATGTTAGTGCGCTGACATTTACATTGGAGTATTTGGTTGGACTTGATGTAAAAAAAAGAAAAAAAAAAAAAGAAAGAAATGGTGGCCATTTTCTTTTGCTGTGTCAAATTCATTTGTGGCATATTTGGCTGTCAAAGGCTCTGTTTTATTGGTATTGGCCACCACAGGACAGGATATAATTGGTATCTGCTGAAATGTATCAATAATATTCATTATATGTGCCCATCCATCCATCGTCCTTTGAAAACAATAGATCATTTTGCCAAAAGTATATGCACAAAAGAATGCAGCGCATGTGAATGAGAAATCTTTTTATCATGTTTTCTGTTGTGCTATAGATAATTTTAATAGTGGTAATATGCCAATCTATGAGACCATTATTTTGAAACAAGTAGATATTTTATATAGAGAAATCAAATAATTATTTAAGTTACAAGCCACTTACTGTAAATGAATGCAAATTCCATATGGTGATTATTTATTACATATTAATGTAGTAAACAGAATATAACTGCTAAATCTCATTTTCATGTATTCAACATTACAAGACCATGAATCCCTTGAGTTTGTTTCTCCCAATGTACATGCATGTAGAGTGTTATAGAACTTGAAGTGCAGCAAAGGAAGCATTTTCTTGTACTTTACTGTGGGCTTGGCTGGGCATGGCAGATGTCCCCACCACTGCTCTGCTCTAAATTGAGGGCTTCATTTCAAAGGCCTGTTTACTGGCAAGCCTTAATCGGAAGTGATCTTAAAGCATTCCTTTAAACATGTAGGAAGCTAATGGTGTAATGTACTTTGGGTATTGCTCTCTCTAATGAGATTTATTGCTGCAATTTTCACAACAAATAAAAAAAGAGGCATTTCCTCGGTTCCTTCTGACTTCATGGCCCCTAATGTGTCACTTTCTGTCTTTGCTCTCCCTGCTGCATTAGTAGTTATTTGCGATTTATTTTTCAGTCATATTTTCATTATTTTGGCTGTCCAAAAGGGTGTGACATGCACATATCTTCTCTCTCTTTTTTGGCTACAAACAACGGGTACGTAAAGTATTCAGACCCCCTTACATTTTTCATCCATCCATCCATCCATTTTCTACCACTTATCCGAGGTCGGGTCATGGGGGCAGGAGCTTTAGCAGGGACGCCAAGACTTCCCTCTCCCCAGCCACTTCATCCAGCTCTTCCGGGGGAATCCCGAGGTGTTCCCAGGCCAGCCGAAAGACGTAGTCTCTCCAGCATGTCCTGGGTCGTCCCCGAGGTCTCCTCCCGGTCGGACATGCCCGGAACACCGCACCAGGGAGGTGTCCGGGAGGCATCCGAATCAGATGCCCCAGCCACCTCATCTGGTTCCTCTCGATGTGGTGGAGCAGCGACTCTACTCTGAGATCCATCCGGATCACCCTATCTCTAAGGGAGAGCCCGGACACCCTGCGGAGGAAACTCATTTCGGCCGCTTGTATCCGGGATCTTGTTCTTTCGGTCACGACCCACAGCTCGTGACCATAGGTGAGGGTAGGAACGTAGATCGACCGGTAAATTGAGAGCTTCGCCTTTCGGCTTAGCTCCTTCTTTACCACAACGGACCGATACAAAGTCTGCATCACTGCAGACGCTGCACCCATCCGCCTGTCGATCTCCCGTTCCAAACTCTGACTCCGGTTGTACAGGGACCGAACAGCCCGTATCAGGGGGTTCGGTACCCCATACTCCCGAAGCACCCCCCACAGGACTCCCCGAGGGACACGGTCGAACGCCTTCTCCAAGTCCACAAAACACATGTAGACTGGTTGGGCAAACTCCCATGTACCCTGCCGAGGGTGTAGAACTTGTCCACTGTTCCACAGCCAGGACAAAAACCACACTGCTCCTCCTGAATCTGAGATTCGACTTCCCGATGAATCCTCCTCTCCAGCACCCCTGAATAGACCTTACCAGGGAGGCTGAGGAGTGGGATCCCCCTGTAGTTGGAACAGAGCCTCTGGTCCCCCTTCTTAAAAAGGGGGACCACCACCCCAGTCTGCCAATCCAGGGGCACTGTCCCCAATGTCCACGCGATGTTGCAGAGGCGTGTCAACTAGGACAGCCCCACAACGTCCAGAGCCTTTCGGAACTCTGGGCGAATCTCATCCACGTCCGGGGCCTTGGCACCGAGGAGCTTTTTAACCACCTCTGTGACCTCAAACCCAGAGATAGGAGAGCCCGCCTCAGAGAACCCAGACTCTGCTTCCTCATGGGAAGGCGTGTCGGTGAAATTGAGGAGGTCCTCGAAGTATTCTCCCCACGACTCACAACGTCCCGAGTCGAGGTCAGCAGCGCCCCATCTCCACTATACACAGTGTTGGTGGTGCACTGCTTTCCTCTCCTGAGACGCCGGATGATGGACCAGAATTTCCTCAAAGCCGCCCGGAAGTCTTTCTCCATGGCCTCACCGAACTCCTCTCATACCCAAGTTTTTGCTTCAGCGACCACCAAAGGTGCATTCCGCTTGGCCAGCCGGTACCCATCAGCTGCTTCAGGAGACCCACCGGCCAAAAAAGGCCGAAAGGACTCCTTCTTCAGCTTGACGGCATCCCTCACCGCTGGTGTCCACCAACGGGTTCAGGGACACGACAGGCACCACCGTGGCGACCACAGCTCCGGTCGGCCGCCTCAGTAATGGAGGCACGGAACATGGTCCACTCGGACTCGATGTCCCCCGCCTCCCCCGGAACATGAGCAAAGTTCTGTCGGAGGTGGGAGTTGAAACTCCTTCTGACAGGGGATTCCGCCAGACGTTCCCAGCAGACCCTCAGAATACGTTTGGGTCTGCCACGTCGGACCAGCATCTTCCCCCACCATCGGAGCTAACTCTCCACCAGGTGGTGATCAGTTGACAGCTGCGCCCCTCTCTTCACCCTAGTGTTCAAGACATGCGGCCGCAAGTCCGATGACACGACCACAAAGTCGATCATCAAACTGCGACCTACGGTGTCCTGGTGCCAAGTGCACGTGTGGACACCCTTATGCTTGAACATGGTATTTGTTATAGACAATCCGTGACGAGCACAGAAGTCCAATAACAGAACACCGCTCGGGTTCTGATCGGGGGGGCCATTCCTCCCAATCACGGCCTTCCAGGTCTCACTGTCATTGCCCACGTGAGCATTGAAGTCCCCCAGTAGAACGATGGAGTACCCAGCGGGAGCGCTCTCCAGCACCCCCTCCAAGGACTCCAAAAAGGGTGGGTACACTGAACTGCTGTTTGGTGCATAGGCACAAGCAACAGTCAGGACCCGTCCCCCCACCCGAAGGCAGAGGGAGGCTACCCTGTCGTCCACCGGAGTGAACAATAACATACAGGCGTCAAGCCAGGGGGCAATAAGTATACCCACACCTGCTCGGCGCCTCTCACCGTGGGCAACTTCAGAGTGGAAGAGAGTCCAATCCCTCTCGAGAGGACTGGAGTACCAGAGGCCAAGCTGTGTATGGAGGCGAGTCCGACTATATCTAGTCCAAACTTCTCGACCTCTCTCACCAGCTCGTGCTCCTTCCCTGCCAGAGAGGTGACATTCCACGTCCCAAGAGCCAGCTTCTGTAGCCGGGAATCGGATAGCCAAGGTCCCCGCCTTCGGCCACCGCCCAGCTCACACTGCACCCGACCCCATTTTCACTCTTTGTTATATTGCAGCCATTTGCTTAAATCATTTCAGTTAATTTCCCCCCCTCATTAATGTACACACAGCACCCCGTATTGACAGAAAAAATTTAATTGTTGAAAGTTTTGCAGATTTATTAAAAAAGAAAAACTGAAATATCACACAGCCATAAGTATTCAGACCACTCATATTTAACTCGGGCGCTGTCCATTTCTTCTGATCATCCTTAAAATGGTTCTACACCTTCATTGGAGTCCAGCTGTGTTTGATTATACTGATTGGACGTGATATGGAAAGCCACACACCTGTCTATATAAGACCATACAGGTCACAGTGCATGTCAGAGCAAATGAGAATCATGAGGTCAAAGGAACTGCCTGGAGCTCAGAGACAGAATTGTGACAAGGCACAGATCTGGCCAAGGTTACAAAATAAATTCTGCTGCACTTAAGGTTCCTAAGAGCACAGTGGCTTCCATAATCCTGAAATGGAAGACATTTGGGATGATCAGAACCCTTCCTAGAGCTGGCCGTCCGGCCAAACTGAGCAATCGGGGGAGAACAGCCTTGGTGAGCAAGAGAAAAAAAGAACCCACAAATCAATGTGGCTGAGCTCCAGAGATGCATTCGGGAGATGGCCGAAAGTTCTAGAAAGTCTATCATAACTGCACCTCCACCTGTCGGGACTTTATAGCAGAATGGCCCTCCACCAGTCGGGGCAGAGTGGCCCGACAGAAGCCTTTCCTCAGTGCAAGACACATGAAAGCCCGCATGGAGTTTGTTAAAAAAAAACACCCAAAGGACTCCAAGATGGTGAGAAATAAGATTCTCTGGTCTGATGAGACCAAGATAGAAATACTTGGCCTTAATTCTAAGTGGCATGTGTGGAGAAAACCAGACACTGCTCATCACCTGTCCAAAACAGTCCCAACAATGAAGCATGGTGGTGGCAGCATCCTGTTGTGGGGGTGTTTTTCAGCTGCAGGGACAGGACGACTGGTTGCAATCGAAGGAAAGATGGATGCGAGCAAGTACAGGGATATCCTGGACAAAAAACTTCCCCTGAGTGCTCAGGACCTCAGACTGGGCCGAAGGTTCACCTTCCAACAAGACAATGACCCAAAGCACACAGCTAAAATAACGAAGGAGTGGCTTCAGAACAACTCCGTGACTGTCTTTGAATAGCCCAGCCAGAGCCCTGACTTAAACCCAATTGAGCACCTCTGGACAGACCTGAAAATGGCTGTCCACCAACATTCACCATCCAACCTGACAGAACTGGAGAGAATCTGAAAGGAGGAATGGCAGATGCCATTGCAGGTGTGAAAAACTTGTTGCATCATTCCCAAAAAGACTCATGGCTGTATTAGCTCAAAAGGGTGCTTCTACTAAATACTGAGCAAAGGGTCTGAATACTTATAGCTGAGTGATATTTCAGTTTTTCTTTTTTAATAAAGCTGCAAAAATTTCAACAATTCCGTTTTTTTCTTTCAATATAGGCTGCTGTGTGTACATTAATGAGGGGAAAATGAACTTAAATGATTTTAGCAAATGGCTGCAATATAACAAAGAGTGAAAAATTTAAGGGGGTCTGAATACTTTTCGTACCCACTGTACATACACAACTCTTTCATAAGGTCCATCGTTTTTTATTAGCAATTTCTGTGCTTTATTTGATTGTGTAAGAGTGTGGCCATGTGCCCAGGATTGTTTCTGAGAGCACATGCACACGGACACAAAGAGCAGTGTTAGATGCAGGACTCAATAGTGATGGATTGGGTCCCACATGTCTCTGGTGTGTTCATTTTCAGAGTCCAGCCGGTGGCTAAGGTCATCCCAGGGATCAAAGGCTATGAGTGGATCACAAGAGCATCCCTCGCTCGCGTCCATCGACTTACACACTCCAGCCCTCTCTTGGAATGAAGACAAATAGAAATATATGGTCTGCCTTTTGACAGCTTTTTCACTGGAGATTGCCCATTATCTGTTTGCAGCAATTCTAGACCCTTTATGTGTTATGAATGAATTTGTATTTTAACATTTATTTTTACATTTTTACATATATTTACAAAAGTCATCCAGCAGTTAAGTACATTTTCGTCTTATTTCTACTTCAATATGTTACTTGAGTTTATTTACCGGCACGGTGGACGGCTGGTCAGCACATCTGTCTCACAGTTCTGGGGAATGGGTTCAAGTCCCAGCCCCGCCTTTGTGGAGTTTGCATGTTCTCCCCGTGCCTGGGTGGGTTTTCTCCGGGCACTCCGGTTTCCTCCCACATCCCAAAAACATGCGTGGTAGGTTGATAGAAGACTCTAAATTGCCCGTAGGTGTGAATGTGAGTGCGAATGGTTGTTTGTTTATATGTGCCCGGTGATTGGCTGCCGACCAGTTCAGGGTGTAACCCGCCTCCCGCCCGAAGATAGCTGGGATAGGCTCCAGCAGCCCGCGACCCTAGTGAGGGTAAGCGGTAAAGAAGATGGATGGATGGAGGGATGGAGTTTTACAGATGACCATTTTTACCTGAAAAAATGTTGAAAACTGTCGTTTCAGCCCTTTACTGACTTGACTGTGTTTTGGAGCCTTAAAAAACATAAACTTGAAAAGAGCTCTCAAAGCATTTTTTGGTGACAACACTTTTGGGGAGGACTGCAGATGCATGTGAAGTGTTCAATCTGGGCATGAAAAAGCATGTCCCAGGGAAAATTTTAAGGATGGAACATGATTTGTAGCATGGAACATTCATTTGTAGCATTTGTGTACCGTATTACTGTCTTCTACAAAAATGTGCATTTGCACATCACTATAGCATCTACTGTACATAAATTGTGTGACTTACATACGTAGTTTACCTATGAGGTTCTTTTAGATCTTAACCTACTGTATATATACCACAGGGCACTTAGAGGACAGTCACATCCAAGTGGTACAGTCGGTCTTGCAGCCGTGTCCATACCAAGTAGCATCACTAACTACTTGCCTGGCATACATGCAGTATTGTTGTGTAAAGGTACCGGTACCATACTTAACATGGTCTTTTCAAAGCTAATTCCTAATTCCCAATGTTAATGTTGTTTCTGGCGTGACATTCACTAGCAAAGACGCTACTAATTTTTTCATAAAATGTTGCTTCTGGTCAGGTATCATGGAAGTATTAAAGTTGGATTACACTGAAGGGCAGTTTGATGGTTTGCAATAAAAAAAAAAAGTACACTGCCTGTAGCACTTCACTGATTTTTCGAGCTGATATATTCTGTATGTATTGTTACAATGATTTGGTTTCACCGTATTAATAAAAGGGTGATTATGGAGAGTTCTGGCAAACTATAAGACATTACATTATGTGTATGAAAATATAATAAGTTAACAATTTAGAAAACAATGAAATTTACCACAGTAGTAAGATTGAAGTAGACCGGGGAACAACATGAAATATTTGAAAACTAATGGCTTTACAAACACAGTAATAATAAGCTAAATTTCTATTAGTTCAGATTGTTATTTTCTCGATGGTCTTTGACAACGGAAAACTTCGATTTGCTATGGAGAAAATATTTTTTTTAATTTTGGTTTCTTGAAGGTGACATATTTTGGAAAATGTACTTTTTAATTGATTGCATGCAAATAGAGAGGGAAGTCTGGGCTTTCCTGCTTTGGTTACTTTCCCCGTGACCCAACCGCGGACAAGCCGTGGATGGATGGATGGATCCGCTTACTTGGTGTTGACCACACACAAGGATTTGTGATTGTGAATACTGTATTTAACAGGCTTAACAATTGCAACTGTTGTCCACAGCCGTTTTCTGAGCAATTCGGGGAGGAAAAATTTGTCTTAACACACCTTACAAACACACCTTTTACAACCATCCAAATCGCCATAGTAATGTCTGCCAAACAGGTTACGCCACACATTGCCATAGTATCATTTTGACATGACGCTTTTAACATTTTATGACTCTCTTAAAATATTGACTATATCTCACATTCTCTTGTATTTCTTTCAGTTAATGGTTTCAAGATGCCCTGAAATTAACGTCTGATGGTGATAAAATACTACATAGTGCAGTATGTACATACATTAGATACTGGATGTGCCAAAATATTAATGGTGTACATGATACAATTTACCAAAAATTATGTTTCATGAAATGACTAACTTGATACCTCCTTTTAGGAACCTCCTTGAAAAAGCAATCAAAGAACATTACACTTTCACCGTAGCAAGATATCCTTAATACAGTGAGTTTGTAATTTAAGTTACAAGTTAAAGTTAACTGAAAAATCCAAATTCTTATCTTGTGAATCTATGTTATTTCTAGTGGAGAAAAATAAGGACTTTATTGTGAAAAAAATCTGCCAATGGAACTAGGATGAATCTTCTTAAAATTCTTAAAATAACTGTCATGATCAGTGCCCTGAATCTCTCCTTTGCGGCACGTGGGTGGTGCTTTTTTCCTCTTTTTTCCCTCCCTCTCCAGCTCTGATCACCTTCTCGCCTGCGCACCTGGGTTTATTCAGCACTCATCACTACCTGCATTTAAGACTGGCAGGTCAGTGTTCCAGCACCAGAGTATTCGTGCACCTCCTTGGTACACTGGCTGACTCCTTGCTTCTACTTTTGCTTGTGGAAGAAAAATACTCCATTATCTGTGCATTTACTTACCCTCTTGCTTTCTCCTCCTCCTCCAGTGCCTAGCTGTGTCTCCTGCCACGGCACCCGCCCCAACCACACTGCCAAGCTCACTCGCCTGCTCACGCTCCAGTCTCCTGCACACTCCCTGCTCCTACAGACCAATATCACGCCCTGGAATTCTTGACCTCACGCTCCCTTCAAATAAATCCGTACTAACTGCTTCCTCTGTCTCAGTGTGCTTTTGGGTCCAGTTTAAAACCATTTGGCTTCAAACCGTCACAATAAGATCTTGTATCTTAAAACAAATCTTTTTATCTTGCTGAAAATCTAGAAAAAAAATGTAAGGTGTCCTAAAATAATAATAAGTTGATAATAAGATAAATTCACTAGGTAATATTTTGCATTTTTGCAGTGTTGAGACTTCAAAGATACGCTTGTGAGTCGGCTGCCTGTTACAACAGCTCGGCTAACTTTCTCCTTTATTTGTACTTTCCCCATTTTTTTTAACCATTTTAGTGTTTTGTGTCATGCTAACCCATTTTGCCTAATTTAATTTTACCTGTGAAATTGTGTTTTTTCAGAAAAAAATTGGCGCTTGTTGTTTTGTTGTGTGCGCCTGTGAATCGACATCTAGTTTAAATCAGCTCCATCGGCTCCTTTCTTTGTACTATACACCCTTTTATTCATTTTGCGTTGCGATAAACCGTTTGCACTATTACAGGGTTCTAGCCTTGATATTTGCAGTATTTAGCTGAGAATATCGGCTCTATTGGTCTTTTGCCATTTGTCTACGATGCTACAACCGCAAGGCGCTTCACCCCACCATGGATCCCCCTGTCGAAAAATGCAACCCGGAGGAGATATGAACCATTCCTTCTGCACAGTACCCACCAGTGGACAAATTGACGGCTGTTACAATACTACAATTTTTTATTTTTACTGTATACTCAAACTTCAGCTACTAGGGATCGTACTTGTCATGGGTCAGTGGAGACTTAATCATGTTTCTCTCTTTCATCACCTAACATTTTCACACAACATGTAGCCTGTGCAACAGGAGGTACTAAAACTAGGGAACTTTTGTATGCCAAATGCTCATGTGAAGAGAGTATAGAGAGTATATTTTATTGAGAAAAGATTATTTATGTATGTATTTATTCATTTATGTATGTATGTATTTATTCATTTTCTACTACTACTACTACTACTAAAGTAAACAAAACATACGCAGTAATAATTCCAGTTAACAGGCAACCGACAAACATTAAATATTGTGTCTGTCAAAATGTAGGCTGCTCGGAAGCACCTTATAATGTGCAATTTCGTTGAGAGATTTAATTAGTAAACTCCATGGGATTTCAAGTCCGCAGCAACTTTCCCATCAATTCCCTGGTTTACTGGAGTCTGTTTCGCCTCTTGCCAAGTTGGGTATGAGAGGGGATTGATGCTGGGGATAAGCTATCCTGGCTAAAACTCCATGAAATGGTGCAATGGGATTTACAATTTCATGCATAAATCCCAAACATTCCTCTTTAAAAAGATTTAGTCCTTCTTCAATATCTCTTTAGATCTCTTCGTGTTCTCTTGTTATTGTTTTAAAACCATTAATCAGGTATATTATTTCATGATACAGATTTAGGCTGTCTGTTAAACAGAGGGTGTTGTACAATATAGTCATCCTTCGCTACATTGCGGTTTACTTATTGCGGATTCAGTGCATCAACATTTTATTAAATTTTTTGATAAATATGGTGCATTTACTCTGCCGCACATCTTTGGTTCAGTTAGTATTGGCTATTTGACTATAATGTAGCAAAAACGACTCGCATAAGAACAAATAGGCTCTTTTACTTTGCAGATATAGAAACCACACTGAGCAATTTCAACTGACACACATTTCAACTCACACACTTGTTTACAAAGCTGCTACGTAATACAGTGAACATGACCTGCATGCCACTGATTAACACACAAGCCACAGTAAGAGTTTCATGAAATAAATTCACAAATACCAACTTGCCCAACATCCAGGAAAGCTAATACACACACTCATAACAATATGGAATAATATGAAACTGGTTGGGCAAACTATTTGGAAGTAAAAAGCAACGTTTACCTTGATTTTCTTGTAGTTTCTTAACTTGTAGTTAAAAATAGCACCGCAAGGAATTGCAGTAAGCAAAAGCAAGCACCACAATGCTTTGCGCTACCGTCATTGTGAGGCACATTGCCTCACGGTTAGCCAGCAAATTGCCCATCTTTCGAACGTCTGCATGGGTTGACTTTCATGTCACTCAAGCATACCACATCTGCCTGTTAAATGCATATATGTCCTTGTGTAGAGTGTGTGGTTGGGGACCTCAAGTGAACAAATAAATAAACACACCTCTCTAAAGTATCACATATTGATTATATTGCATACGTGAAACTTAAAATGTATATAAATATGCAGTAAATAATTGTTTGCTACTTTGGAGATTGCGTCTATTGTGGTTTTCTGGAACGTAACCCCCGTGATAAACGAGGGATTACTGTAATCGTCCATTTTCAACACCGCTTATCCTGGTTAGGGTCGCGGGACGCTGGAGCCTATCCCAACTGACTTCGGGCGAAAGGCGGACTACACCCTGAACTGGTCGCCGGTCAGTCGCAGGGCACATATAGACACAGACGACCATTCGCACTCACATTCGCACCGTCACTGAGTGGGAACTGAACCCACGCTGCCTGCACCAAAGTCAGGCGAGTGTACCACTACACCATCAGTGACTTGGATTACTGTAATTTTGTACAATAATTTCAAATGGCCTTTTCCAGTCATATTCAGCACTAGTTTTCAAATGTAACTCAAACATCTTAGCCTGAGAGTCATAGACCAGGAGCCGGCTATTTGCAGCGGAAAGAGGGGGCACGGCTCCCTTAAACAAGTGCCGTAACTCATCAAATCAAATTCGTCTCCACTTCGTCCTGTGTGCCGGCTGTCTATGTGAGCTGTCTGAAGTAAGACTGTATGTAGAAATGGCCACAAAACAATTTATTGTTTCGGGAAATATGCTCATCTTTATAATTTAAGTGCCTTAAACGTATTAATTATGTAGGCATTTGTATAATGTTTTTGTTTGAGCTGTCTAATTTACGTGATTTGCGCAGATGTGACGTTCATTAGTGAACCCATTGCCGTGTAGCGACCATCAAGTTGGAGTCCGCCACCAGAAGTGGTGCAATTTTTAACTTTCAAAATAGAACCACTAACCGGAAACGCTCTGTATTGAACTGAACTGAACTGAACTGAACCGAACCGAACCGAACCGAACCGAACTGAACTGAACTGAACCGAACTGAACTGAACTCAACTGAATAGAATATAATAGAATAGAATAGAATAGAATGCAGCCATATGGGGGAACAAGCCAGTGCAAACTGTAGGCCGGTCCCAAGCCTGGATAAATGCAAAGGGTTGCGTCAGGAAGGGCATCCGTCTTAAAAATTTGCCAAACAAATATGAGCGTTCATCCAAAGAATTCCATACCGGATCGGTCGTGGCCCAGGTTAACAACGTCCTGAATTTCCACCGGCGCCTTGCAGGTTGACGCCGCCGGTGGAAATTCAGCTACTGTGGGTCGAAGTCAAGAAGAAGATGTGGAAAGCGGGTTCTTTGTCAGAAAAAGAAGAGGAAAGCACAGAGCCTAGAACTGAATGTGGGGACTTTGAATGTTGGGACTATGACAGGAACATCTCGGGAGTTGGTTGACATGATGATTAGGAGAAAGGTTGATATATTGTGTGTCCATGAGACCAGATGGAAAGGCAGTAAGGCTAGAAGTTTAGGGGCAGGGTTTAAATTATTTTACCGTGGTGTAGATGGGAAGAGAAATGGAGTCGGGGTTATTTTAAAAGAAGAGTTGGCTAAGAATGTCTTGGAGGTGAAAAGAGTATCAGATCCAGTGATGAGGCTGAAACTTGAAATTGAGGGTGTTATGTATAATGTGATTAGTGGCTATGCCCCACATGTAGAATGTGACCTAGAGATGAAAGAGAAATTCTGGAAGCAGTTGACAAAGTAGTTCTGAGCATCCCAGACAGAGAGAGCGACGTGAATGGTGCAGATTGTAATGGACATGTTGGTGAAGGAAATAGGGGTGAGAAAGACATGATGGGCAAGTACAGCATCCAGGAAAGGAACTTGGAGGGACAGATGGTGGTAGACTTTGCAAAAAGAATGCTGATGGCTGGAGTGAACACTTTTTTCCAGAAGAGGCAGGAACATAGGGTGACCTACAAGAGCGGCGGTCGAAGCAAGCAGGTGGATTACATCTTGTGCAGACGATGTAATCTGAAGGATGTCACCGACTGTAAAGTAGTGGTAGGGGAGAGTGTGGCTGGACAGCATAGGATGGTGGTGTGTAAGATGACTCTGATGGTGGGGAGGAAGATTAGGAAGACAAAGGCAGAGCAGAGAACCATGTGGTGGAAGCTGAGACAGGACGAGTGTTGTGTAGCTTTTCGGGAAGAGGTGAGACAGGCTATCGGTTGACAGGAGGAGCTTCCAGAAGACTGGACCACTGCAGCCAAGGTGATCAGAGAGGCAGACAGGAGAGTACTTGGTGTATCTTCTGGCAGGAAAGGAGAGAAGGGGACTTGGTGGTGGAACCTCACAGGACAGGAAATCATACAAGGAAAAAGGTTAGCTAAGAAGTGGGACACTGAGAGGACCGAGGAGAGGCGAAAGGAATACATTGAGATGCGAGATAGAGCAAAGGTAGAGGTGGCAAAGGCCAAACAAGAGGCATATGATGACATGTATGCCAGGTTGGACACTAAAGAAGGAGAAAAAGATCTATACAGGTTGGCCAGATAGAGGGATAGAGATGGGAAGGATGTGCAGCAGGTCAGTGTGGTTAAGGACAGAGATGGAAATGTGTTGATTGGTGCCAGTAGTGTGCTGGATAGATGGAAAGAACACTTTAAGGAGTTGATGAATGAGGAAAATGAGAGAAGGAAGAGTAGACCATGAAAGTGTGGTGTACCAGAAAATAGTGGTGATTAGTAAGGCTGAAGTTACCTCCACAGCCACCTCTCCTAGATGTTTCCATAACTCCACAGGAATGTCATCAGGACCAACTGCCTTTCCATTTTTCATCCTCTTTTCATGCCTTTCTAATTTTCCCCTTACTAATCATTGCCACTTCCTGGTCCACCACACTTACCTCTTCTACTCTCCCTTCTCTCTCATTTTCCTCATTCATCAGGTTAGGGTGATTACGGATCGAGATGGAAATATATTGACTGGTGCCAGTAGTGTGCCAGATAGATGGAAATAAAACTTTGAGGAGTTGATGAATGAGGAAAATGAGAGAGAAGGGAGAGTAGAAGAGGCAAGTGTGGTGGAGCCAATTATTTTACCACTGTGTAGATGGGAAGAGAAAGGGAGTAGTGGTTATTTTAAAGGAAGAGTTAGCTAAGAATTTCTGGGAGGTGAAAACAGTATCAGATAGAGTGATGAGGCTGAAACTTGAAATTGAGGGTGTGACAGTATGTATAATGTAATTAGTTTAGTCTTTCTCCCCTTCTTTAGTGTCCAGCCTGGCATACATGTCATCATATGCCTCCTATTTGGCCTTTGCCACCTCTACCTTCGCATCTCCATGTATTCTTGTCTCCTCTCCTCGGTCCTCTCAGTGTCCCACTTCTTCTTAGCTAACCTCTTTTCTTGTATGATTTCCTGTACTTTGAGGTACCACCACCAAGTCTCCTTCTCACTTTTCGTCCAAAAGTTGTCTCTCTGATCATCTTGGCTGTAGTGGTCCAGTCTTCTGTTATCTCCTGTCCACCGAGAGCCTGTCTCACCTCTTCTTGAAAAGCCACACAACACTCTTCTTTTCTCAGCTTCCACCACAAAGTTCTCTGCTCTGCCTTTGTCTTCTTAATCTTCTTCCCCACCACCAGAGTCATTTTACACACCACCATACTATGCTGTCTGGCTACACTCTTCCCTACCACTTACAGTCAGTAATCGCCTTTAGATTACATCGTCTGCACAAGATGTAATCCACCTGCATGTTTCTACCACCGCTCTTGTGAGTCACCCTATGTTCCTGCCTCTTCTGGAAGAAAATGCTCACTTCAGCCATTTCCATCATTTTTGCAAATTCTACCACTATCTGTCCCTCCGAGTTCCTTTCCTGGATGCCAAATTTACCCATCACTTCAACACCCCTGTTTCCTTCACCAATATGTCCATTACAATCTGTACCAATCACAATTTCTCTCTCTCTCTCTCTGTCTCACTCTCTCTCTGGGATGCTCTGAACTCCTTTGTCGATCTCCTTCCAGAATTTCTCTTTCGCCTCAAGGTCACATCCTATCTGTGGGGCATAGCCACTAATTACATTATACATACTGTCACACCCTCAATTTCAAGTTTCAGCCTCATCACTCTATCTGATACTGTTTTCACCTCCCAGAAATTCTTAGCTAACTCTTCCTTTAAAATAACCACTACTTCCTTTCTCTTCCCATCTACACAGTGGTAAAATAATTGAAACCCTGCCTCTAAGCTTCTAGCCTTACTGCCTTTCCACCTGCTCTCCTGGAAACACAATACTGTACAACATATATGAACCTTTCGCCTCATAATCATGTCAGCCAATTCATTAGCTTTTCCTGTCATAGTCCCAACATTCAAAGTCCCCACATTCAGTTCTAGGCTCTATGTTTTCATCTAGTCTTCTCTTCTCCTCTTCCTCTGAAAAATATTTTCCCAGTGTTTAATGAATCTATATAATGTATGAATACTTGAAATGTATGGATGGATTTTTCTACCATATTACAATTTATTGAGATATACCTGCATTTTCATGAGTTCCCAATAAAGTATTGTTAGATAAATTGTAGAAGTTATCATTTATTTGCTTAGCTTGCATTAGTATTATGGACGATTTTAGATGTCTCGCCTTC
Organism: Phyllopteryx taeniolatus; assembly: GCF_024500385.1. Taxonomy (NCBI): domain Eukaryota; kingdom Metazoa; phylum Chordata; class Actinopteri; order Syngnathiformes; family Syngnathidae; genus Phyllopteryx; species Phyllopteryx taeniolatus. Next base: position 1,251,803 of record NC_084504.1, read on the forward strand.
GAAAAGATGACTCAGCATCATCTGATGGAAGGGCGCCTGGACCAAGGACGTGATCGGATGTGGTCGGGTCGGGACAAGTGTTGGTCCAATATTTTGTGTTGTGTCTTATTGCTTAGAATACTATGTCTGGGAAAAACCCTCTTATTATCAAATATTATGTGTCGTGTCTTATTGTTTAGAATACTATGTCTGGGAAAACCCCTCTTATTATCAAATATTTTGTGTTGTGTCTTATTGCTTAGAACATTATGATTTGTAAATCCCTCCTATTTCAAATAAATACAGGAGCGAGGGGGGGGATTGTTTAGAGCGTGTTGAGAGACTGTGATCTGAACAATCTCCTATACGCCCTCCTCATGAGAAAAAGAAACCAGCGTCTTCATTCCTTTTGTGTCTATTTTTTATAATGTTGGGTTAGATAAATCCAACTTTAAATTGGTCCTTCGAGCCGGATGTCAGCACACCCGAGGATTCCAGTTGTGGAGCCGACTTCCAGTTAAGAGACCGTGGCCACGGCAAGTAAGACCCTTTACGGGACTGGTCTTCGTTCTCCTCAACTGGGATCTGAAGGTTGACGACAATCCACAGGATTGAAGACGAGTGGTGAGTTAAATTTTTAAACATTATTTTAGGAAAAAAGGATTAAAGAGTGAGTGAATTGCGCGACGAAGAAGTCTGCGGCAGAATAAACCTTGTGTAATACTAGTCACTGGCAAGTGGTCAGATGGACGACGGAGTCCGATAAAATCCGTGGGGACGGCGGGGTCCTGTACGTACTTAAATTCCGTATTTCTGTGTTTCTGTGTTTCCGTGTTTCCGTGTTTTCGTGTGTTTATAAAAACGTTATTAATATTGTGTGTATGTGTAAAAGTATGAATGTATAAGACTGGATTGTAAGTGACAACTGGGTTTGGAAGCAAAGGCAAGAATTCTCCGCCCCAATTGGGGTAGAAGCTTGAGAATTGCCAGAACTCAGACATTTATTGTCACCCTGTCATTTTTAAATAAAGTCAGTATTTAGGTCACTCTAGGTGCAAATGAACTGACTTCCAAATTCACAAAAATGGGAATAAATAACAGTAAACCGGATCAAAAAATAGACCTAACGTGTAAAGATTGGAAATATGTTCAACTACAAAACCATTCCAAAATAGAACATTTAAACACGTGGATAACCAAATACGGTTTCGCTGGCCAGCTAAATTCGCAAAAAATAGTTCAACTTCAAAACGAAATAAAGTGTCGACACAAAAATGATATATCACAAATACAAAAAGATGGATTTGACGACTTACTCTTCTGGTTAAACATGGCGTCTAAAAGAGAAAAAGGAAGGGAAAATAAGAAACACTTAACAAATGACCAAAAAGAGCAGGAAGGTAGACATAAAAATATGTTGTTTCAAAGACAGGAAGATGACGAGACAGGACCAATAATAAGAATTAGCGAGAAAAAGATAATTGAAGAAAGTTGTAAAAAAAAATAAGGAAACAAAAGCATCAGCACCCTTGCACCCGGTTTTGCCACCTCATGAAAATCCTCCAACTCAAGAGGCACAAACACAACGAATTTTACGATCGGGAGGGGTACAAATGAATTGGTCTAAAACTATGGGAGAAACATTTTCTCCCACTCCCAAAATAACAAATATAACCTCAGACGAGGGAGACATGGATTTATTTCCGATAATTGAAGTGGCAAATCCAAATATACAAGAGGACCAGAAAAAAAACTATTTTGGTCTATAGGACCTGGACTAATGAGGATGTGAAAAAGGCCGTAGCCGGCATCACACCTTATCAACAACAGTTAAAAAATGCTTTACATGCGAATTCGAAAGAACACATTAACAGATGGGTAGTTAAACATTGGATAAACCTAGCAACTGGCCCTCTGGAGGAATATGTTAATCATGCCCTCCACGCAGAAAGAGTGTTAGACAAAAAGAAAAACAAAATAGATGTCTTCCTCGACGAAAGAGCAGAAATATACTATCAAGGCAGAGAGAGAGATAATTTTAGGGGATGCGGCAGAGGCCGTTGGAGAGTAAGAAATGATAGAAATCGAAATTATTATGATAATACCATCTGTTGGTGCTGTGGAAACAAAGGCCACATTGCGCGTGATTGCCCTAATAAAAATAAAAGAGAATACGGACAAACTACTGCATGACTAAGCCAGCCTGCTTCCCAACTCAACAAATCTTCTTATGTAAACATTACAGATAATGAGGAGGTGGATTTTAATTTACAGGACATTCTGAGTTTGGACACTGAAAAACCTGAAATAACTTTATCAGTAAATGGTAAACAAATGACATTTCTTTGCGATACAGGAGCATGTAGGACTGCATGTCGGGAAAAGATTCCAGGTTCCAGATTATCGGGACATAAGGCAATAGTGAGATCTGCAAATGGACAAATTACTTTTGCCATGGAACTTGAGCCTGTGTGGATTAGAGACCCACAGGGAAAAACTTGTAGAATGCCCATTTTCGAAGTCCCGGAGTGCCCTGTGAATTTGTTGGGAAGAGATGGCTTATTCCAACTAGGACTTGTACTCAAACATGAATTAAACATAAATTAAAAAGAGAGGACCTCTATGTAACACTGGAAAACAGAAAAAGTACATTCTATTACAATTGCAATGATGTAAAAGACAAGTTAAATATCTAGGCCATAATTTAAGTATAGGAGGAAGGACTATATTAGAAGACAGGAAAGCTATAGTCTTAAAAAATCCTAAACCACAGACGAAGAAACATATAATAATCATTTTTAGGTCTGACAAATTATTGTAGAGCATGGATTCCAAACTATGCAGAAATTGTTGCACCATTGTCAAAATTAATGTATGAAAACAACCTTAAAATGACATCACCTGTTTAATGGAGTACAGAGGCAGAAAAGGCCTTCTGTGACATTAAACAACATTTGGTGTCCAGTGCTGCGCTAGGCCTTCCAAATTTAATGATAAAACATTCATTCAAATGGTAGATTGTAAAAGCTATTGCATGACCTCCATACTTACACAACAATACGGTGATAAGCTAAAACCAATAGCTTATTTTTCAACTAGAGAGCAGTTCACCCTTAAGGTCCCACATACAGTGTCTGCTCTCCTATTGCAAACCAATATGGCGTTTTTATCACCTGCAAAACATTTATCTTGCATTGCCATCTTGCTGTCACAACCACATTTGACTGTTGAGCGATGCACAACCTTAAATCCAGCCACACTAATACCCTTACTTGATGAAGGCACGCAGCATGATTGACAGGAATTGGCTGAACAAGCTGCTGAATTAGTAGCATTAACCGAGGCATGCAAACTAATGAAAAATAAAGATGGTACAATCTATACTGATAGCCAATATGAGTATTCCACAACAAGACCGTAATTATTGTGAAAAACAAAGTGCAAAACTACAAAATGAAATTTACATTAGCACAGAGAAAAAAAAAAAGAGAAAAAAAACCTATTCAAAATGGGCTGCTATATTGAGCCATGCTGTGTCACATGTCTCAACCGGAGGGATGGTGGCACAGATAGATTGACACTTTACAGCCCTAAAAAAATAGCAGAAAGAAACACGTGGGTTCATTTAACACACTGTAAAAGAGTCATTTCAGCTGAGTACTCAAATAGGGAAGGTGAGGTAAAGTCTGATAACGGAGCGGGAGCAGATGTGTAGATTCTGAAAACGCTTGCTGGTCAGTGAAGAAAAAAGACACCAACCCTTTTAGTGAGAACTCAGCAGAAAGGCACACCCACGTTGGTTATGAGATTCGCTAAGTTGTTACGTAGCAACTTTGGCTACTATGATGTTGGTTTTGTTTTTGTGGTACATGGGACGTCCCACCCTCAATGATAAAACCCATTTTTTAGATAGAAAATCACCTACCAACTGGACCAATATGACAAACCCAATAATAAAAAAATTTGAATCATTAACTCATGTCAAAAGGAGTATAGCTGATGATCAGAATTGTGGGCATGGCCTCCAAACGCGGCAAAAAGGTTTAATATTTTGTGCCCCCCAAAATCAAGCTGCTTTAATCATAATTCCATATGCGGCTCTCACCAATGATGCTCAAGAGAATGGGCAGAATTGGGGATTTAGATATGACTGGTATGCAACTATAGGCTTTAAATGGGAAGACCTTATTGGTGAAACAGGTTATGATTGGTCCAGTTGGTCAAAAAGAACAGCAAAAGAACATAGAAAGAAATTTAACCTAAGCAAAACGGTCCATAGTTTAATATTGAAATACGAATCAAATCACCCAATGTGTTTGATAGTGAGCTTGTGGGCCTATTCTGGTGGAAAAGATCCCCACTTCCAAGTAGCATTGTGTTATGGGAACCATGTTAAACCAAAAATGCCATTAAAAACTTCAAATAAAGGTGGACAAATTTTAATGGTTAACAACATAACTACTGATGATTGGTTCCTTGTTGTCACAGGAGTTTCAGGACAAAATAACAATTGGTTACTATTGGTGGAACAAGCAGCAAATGTAACGAGAAAAGATTGTGTAGTTTGCATGGGTCCCAGGCCTTTGTTGCGCATAGTTCCGGCACAATTATCACAAGATTGTATTATTCCATTCATGAACGCTACTGTACCAACTAAGAGGTGTAAATCATGGGATCCTATATATCCCGTAACAGAAGCAGATAAACACAAACCAATGTTTTCTACTTTAGTAGCACCAAATAATTTCACTTGTATAAACATGATTAATAAAGGGAAAAAATTAGGACCACTGAACGACACACAGTGTAAAGTAATCTTAAAAGTCAAACCAAATTTTGTGCCAATATCACGGAGCGACATCTGGTGGTGGTGCGGAGATGATAGACTGTTTGATAGATTACCTAAAGATATATCTGGATTATGCGCTATTATTACTTTGATATTGCATGTGTCAGTATACCCTATTCCTGTTCAAGATTTAATGGAAAGGACACCAATGTTTTTGTCCAATCTAGAACATAGACAAAAAAGAGATTTGTCCTGGCAGGGGCAAAATAATCCAACATACATAGACGCCATAGGTGTTCCTCGTGGGGTGCCAAATCAATACAAATTGGCTGACCAAGTTGCAGGAGGATTTGAGTCTTTCATATGCTGGTGGTGTACGATTAATAAAAATGTTGATGGGATAAACTACATCCACTTCAATGTACAGAGATTAGGAAATTGGACTCAGAGTGGGTTGAAAGCTGTGCACGAGCAGCTCAAGGACGTTCCAAGGCCACATAGCTGTCGACATGCTCCTCGCAAGAGAGGGAGGTGTTTGCGGTATGTTTGGAGAACAAACAATACTGCTTCAGATGGCAGCTTGACCAGAGCCATCGATGGTCTACGGACCCTCAATCAACACTCCTTGTGGGACAGCTCGGATGGACGTTTTTGGTAAATATAAAACCCTAATTTCACCAATATTGATATCAATTGCTGTTTTTGCAGCCATTCTGACATTATGTGGATGTTGTTGTATCCCATGAATTCGGGCATTAATCAGTAAATTAATCACCACAGCCATAACCCCCATGGAGAAATCGTATGGAGCTGATGTATCCATTACTGTATGATGATAATGATGATTATGATGATAATGATGATTTTGCTTTAACTGATTTGTTTCCTGATACAGATGATTACGATGTTTAAACTACAACATTCATATATGACAAGTTTACACTGAGTGTAAATGTATTTGTTTCATAAAAATGATTCTACAGTTAAAAATCGAAATGAAGTGACTGTAAGATGATATGAGAATTTGTGCAAATACATGATAAACAGGAGGGAAATGTTAGATAAATTGTAGAAGTTATCATTTATTTGCTTAGCTTGCATTAGTATTATGGACGATTTTAGATGTCTCGCCTTCGAAAAGATGACTCAACATCATCCGATGGAAGGGCGCCTGGACCAAGGACGTGATCGGATGTGGTCGGGTCGGGACAAGTGTTGGTCCAATATTTTGTGTTGTGTCTTATTGCTTAGAATACTATGTCTGGGAAAAACCCTCTTATCAAATATTATGTGTCGTGTCTTATTGTTTAGAATACTATGTCTGGGAAAAACCCTCTTATTATCAAATATTTTGTGTTGTGTCTTATTGCTTAGAACATTATGATTTGTAAATCCCTCCTATTTCAAATAAATACAGGAGCGAGGGGGGGGGCGGGGGGGATTGTTTAGAGCGTGTTGAGAGACTGTGATCTGAACAATCTCCCATACGCCCTCCTCATGAGAAAAAGAAACCAGCGTCTTCATTCCTTTTGTGTCTATTTTTTATAATGTTGGGTTAGATAAATCCAACAATAAATCTAGTCTTCTCTTCTCCTCTTCCTCTGAAAAATATTTTCCCAGTGTTTAATGAATCTATATAATGTATGAATACTTGAAATGTATGGATGGATTTTTCTACCATATTACAATTTATTGAGATATACCTGCATTTTCATGAGTTCCCAATAAAGTATTAATCTATTAAATTTGGGTACCTTAAGCATTTTTTCGTTTTGTGTTCATTTGTGTATTATTGTTATTCGAGCCTTCAGGGTCACATGATTTGTGCATGGGTGGTAATGTTACACTGTCTGGAGGAGCGAAACTTGCGATGCAGTGGCTGGAAGATAGTGTGTGTACACGAGTATAAATTTGTTTGGATGTGTGCTTTAATGACAAGTGAGTAGCGACACAAATAAAAGTGCCCTGTTAATAATAGACAGTACCTGTGTTTTATTAGTTTTACATGACGTTACGTAGTGAAAGATGCCATGTAGCAATATCTAAGTGAGCGGCACAGTAATCACTTTTTTCCTGTTCTGTCCTGTTCGGCTGTTAGGTCAAGCAAAAAGGAAGATTTGTATCCCTTTTATGCCGGAACAGTTTTACTGTGTCACAGTAGAACACGGTGTGTACCACTGTGGTTTCTTTATATTCTGATGGATATTTATTAAGAATTACAGTCGTTTAGTCAATCAGAACAAAGTTTTTAAAGTGGAGTGACAGAAAAAAACAAAAAGGAGAGAGAGTGAAAAAGGTATGAAAATAATATACTGTAGGAAAAGAAGACAACAAAATACAAAGCACGAACTGTAAAAAAGATGAGGAAAGTAAAGCATTATATACCTAGTACAATGACACATTGGATTCGAGTGTTGTATGGGTCAGTACTGCTACACCCTGTGAGGGAAGGACAGGACAATATAGGACAGGACTGGACAGGACAGGGACAGGAGGGGAAGCATGCAGGACAGGGGTCGCGGACCCGGCTGTACAACTGAAGTGTGGTGGGAGTGGCTACGTAAATTATAAACATCTATAGGACCACAGTGTAAGTGAGGGGATACCCAAGAAATTATATATATATATATATATATATATATATATATAATAAAAATAACATCCATCCATCCATCCATTCTCTACCGCTTATCCGGGTCGGGTCGCGGGGGCAGTAGCTTCAGCAGGAACGCCCAGACTTCCCTCTCCCCAGCCACTTCATCCAGCTCTTCCGGGGGGATCCCGAGGCGTTCCCAGGCCAGCCGAAGGATGTAGTCTCTCCAGCGTGTCCTGGGTCGTCCCCGGGGTCTCCTCCCGGTGGGACATGCCAGGAACACCTCACCAGGGAGGCGTCCGGGAGGCATCCAAATCAGATGCCCCAGCCACCTCATCTGGCTCCTCTCAATGCGGAGGAGCAGCGGCTCTACTCTGAGATCCTCCCGGATGACCGAGCTTCTCACCCTATCTCTAAGGGAGAGCCCGGACACCCTGCGGAGGAAACTCATTTCGGCCGCTTGTATCCGGGATCTTGTTCTTTCGGTCACGACCCACAGCTCATGACCATAGGTGAGGGTAGGAACGAAGATCGACCGGTAAATTGAGAGCTTCGCCTTTCGGCTAAGCTCTTTCTTTACCACAACGGACCGATACAAAGTCCGCATCACTGCAGACGCTGCACCGATCCGCCTGTCGATGTCCCGTTCCATTCTTCCCTCACTCGTGACCAAGACCCCAAGATACTTGAATTCCTCCACTTGGGGCAGGATCTCATCCCCGACCTGGAGATGGCATGCCACCCTTTTCCGACTGAGGACCATGGTCTCAGATTTGGAGGTGCTGATTCTCATCCCAGCCGCTTCACACTCGGCTGCGAACTGCTCCAATGAGAGTTGGAGGTCACGGCTTGATGAAGCCAACAGAACTAACTGCAAAAAGCAGAGATGCAATACTGAGGCCACCAAACCGGACCCCCTCTACGCCTCGGCTGCGCCTACAAATTCTGTACATAAAAGTTATGAACAGAATCGGTGACAAAGGGGAGCCTTGGCGGAGTCCAACCCTCACCGGGAACGAGTCCGACTTACTGCCGGATATGCGGACCAAACTCTGACTCCGGTCGTACAGGGACCGAACAGCCCGTATCAGGGGGTTCGGTACCCCATACTCCCGAAGCACTCTCCACAGGACTCCCCGAGGAACACGGTCGAACGCCTTCTCCAAGTCCACAAAACACATGTAGACTGGTTGGGCGAACTCCCATGCACCCTCGAGGACTCCTGCCTCAGGAGTCCCACAGGCCAAAAAGGCCCGATAGGACTCCTTCTTCAGCTTGACGGCATCCCTCACCGTTGGTGTCCACCAACGGGTTCGGGGATTGCCGCCACGACAGGCACCGACCACCTTACGGCCACAGCTCTGGTCGGCCGCCTCAGCAATGGAGGCGGGGAACATGGTCCACTCGGACTCGATGTCCCCCGCCTCCCCCGGAACATGAGCAAAGTTCTGTCGGAGGTGGGAGTTGAAACTCCTTCTGACAGGGGATTCTGTCAGACGTTCCCAGCAGACCCTCACGTTGGACCGACATCTTCCCCCACCATCGGAGCCAACTCACCACCAGGTGGTGATCAGTTGACAGCTCCGCCCCTCTCTTCACCCGAGTGTCCAAGACATGCGGCCGCAAGTCCGATGACACGACCACAAAGTCGATCATCGAACTGCGACCTAGGGTGTCCTGGTGCCAAGTGCACGTGTGGACACCCTTATGCTTGAACATGGTGTTCGTTATGGACAATCCGTGACGAGCACAGAAGTCCAATAACAGAACACCGCTCGGTTTCTGATCGGGGGGGCCGTTCCTCCCAATCGCGCCCTTCCAGGTCTCACTGTCATTGCCCACGTGAGCATTGAAGTCCCCCAACAGAACGATGGAGTCCCCAGTGGGAGCGCTCTCCAGCACCCCCTCCAAGGACTCCAAAAAGGGTGGGTACTCTGAACTGCTGTTTGGTGCATAGGCACAAACAACAGTCAGGACCCGTCCCCCCACCCGAAGGCGGAGGGAGGCTACCCTCTCGTCCACCGGGGTGAACCCCAACGTACAGGCGCCGAGCCAGGGGGCAATAAGTATACCCACACCTGCTCGGCGCCTCTCACCATGGGCAACTCCGAGTGGAAGAGAGTCCAACCCCTCTCTAGAGGACTGGTACCAGAGCCCAAGGTGTGTGTGGAGGCGAGTCCGACTATATCGAGTCGGAACTTCTCGACCTCACACACCAGCTCGGGCTCCTTCCCTGCCAGAGAGGTGACATTCCACGTCCCTAGAGCCAGCTTCTGTAGCCGGGGATTGGATCGCCAAGGTCCCCACCTTCGGCCACCGCCCAGCTCACACTGCACCCGACCCCTATGGCCCCTCCCACAGGTGGTGAGCCCCATGGGAAGGGGGACCCACGTTACCCTTTCGGGCTGTGCCCCATGGGTGCAGGCCCGGCCACCAGGCGCTCGCCTTCGAGCCCCACCACCAGGCCTGGCTCCAGTGGGGGGCCCCGGTGGCCCGCGTCCGGGCAAGGGAAAACGAAGTCCATTGTTTGTCATCATCATTAGGGGTCTTAAATAACATATTTATATTATTGGTCGCAATGAGTGAGTGGCCCCACACCCAGCGAATAAGTCCCAGGGTTGTGTGTCTGCAGACACATGCAAGTGAACTGACAGAATTTCGCATGCACATTAACCGTCAGAAGTCTCCTCTAATTGCTGTGCCTGCACCGCGGGGGCTGAGGACTCCATTTGACCCAATCAAGAGCTGGGGTCGGGTCCTGGAGTCCACCCAGGAGCAGCCCGGTGGACGGGACACCTTCCACACCGAGGGATCCAGGGTGGTCCACCGGCCCCACCGAGGCACCCCCAAAAACAGCCACCCAGAGAAGGGTGCAGGGACCCAGCACCATCCCCCCACCAGGAAAACCCCACCAATCACACCGCCCCACGTGCTCCGCCACCAACGGCCCCCAGCCCCCACCCTCTGGAGAGCGAGACGACCCCCACCAATCCACTGGGCCCGCAATGTAGCCATGCCCACTGGGCCCGCAATGTAGCCATGCCCAGCTGAAGGCGAGAAGGTGTACCCTGTTTGGTGGAAAGGAGGGCGCCCGACAAGGGAACGATAAGGGGAGCAAGCATGAGAGGGGATCCCCCACAGCAAGTACCCATCTGTCATGAGCCTAGTGAGAACCCACCTCCCCCCTGTTACAATGACTGCCAGGTCACCTACTGGGGAACCCGCAGCCTACCCCTACACCCACCCCCACACACACACCCGAAAACCCACTGCCCTCGAGAGATTGATGTATGTAGTGCATTAAAAGAAAGGGGATGAGTGTCTGTAATGCATTCAAATCTTGGGGGGCAGGCAGGTTGGAGGGGCAGGGTGTCTAGACCGGGAAACAGCACTGACGTACTGAAACCCGGACCGACACCCGCACTCTCCCGACCGCCGTTACGACAGGGCAACTTCAAGCTGGTGTTCCGCAAAAGCAATTTGCGCCATTATTTGGAGGGAGCCAAATAATGGAGCATCTCCATTGCCATCTCCATACTGAAGGCTGAGTTCCAAGAAACTTGAAATGACAGAAAGAGGCCATCTCACAGCAGTGTGTGTCTGTGTTGGTGACCAGCATGAGGGGGAGCTTTTTTCCACAAAATATTGAGGCTTCTGATAATCAATAAATCTACAGTTGCCAATGTCTTATTTTTTCATTGCACAATGCCCATACCCATTTAAGATGTTCCTCCTGTAATGCATGTTTCTTAAAATTGAGCCTCATTCAAAAGAAAAATGGGAATGAAGTTATAGAAAAAAGCTATTGATAGAATGAAAAAAAAATTATGTACCAAACAGATGATTTATGTGATTAGAACTGATGACATAAGGCCAGAAGGGGCCTTTAATTATAATATGTTTTCAAAAAGTTCATTACATTTCTCATATTTGATTTTCTTAGTCATACTGGAAATTTTATAACGGTACAGTATGTCAGAACAATTGTAGCATTGACTAATGTAAAATGTGATTTAAAAAAAAAAAACTTCCACTATTCTTCAAAATACTTCCACTACTCTCCATAGGTATTGGAACAGTGCAGCCCTTTTTTTCCTGTAGACTGAAAACATTTGAGTTTGACATCAAAAGATGAATATGAGATAAGATATCAAAAGTTTGAGCAACAGCATTTACAACTGCTACTGATAGACAACTTACAACAGTAGTTCTCTAACTAGTGTCCAGGGACCCCCGGAGATCCACAAGCTGTAAGTAGGGGGTCAGCAAAATAATTAGCCTTAAATGATGTTATATCATTTCAATAAGTGCCAACCCACAATACAGGGAATGGCACGACAATAAGACAAAAAATACTCTCTCTCTCTCTCTCTCTCTCTCTCTCCATTTATATATATATGTTATAATTTTGAGAAGCCCATTTTAAAAGATAGACTTTGAAGATCATTTCATACCAGTACTTGTGATATTTCTAACAAAATGAAAGGCATTAGAGCAAAAGCAATGAGGGGTATTATGTTAATATCAAATCAAAAATTGTTTGCTTGCAATAATTGCCTCTCTAATGCTGTGAACTTTGGCACTTATTCCATAGTTCTGGACTTCTTCAAAAAAAAAAATTACACCGAAAATAGACAGTAGTCATTTTAGGCTAATTTTCTCATGACATACTTGATTTTCAGACAGATTTTGGTGATGAGGTAAGAAAGCAGATTCATTTCTGCCTGTATACACACGTTTTGTCAGCTCATTGTATTTAGTGTTTTTTTTTAGCATATTAAATACACATTGTGTTGATGTGAGTGTGCAAAGGCATATGATAGCAATTTAAAGTATAATACCAACTTGAACAAAGCGGTGTTTGGAAACTCAAGCATGCTGTTGTTTTTCCTGAAAGGTTGTCATTTTGGAGGTGGCGGGATTCCGCCTGACAGCGACGATATATAAAATAAGATCAAATACTGCCACTATATAGTATACAGTAGTACATTCCTTTGTCCACACCGGCTCTACAGCGAATTTGGTCTTCAGTTCCGTTGCTGACGTCACACCAAGACATGGGGGTGGGGGGCCGTGAAGATTTTGGCATGCTTTTATATATGTATCCTCTGTGTCAGGTCATCAAACAATGAGCAACGTGAGTGTTGATGAGACTAATGAGACTAGGCTTGCTTCAGAGAGTCATCACCAGTGATAAGTCATGAATCGAATTAGTCATTCGAACTGCTCTAAATGCTAGAGGACTCTGCATCTTTTTGCACAATTGTCAAAAAATAAAAAATGTACCGGCATTACCAGATAACTAGCAACCCTTTATTACTCAGTGACTGTTTTTCTCAATGTGTTTATGTCTCAAAAGTGCTCTCTGTTGTCGTACTAGAGCGGCTCCAATTACCGGAGACAAATTCCTTGTGTGTTTTTTGGACATACTTGGCAAATAAAGATGATTCTGATTCTGATCTTTGAGTACGGCCCAGAAAACAAAGGCCAAAGAAAGAAAGACAGTCGAAGTATCAAAAATCAAAGTCATGTTGTTCGCATTCTTCAATGTGAGGGGCATTGTCCACTGCGAGTTCTCACCGCAGGGCCAGAAGATAAACCCACACGCCTACAAAGAGATTCTATGGCGTTTGCTTTGTTCAGTATGTTAGACAAGGTGAAAATTGTGGCAGCACAACTCATGGCTGCATCACCAGGACAACACAAATGTTCACAATGCCCTGAGGATCCCACAGTTCCTGGCTGAGAAGAAGATTGCTTTGCTGGAGCAACCCATCACCCAACCTGGCTCCGTGGGATTTTTTTTTTGTTTTTTTTACCTCTTTCTCAAGCTCAAGGGAACCCGTTTTAAAAACAGGGATGACATCAAGATGGCAGTGATGACAGCGCTGCGGAGGATCCTGGAAGAATCCTTGCAGGATACCACAAGGCATGGTAGAGAAGACTTGGAAGGGTATTACTGCCAAGGGTACAACTTGTATTTTTAGTTTGCACTAAAAATATTCGTATCTTTTGTGACAGCAGTCCTGGAAATTTTTTGACACACCTCTTCGGTCTGCTTTTTCAAATATATCTGGCAATTGGTGTTCTCTATTTTACCCTCTTCACAGCATGAGTCTCCAAGCTACTACCCCTATCTCTTGCTATCTTTAAATTGAAATATGGTGATTATTCCTCTCGTTCAGGAGAGGATAGCAGTAATCACCAGACAAATGATGTGGAAAACCAATAAAAGGCCACTCCCTTGAGACTTTTCTAGCTGCCGAGTGACACCGGCCATGAGGAATACGCGCAGCCGATGTGTCTATGGAGAGTGATCCAAGTTGTAGCAAAGCACTGCCTTACAGCCATGGATCTGCACCGCTTAAATGGGATTTGACTAAACAAATGGCAGCATATGGTAGATGAGAGAGAGCGGCAAATGGAGAAAGAGTGAGGTGGCATTGTTGTCAAAGATAAAAGGGAGGGAGGTGTAGGGTCCTGCCTCCCCTCTCCGCTTCAATTTTTCATTATGTTGTCACACTCTAGCTGCGTACTTCCAGTAACACTTTAATTAGCCTCCATGAGTTTAATTGTGCATGTATGTCTGCCAGCTTGTTGTGGTACGTAAATCTGTCTTGTTTGTTTTCATTTTTTTTGCCTCGCTGTGTTCCACTGCAGCTGCTGCTGTGGGAAAGATTCTCTTTAGTTACTTTTAGCCAGATTATTTGTTTTCAATGTAAGTGCTATACAGCTCCTCACAAAGAGCTATGCATTTCACTGGTATGTATGATTCAGGGGAGTAAAGGTCATCAGGTAAGATTTATTTTGCGATCTCTCTTAATCCCTTGTCAAGGTTTTAGCAGCTACATTTACATTGCTTTTGATAAAAAGTAAGAACACATTTAGAGCGATTACATGATTTGCTGATCAAATATATAGAACTGAACATAGTTCCAGTATTTAATCGTTTCCACGTTACCGTCCAACATCATGTGCCCACTGCTGTTATAACATGTACTTACATTCCTCAAAAGAAATACAATCATGGACAGAATTATTATTTTTTCAATCGTCGCATTTCTTAAGTGTATGAATAGGCATGAGATCTGATTGTTAAAAGTATTTGATTACTCCTAGTTTATCAGATTTTCATAGACGTGGAAATTGGCTGATTGTCAATATACTGTATTTTCAAGATCTTCTGTCCATCCATCTTCTATACCACTTAACCTCACTATGGTTGCGTGTGTAACGGAGCCTATCCAGCTAACTTTGGGCAAAAGGTGGGCTACATCCTGGACTGGTCGTCAGTCAATATTAGTCGTCTATACATACCTGTAGTTGTAGTCTATACATACCTGTATAGACAAACAACAATTCTCACGCACATTCACACAGCTAAGGACAATTTAGTCTTCAATGAAACTAACATGCATGTTTTTTTAAATGTGGAAGAAATTCAGAGTACCAAAAGGAAAACCAATGTAAACACATGCAAACTCCACACAGGAATGCCAGAGCCTGGATTCAAATCCCCAATTTAAGCACTCTGTGTCTCTTCCACAGTCCTACCCTTTTCAAGCTCTTTTTTCAGTTCTTATTTCTAAGACCAAATATGATTGTATTCAAGTCAAGTTAATAATTAATATTCTGTTGACAAGGCTATATTATTGATCTCATCAGTTTGATATGATAATACTACAGTTCCAATGTAAAAAAGTAGCCCAACGACAGCTATCATAGCCCCTCCCATCAGTGAATTATTATGTATCTGAAAGGGTGAATGCCATTGGCGTGTTAAGTTCTTCATGAGGCTGGCAAACTAGAATACTACTGCGGTCTATTAACCAACATTTGATGTGACTGACACAAAAAAATTAATAAAAAATGTTGGTGCGCAAATCCTTTGGCACAGGGGCTATTAGCAATGTTATTAAAATGGTCAAATTGTTAAAGATCAGTTTGTACCAAAGCAATTAGAAAAGTTACTAAATGTTTTAGATGCTAACAAAAGATAATCAAACTTGCTTCTGCGAGCTAAAATTGTTGATTGACAAAATTTAGATAAACACACAATAGTGTTTTAAATAGTTATTATAAAATTATAAATACGCCTGTATGGTGCACCACCTAGTCAGTTTAATCACCTGATGGTTAAACTTGATTCAAAAGACCTACAGTGCCATAAAAATGTACCATAATTTTTTCGTGTATAATGCGCACCCATTTGTAATACGTAACCCCAAAGTTGACCTCAAAATTCTGAAAAAACTTTCAACCTATGTATAATGCATTTTTACAATGCAGGATTTTGCTTCTACCCATATTATCAAAATATTAAGTATTATCTGTATTTTGTTAGTTTTTTCAAATAATTATTCTGAAGTTAAGCATTTTATTTGAACACATAATACTTTTTTTATTTACTTGCTCTTATTTTGAAATTCACAGCACTACTTTTATTTAGGAAATGAGAAAAAACACAGTTGTGCTCATATGTTTGATTACCCAGGCAGAATTTGTAAGATGTGTACAATTCTTTAAAGAAAACATGAAGGACCAGGCGAAACACATTAAATTTTATTTTAATGGGATTAAAATTAAACTGTCAAGCATTTCAGAAAAGCATTATCATTAAACAATACATAGCCATAATATAATGAATGATGGTTGTTGTTCAGTCATCAGTCGTATTTAAAAAAAAAACAATAAAAATTCTGCCAGAGTATGTAAACTTACGAGCACAGTTGTACATATATGCAGTCATATGTACCCCTGTCATATTGGAATGAAAGTGTAGGCTACACCTTTTTCATAACCTCTAGGTGGCATACTAGAATGAAAGTGTAAAAATTCCTCATAATCTCTAGGCGGCGGTGGCATATTGGAATGAAAGTGTACAGCTTTTTGATAACCTCTAGATGGCGGCATACATTTATAAAGTGTGAAAGTTTTTTTTCCATTTGCCCCTACACCTATTTATAATGCCCCCTATTGACTTTTGACCATTTCTTTTGGGGGGGGGGGGGGGGGGGGGGGTGCATTATCCATGACAAATTACTGTATTTGCCCCCTTCTCAAGTTTTTTAAAAATGTTTTATTTATTTATTTATTTGCATAGTTTAAGTTCATCAAACAAATATAAATATCAGACAGCGATTGGCCAAGTAAACATAAAAGGAAAAATGGAAGGAAAGGAAAGGAAAAGGGAAAAGGAAAAAAAAGAAAACTATTCATAGGTATCTGGTCCAGTGTGAATAAGTAATTGCCCCCTTTGTTAAAACATGAATTAGCTGTGGCACTTTTGGAAAGCTAATTTCATTTTGACTGACCACACCCAAGTTTGATTACCTCCAGACTTGTTCAATCAAGACATCATTTAAATACAACCTCCATCCATCCATCCATTTTATACTGCTTATCCGAGGTCGGGTCGCGGGGGCAGTGGCTTTAGCAGGGACGCCCAGACTTCCCTCTCCCCAGCCACTTCATCCATCTCTTCCCGGGGGATCCCGAGGCGTTCCCAGGCCAGCCGAAGGATGTAATCTCTCCAGCGTGTCCTGGGTCGTCCCCGGGGTCTCCTCCCGGTGAGACGTGCCTGGAACACCTCACCAGGAACACCTCAACGGGAGGCATCCGAATCAGATGCCCCAGCCACCTCATCTGGCTCCTCTCGATGTGAAGGAGCAGCGGCTCTACTCTGAGATCCTCCTGGATCATCGAGCTTCTCACCCTATCTCTAAGGGAGAGCCCGGACAGCCTGCGGAGGAACTCATTTCGGCCGCTTGTATCCGGGATCTTGTTCTTTCGGTCACGACCCACAGCTCGTGACCATAGGTGAGGGTAGGAATGTAGATCGACCGGTAAATCGAGAGCTTCGCCTTTCGGCTTAGCTCCTTCTTTACCACAACGGATCGATACAAAGTCCGCATCACTGCAGACGCTGCACCGATCCGCCTGTCGATCTCCCGTTCAATTCTTCCCTCACTCGTGAACAATACCCCAATATACTTGAACTCCTCCACTTGGGGCAGGATCTCATCCCCGACCTGGAGAGTTCACGCCACCCTTTTCCGACTGAGGACCATGGTCTCAGATTTGGAGGTGCTGATTCTCATCCCAGCTGCTTCACACTCGGCTGCGAACTGCTCCAGTAAGAATTGGAGGTCACGGCTTAATGAAGCCAACAGAACCACATCATCTGCAAAAAGCAGAGATGCAATACTGAGGCCACCAAACCGGAGCCCCTCTACCCCTCGCCTGTGCCTAGAAATTCTGTCCATAAAAGTTATGAACAGAATCGGTGACAAAGGGCAGCCTTGGCGGAGTCCAACCCTCACCGGAAACGAGTCCGATTTACTGCCGGATATGCGGACCAAACTCTGACTCCGGTCGTACAGGGACCGAGCAGCCCGTATCAGGAGGTTCGGTACCCCATACTCCCGAAGCACCCCCCACAGCACCCCCCGAGGGACACGGTCGAATGCCTTCTCCAAGTCCACAAAACACATGTAGACAGCACCCCTGAATAGACCTTACCAGGGAGGCTGAGTAGTGTAATCCCCCTGTAGTGTGATCCCCCTGTAGTTGGAACACACCCTCCCTTTAAATACAACCTGTGTGACAAAATTAAGGCAGCCAAAAGATGTCAAAAAAGGTACAAGAAAATGCCACAATCCAAATAAATTTATGAACAATGAAAATTAAAGCAATTAGTTTGGAAAAAAATAATCTGGAAAGGGTTACAAAGCCGGCGGCACGGTGGTCGACTGGTTAGAGCGTCAGCCTCACAGTTCTGAGGACCCGGGTTCAATCCCCGGTCCCGCCTGTGTGGAGTTTGCATGTTCTCCCCGTGCCTGCGTGGGTTTTCTCCGGGCACTCCGGTTTCCTCCCACATCCCAAAAACATGCATTAATTGGAGACTCTAAATTGCCCGTATGTTTGACTGTGAGTGCGAATGGTTGTTTGTTTGTATGTGCCCTGGGATTGGCTGGCAACCAGTTCAGGGTGTACCCCGCCTCCTGCCCGATGACAGCTGGGATAGGCTCCAGCACGCCCGCGACCCTAGTGAGGAGAAGCGGCTCAGAAAATGGATGGATGGATGGGTTACAAAGCCATATCTACAGTGTTAGGACTCCAGCGAACCACAGTGAGAGCCATTATCCACAAACATGCAGAGAAAGCGAAAACATGGAACAGTGGTTAACTTTCCTAAGAGTGGCCAGCCAACAAATATTATCCCAAGAGCAAAGCGGCAACTCATCCAGGAGGTCACAAAGGAACCCAGGCCAACATCTAAAGAACTGCAGGTGTCCCTTCCCTCAGTTAATGTTAGTGTTCATGATGTCACAATAAAGAAGAGACTGGGCAAAAATGGCATCCATGGCAGACTTCCAAGGAAAAAATCCCCACTGACTAAAAAAGAACATAAAGGGTTCTGGGAGAGTAGTCGATGGACTGACGAGATGAAAGTTGAACTTTTTGGAAGTTGTGTTTCTCGTTACATCTGGCGTAAATATAACACAGCATTTCAGAAAAAGAAGATCATACCAACAGTCAAATATGGGGGTGGTAGAGTGATTTTCTGAGGCTAGTTTGTTCCTTCAGGATCCGGAAGGGATTGATGGAACCATGAATTCTGCTCTCTAACATAAAATCCTAAAGGAGAATGTTCGGCCATCAGTTCGTCACCTCAAGCTGAAGCACCCTCGGGTTTGGCAACTGGACAATGATCCAAAACACACCAGCAAGTCAACTTCTAAATGGCTTAAAAGAAAAGAAAAACAACAACAAAAAAAAAAAAAGGGGAGCGGCCTAATCAAAGTCCAGACCTTAATCCGATTGAATTGCTGTGGCTCAAATTCTCTCCAGTGTGCCTGGATTCAAACAAGAAACAGTTGGCCAAAATATACAGAGATGTCGTTGCCAGTTATAGAAAATGCTTGATTTCAGTTGTTACAGCTGAGGGTGGCCAAGGCAGTTATTAGGTTTAGCCAGCCATTGCTTTTTCCACACGGGGCCAGGTAGCTTTGAATAGTTATTTTTTTCCTTAAAGGGGACATATTTTGCCAAACCAACTTTTTGTAGTATTTGGGATGTAATATTGTCTCTATGGTGCCTCAGTAAACGTTAAATATGAAACGTATTCTTAAGTTCCAGACGTTTTTCTGCCGAGAGGACTGAAATCAGGTCATTCGAATTTCTCAACCTTATCTACGGTACATCGCAAGGGAAGATCTCCGCATTCCCTTTCCGCTCCCGAGCCAGGGGGCTCTCACAAGTGGGTTTTTTACACGGAGGCAACCAATCAGAGGAAAGACGGGGGTCTTAGCCAAATATGGACAAAGCAGAAACAAAACTAGGTCAAACAGAAGTAGCAATCAGAGGGGCCTTTTCTGGACACTAGTATGACAAAACCAAGGTGTTTTTTTAAATGAAATTAACACTTTTATACTAAGTCTATGTTAGCGAGTAACTCTTTGAATGTCTAAATAGCCCAAATTTGGGACATTTAATAAATAAAGTCACCATTTAAAAATTTTATGTTTTTGTTGACTTGAGTTAGCTTCGTGTGATATTTACATTTTTTTGATGATCTTAAACATCAAGGTGGGGAAACTATGCAAAAAAATAAAAATAAACAACTATGTGATATTGCACCAGCCATTGCAGTGGATTCCGGAACTTGTACTACGGTATTTGAGGTGGGTATACGCTAGTTGCTATACTGCTGCACTTTACGGAGCCATGGTTAACAGCGCTAACACCGGACGTTTTCCTCCTTGCATGTTATTTTTTATTCCTGTATCCACTGTTGCTGCTGAAATGATGCAAATTTCCCCATTGTGGGACGACTAAAAGTTATGTTATACCTAACTAACTATCCATCCATCCATTTTCCTAGCCACTTCTCCTCACTAGGGTCGCGGGCGTGCTGGAGCCCATCCCAGCTGTCAACGGGCAGGAGGCGGGACACACTCTGAACTGGTTGCCAGCCAATCGCAGGGCACATAGAAACAAACAACCATTCGCACTCACAGTCACACCTACGGGGAATTTAGAGTCTCCAATTAATGCATGTTTTTGGGATGTGGGAGGAAACCGGAGTGCCCGGAGAAAACCCACGCAGGCACGGGGAGAACATGCAAACTCCACACAGGTGGGGCCGGGGATTGAACCCAGGTCCTCAGAACTGTGAGGCTGACGCTCTAACCAGTCGGCCACCATGCCGCCCTAACTAACTATCTTACGACCAAATCATATTGTTCCGTTTTTCATCAGCTTCAAATATACTCTTTTTCTAGTCTATGTTGTGGAGTACAGAAATAAAATATTTTGAACATTTAAAATTATGACCAACTTCTGCATTTAAAAGATAAAAAACACATGAAAAACAATACAAAAACAATTCAATTTGTTCCCTCTTTCTTTATTCTTTATGGAGATGTAAGGAGCTGGCAGTTTTCTAGCAATGGAAGCTTTTAGCAGCCTGGAGCACAGGAGCATAAAACCACAGTAGCAGTAGTAATGTGTGTGCCGTGTGTATGCGTGTGTATGTGTGTATGTGTGTGTGTGTGTGTTAGTGTAGTGCTACTGTTGTTACTGCTGGTGCTGCTGCTACTTGCCTCTGTCTCCTCGCTTATCTGGCCTAATCAACAAAACAGCCTCAGCTGCCCCTTCGGATCCCCTGCCAGGGTCCCTATCATCCTCTGATCAAATATTAATGTGTGATACTGAGCTTGCTCACTAATCCAAAGCCAATTAATATTATCTGTCAATTATTTACAGATCCTGAGGTCTAAAGCCAGATCCCCGAGGACTACATCGGCCAGGTTCAGAATACATAATTGACTTCCTCTTTCTGTACCCCATCATCCCCCCGACTACACTCTCCCATCATCCTTGCTTCCCTTCATTCTTTCTTTCTCTCCCTTTCTAGTTTATGTCACTCTCCCTGCTCTCTTTTCATCTCTGCCTTTTTTGTTTATGTGTCTTTTAAAGCCTAAATGTCTGTCTTTTCATTGGTTCAGCAAGAGAGGCACAGGATGCTGCTGATATAGCTGACATTGGGAAATGCTGTGTGTGTGTGTGTGTGTGTGTGTGTGTGTGTGTGTGTGTGTGTGTGTGTGTGTGTGTGTGTGTCTGTGTGTGTGTGAGGAGGTGATTGAGGTTACCATATCTTGGGACTCTCACGCATATACTGTATACACTGACATCAGGGAAGGCTTTTATTAGTTTTGATCGCAATGCGCAACAACATGACATACTCTATGTTCACATCCGCAAAGCAAGTGATTTGGAATGTTAGCTCCAATTACTTGCATTGCTATGCAAATAGACAATGAGGTTGCGTTTGTCACAAGCGCAAGTAAATACACAAAATTGAACCACCCTTACTATTTGCCATTGGAGAGTGGCCATTCTCTGATGTGCTGCATCAATTTAACAGCTATCCTTCATTTAAAAAAAATTATTTTTAACCACAAAATATGTGAATTAAAAAAAAAAAAAAAAAAAAAAGTGAAAATGTCACTTACAAAGATTTTGTAACTTTTCTACATGGCAGAGTGTATTTCAAAATCACCTAATTATTCAGCTTGTGGAGTGGAAGAATCATTCACATATTTCATTACAATACACCTGTTTTAGACTGAACCATTGAGTTCATGAAATTAAATTGCATCGCGTTTGCAGCCGTGCCTCCGTTAGTTTAACGCTCGGTGTGTATGTGTGTGCGATGGTGGCGGGGTGGAGGCCAGACTGGAATCTGAGAGGGAATAATGACGGCCGCTCGAGTGAATCCCTTAAGCTACAAAGCTCACTCTTCTCCCGCTACAGCAGAGAGAAGAAAGGATATGGAAAAAAGGAACGATGAAAGGAGAGGGAGTCCATCTCAGTATGTTTGTGCCGCTTCTAAACTCCCACCACCTTCCATTATGCACTTTGACCCACCAAGGCCTCTAATTGGCTAGTTCAATAAGAACTTGTAAAATGTTCAGGATTCAGTCCTTTTATCTTACTCACGATTTTCCCCAAAAATTATTCAGTTTGTCATGCTACACGGAAAAAAAGCTGTCATTCTTTTTGTTTTTTTAATTCAAATTGTTGCAAAATTTTAGTTTGCTCATTTAAAGTGATGTAAATGTATTTGATTTACCTTAATTGAAGGGAACTGAATTGAAATGTTTCATTTTGATCAAAGGATTTTCTTTAATTTAACGTGATTTGTGCATACATGGCGGACTTGGACGGAAGGAGCGACGTTGACATTGGTTGGAAGAATTAACTTCAACTTGGCATTTTGGTAATATTACGGTTAGTTTAAAGTCATTTATGTTTTTAAACATGATATCTGTTCTTGACTGGATGTAATAATCAGCCATAGATGGTAGCCTACCTATACTGGGGACAGGAGGAGGTGCTGCCTAAACATATATACAGTATTTCTCTCAGATGAACCAGAAAGATGCCATAAAATGTTGTTAAATAATAAAGGTAAAAGCCTGTGCCTTGTATAAAGCTCGTATGAGTGTATGAGCACTGCGCTGCCGTGTTTTTAAACTAAGCTAAATTAGCGAGCGGTAACATTTTGACTAACACTGGCAATATTTGTTCCAACATTCAAACATTGTTTACATGAACTAAAAACTTTCTGGATACACTAAATGAATCATTTTTATTGAATCAAAGTTAAAATCTGAAATGTTACAGATTACTTCATTATTAAAAATCTATGAAGTGTTTAATTTTTTTTTGGAGTATTTGTATTTTTGTTGTATGAAAAAGCCTTCAACTCTTCTACTTGCTACTTCCAAACATGAGATTTTGTGCTCAAGTTATCCCTTCCATCAAATGTGAGCAGAAAGGTAGTTTTCTCGTTAGCGTGCCTTCACTGCTCCAGATCTCATATTTGCTGGAGCAGTCTAATCTGATATGTAAATATAGCGTTTGATCCAAAGCTATTGTCTAACGAGCAAAAACATCTGTGTTTCTGTCTTTCCTGCACAGTTAAACAAAGCTTGTTTGGGCTTTTCTCTGACACCAACTGTCTGCTCTGTCTTTTCTTTCTCAGTCTGACGTCCTTTCCTCCTCTCACTCTCTTGTTCCCTGCCTCTTGTGTCTCCTCTTTGACACCAGCACAGCTCAGTCTTGATTTTTACATGTTTCATCCTTTACATTTGGCTGCTACAGATTTTGTCAGAGCTGTTACTGTGAAGTACGTTTGTTGTATTGTGAATGGGGTGTTTGAAGCCAGGCTCTTTTGAAGTGGCTGATGTTGGGCTGTTTTAACTGGAAGGCAAAAAGAAGGTGCTGGCCCATAACAGAGGAATATTCAAATAACTGACCTCGAGAATGAGAGACCCAATGCACCATGCATTGAATAAATGGGAGCATGGTGTGTTACACTTTACACCGCGCTTTGTCCAGGTGTTGATATAATACCAGTTACGTAGGTATAAAACCTGGCAAATTGAATGAGTTTTTATTACCACGGTAAGAAAATGAATGTTTCCTTATCTTATTTCTCATTGATAAAAATACATTTAGCCCATACTGAAATCTCAGGATGACATCAAAGAACTGGTTATCAAAAGAAAAAGCACTCAACGGAGATCTTTGCAGCATTGCTACAAAGACTGCATTTAGCCTAAATCTATATGGATGTGGTGTCAGACTCTTCTGATACCACTCATTCAGTCTGCCATTGCCGCGACACAGGTAGTATTATGTTTGTGGTTGTGTGGGCACTACTCTAAGCAATAATAGTACAGCCAGTGTAGCTATAGTATACAGTGTGGTAGCTTATTGTGGCTCAGTACACAACACATACTGTAAAAGCTTATACAGCAGTTATTATGGGGTCAGGAAATGCTGTTGCATGTTGAAAATGTGAAAGTTGCTGCATACATTTCAGCAACCTCTATGCTTTACTTGCTGAGTAAACATTTCATAAGCTACCAAGAAAATATTCATTCAAAATGAAGGAGTGAAAACCTTGATATCAAGCTCACATTGACGGTTACATCCGATCTGTCTATTTATATTGCAGTCGCATTGGCTGATCTCTGATACAGTCCGTATATTTATCCATATTTCGAAGAGGTCCTGCAGTTTGTTTCTCTTTACACTGCCATCACCCATAGCCCACGAGGGAGCCAAAAATCTGAATTGTGTGACTTCAACCATAAAAACCAGTCATAGTGACATTAAGACAAATAAACAAATTTTAATGAATCGGTGTATCATTTGATTTCATTTTCAGCTAGCAAGTGAAAAGCTTAACCACCACAATAAGTCAATGACACTGATCCATCAAATGATCCATTCGCCATATTTATCAAAGACAAACATGTTTTAAACATGATTGTAATCAGCTTCTTCATGCATTACATCTGCCATGGAATATGTGCTTTTACCACTGTTTGTTTGTCTGATTGCATTGTTTTCACCTCGTTACTGTCCACACAGAACACCACAAGTGGACTAGTAGACTTGGGCCACATCACTTCAACAACACTGTTATTTGTATTAATCTTTCAATCACTGT
Organism: Phyllopteryx taeniolatus; assembly: GCF_024500385.1. Classification (NCBI taxonomy): domain Eukaryota; kingdom Metazoa; phylum Chordata; class Actinopteri; order Syngnathiformes; family Syngnathidae; genus Phyllopteryx; species Phyllopteryx taeniolatus. The sequence goes on from NC_084504.1 coordinate 1,276,694, forward strand.
ACAATGACATGCGAGGAACTATGTGTATGGTGCAAATTGACTGAGCAGAGGGAAAACATTCACAAACTGGTTCTGACTGCAGTTCATGCTTCTCCTTTGGTTAGGATTGTAATGCTCCTTGTTCTGTGGCCTGTTTTTTTTTTCATTTTTTTTTTTTTTTTCAAAATTGCTATTTATGAAAAAAACTAACTTTTTTCACTTTGGGTTTTTTTTTTTTTTATTTCCAACTGAAAATAGAAAGAATGAATGACATTTTTAAGACTGAACCACACTATCAATACAAATGGTGCTATACATCTTCATTCAAATTCCTGCATGACCTACAGTTGGATATTTGACGTGCCACACATTTAGGCTTTGTGGTACTTTGGCTCAACAAGTCCAACAGTGGGTTAAAATTCTTGTCAGTGCCCAGAAACCCTGCAAAGCGTGAACCTCTATGGTCAGTCCAAATTCAGAGATTATCTGCCAACCATAAGAAATGTTCCATGTGAATTTTATATTTGTGACCAATCCAAAACACATTTCAGCAGTAATCATGCTCTTTAATCAATATCTTTGTGGATGGATTATTTTAGCAGAGGCAGCATGCTCAACAAATCTAAATTTGAATAGTTAACATTTTTTTAAGTATGTTTTTTATTTGTTATATGAACTTGTATACCATTTACTTAATTTCACGTATAATGGCACAGACCGTGTTGGATTTACTGTATATTCTAGACAAAATGATAAACTAAATGAAATGATAATATAATAGCCCTTTGCATGACACTTGAGAGGGTAAAATAGACTTTAGAGAAGGGCACATGACCCAAAAAGTCTTGCCTCTTTGATATTGCACATTCAACTTCTGTGCTCCGCTATGTTGACTTAATATTGCCCTAATTAATTTGTCTGCAGTTGGGCTACCTTGATGAAAGACTGCATTCGGAGGGAGAGAACACCTGGTAACATATGCTGCAGGGACTGATTGCAGGGCAACAGAGCGCCAGCTGCAACTAACAGCCAGGACGATTCAGCAGATTGTGTATATGTTTTGAAAAGAGGACACACGCACACACTTAGACACAACATCTTAGATCTTAGAAGCATTCGGGCTTGACATCCTTCATCTTTGACAGATTAGCTCATACAGTATCTGGGAAGCAGTGACAGAGGAAAACGACCTCTAACTATAGGGCCCAATGTTTTATACCACAGTTAATATAGGATATAGGCAGGGTTAAATTAGGAGCAACTTGTTACATTTAACCTTCAAATGATGTTGAAATTTAATTTGAAATCAATTTACTCAACTGTGTTTTATTGATGTTTGGACTTTCCAAAACGACTCTGGAAAAAATTTGGGTTTGCGAAACAATTTGGCCGAACAGACCGGCTAAGGCAATAAATATTGGAGTTGATATCTGAGTCCTGCCAAGCAATGGTTGGTCTACAAAGAACACTGCCTGAATACCTCTTGAGTAAAAACACTCAACAGAGTACTGCCCTGCTAAAAAACAGAGTACTGCCCTGCTAAAAAATCCAGCATCAACCACCATGGATATTTTTGCTGGTCTAAGTTGGTTTATGCTGGTTTATGCTGGTCTGATGCTGGTGTTGCTGGTGTACCAGCATGGCAATGCTGGTCAAGCTGGTTGACCAGCATAGGATTTTAGTAGACCAGCATCGGGATGTTTGTGGACCAGCATGCAATGTTGCTGGTGCAGCATGGAATACAGGTGGGCTAGCATTCCATGCTGGTGGACCAGCATGCAATGTTGCTGGTGCAGCATGGAATGCTGGTGGACTGGCATCCCATGCTGGTGGATCAACACAGGAGGTTGGTGGACCAGCACGGGATGTATAGTGGAAAAGTATGGCATGCTGGTAAAGCGGATTTACCACCACAGTTGTTCCCATGTTGGTGGGTCCACATTCCCCTGATGGTCAATTAATTGGGCCATCTTAATGGGGGTTTTTTCTCTTCCATCTTTACCATAAGAGCACACCACACAGGTACAGGTGCTCCATTGGGGCAGAAGGGGGACGTTCACCACCACAGATATTGACTCAGCAGGTTCGAGAAATTAAGACAGGTCAGCACCATGACAATGGTACATTGCTCTTCGTGTAAATTAACAGCTTCAGTCTCGGTAGTTACAGTGGGAATACCTTATTACCTTATTGCTACAAGAACACTATTTCGGAGAAAATCTAACTCACATCATCTTATGTTTGATATTTATTGTACACCACATACCATCGGTCAACTCTCATAAGACGTCTTCCTCTTCATAGCCTGACACTGGCCATACCCTGCTGTCCCTCATACCATCATAGTCATACGCTCATATAATTTTACCAGACATTATATGCGCGACATGGCAGTGGTAGCCATATTGGTCATACCCACGAACTGCCCAGCAGGAGTTTGTTAGCTTTTTTAGTTTGTTAACGGTCTTTTCATACTGATGTGGGTGATCCATTTTATGACTAACGTATCTTTGATCTTACTACCTAATACACTCATCCTGCCCATCAGCCATTGTACCCGCATACCGTTTTATTGCTCCTGCAGCCTTGCTCTTCAACTCGAGTTGATTTTTTTTTTAACTTGAAAATTTAATGTATTCATGGGTATCAAATGTAGTCCTTCAACTATCATCTCGATGTCATACACGTCTGTCAATTTGCATGATTGTATATGATTCAATACAGTAAGTAGGGCTAATTAGACAACTTGACATACATGTGTAAGACAAAGATTGCAGGACTGCATTTGTACTTGGACACCATTTATGCTTCCTACCTGCAGGTTCCACCTGTAACCACCATGAAAATATGAGTATAATCAAGCAATTAACGCATGGATGTTGATAAAACCTTATTTTTCAACATGTCCTGTATGCAATACACACAGTGATCACTAGTCTCTTTCATGTACATTTGGGAAATCACAAATAAACATCTGATCACCAATTTTCAAAATTATACATTTCTCCTTCAACCTCTCAACTGGAACCAGACAAACTGGCGAGTCAACACTTTTGCTCACAAGTCTCACATGTGGCACAAAATCATTACCTTGGGACAATGGGAAGGAAGGTTGTGTATGAAGATTTTTGAAAATCAAAGCAATTTCTGTGGACCTTTCCGAGGTGAAGGTCATAATACACTCAATTCGTCCATGACTCCCATCGTTTAGCTTTGGCACGCGGGGCCGGTGGGGTGCCATGTGCACGTTACACGGCTTGACATTAGTCCTCTTGGATTTGTTGAATAATAGTCTGTAATTAATTTTTTGTTGAAAGATGGCTGTGGTTAATGGAAATTATATAGGAATTATCCTATATTAAATTTTTTTTAAAAAGAAGGCCAGGTCGGCCTGCATGGACCGGCATTTTGGGAGTTCAACATTTAATAAAGTTATGGTCTTACATAGTTTATCTTGTTTCATAGTAGGTGTTAGATCCTCCCTTTCAAGGCATCCATTCAGACAATTAAACAATAGTTACTTTATATCTTCCCCCCAAAATTTTAGGTACCGTGAAATCTTTTTGACCAGCTGATTTTCCTGCTGACAATTGCTTTATCATTCTATTATAAAGTCACATAGTGTTTTCATCCATCCATCCATCCATTTTCTTTACCGCTTATCCTCACTAGGGTCGCAGGCTGCTGGAGCCTATCTCAGCTATATTCGGGCAGGAGGCAGGGTACACCCTGAACCGATCGCCAACCAATCGCAGGGCACATAGAAACAAACAATCATTCCGCTCACATTCACACCTACAGGCAATTTAGAGTCTTCAATCAACCTACCACGCATGTTTTTGGGATGTGGGAGGAAACCGGAGTGCCCGGAGAAAACCCACCCAGGCATGGGGAGAACATGCAAACTCCACACAGGTGAGGCCGGGATTTGAACCCCAGTCCCCAGAACAGTAAGGCAGATGTGCAAACCAGTTTTCCACCATGCCGGCATAATGTTTTCAATGTTGAGTCAATTTTATATTATATTTACTCTCCCAAAACAAAAATGAATATACCCCTGTGTGTGTGTTGATGAATAGCAAGGATGCATTTCTTCAGATCTTAATTTTGATGAGAACATTCTTGTTCCATTTTAATTCTTTCTTATCTTCTTTCAAATTGCTCACTATTCGATCTGTTTCGCTTTGAATTTAACAAAAGGACCTGTAACCTTTTGAATGTACACCTTATTGTGATCCAGCTGTTACACGCTCCTTTTTTTACACCTGTTACACGTTCCGCCTCAGTCCTCTGTGGATGCATGCAGTTGAGCTGGCCATTTGAGGAGCGCATGCGCAACAGGGTGGCCAAGCTAGCGATAGTAACTTCAGTGAGACCAAAAAGACAAAATACAATGATAATGACACGCTACCTTATGCTTAAAAGTTCACTCATCCAATGTTTTAAAGATTGTTTTAGAATAAAGGCTATGGTATAATTTATGTTTAGCATTACGATCACGATAAGGGCTCGGGAGCAAATTTGTATTTCGCCTTCGTTTGGTTGCCGTAGTTAGTTGCGCATGCGCATTGCAAGTTGTGCAGGCGGCGCAAGTATCCCGCCAGGAATACTCATTTGCAAAATGTTTGCTTATCTTGGCTACAATGATGGTCTGAAAGAAATTGTTCCTGTGACATATACAACCCCAATTCCAATGAAGTTGGGACGTTGTGTTAAACAGATAAAAACAGACTACAAAGTTTGGCAAATCATGGTCAACCTATATTAAATTGAATACGCTACAAATATATTTAATGTTAAAACTGATAAACTTTATTGTTTATAGCAAATAATCATGAACTTAGAATTTTATGGCTGCAACACATTCCAAAAAGCTGGGACAGGGTCATGTTTACCACTGTGTTACATCACCTTTTCTTTTAACAACATTCAATAAACGTTTGGGAACTGAGGATACGTGCAGAATGTGGTTTGGCATTGTCTTGCTGAAATAAGCAGGGGCGTCCATGAAAAAGATGTTGCTTAGATAGCAGCATATGTTTCTCCGAAACCTGTATGTACCTTTCAGCATTAATGGTGCCTTCACAGATGTGTAAGTTACCCATGCCATTGGCACTAACACTGCCCCATACCTTCACAGATGCTGGCTTTTGAACTTTGCGTCCATAACAGTCCGGACATAACAGTTCTTTCCCTCTTTGGCCTGGAGGACACGACGTCCACAATTTCCAAAAACAATTTGATATGTGGACTCGTCGGACCACAGAACACTTTTCCACTTTGCATCAGTCCATCTTAGATGAGCTCGGGCCCAGAGAAGCCGGCGGTGTTTCTGGGTGTTGTTGAAAAATGGCTTTTGCTTTACATGGTAGAGTTTCAAGTGGCATTTACGGATGTAGCGCCAAACTGTATTTACTGACATTGGTTTTCTGAAGTGTTCCTGAGCTAATGTGGTGATATCCTTTACACATTGATGTCGGTTTTTTATGCCATGCCGCCTTAGGGATCGAAGGTCACGGGCATTCAATGTTGGTTTTCTGCCTTGCCGCTTACATGCAGTGATTTCTCCAGATTCTCTGAACCTTTTTTGTGAATATTATGGACCGTAGATGATGACATCCCTAAATTCCTTGCAATACTACGTTGAGAAACATTGTCCTTAAACTGTTCGACTATTTTCTCACGCACTTGTTCACAAAGAGGTCAACCTCGCCCCATCTTTGCTTGTGAATGACTGAGCAATTCAGGGAAGCTCCTTTTATACATAATCATGGCACCCAGCTGTTCCCAATTAGCCTGTTCATCTGTGGGATGTTCCAAACAGGTGTTTGATGAGCATTCCTCAACTTTCTCAGTCTTTCTTTGCCACCTGTCCCAGCTTTTTTTTGGAACGCGTTGCAGCCATAAAATTCAAAGTTAATGATTATTCGCTAAAAACAATAAAGTTTATCAGTTTGAACATTAAATATCTTGTCTTTGTAGTGTATTCAAATAAATATAGGTTGAACATGATTTGAAAATCATTGTATTGTTTTTATTTATGTTTAACACAACGTCCCAACTTCAATGCAGCCCTATGGGGGGCACAAGTCAGTGCAAACTGTAGGCCGGTCCCAAGCCCGGATAAATGCAGAGGGTTGCGTCAGGAAGGGCATCCGGCTTAAAACCTTGCCAAACAAATATGAGCGTTCATCCAAAGAATTCCATACCGGATCGGTCGTGGCCCGGGTTAACAACGTCCGCCACCGGCGCCGTCAACCTGCAGGGCGCTGTTGGAGATTCAGCTACTGTGGGTCGAAGTCGAAGTCAAAGAAGAAGAAGAAGAAGAGGTGGAAAGCGGGTTCTTCGGCAGAAAGAGAAGAGGAAAACACAGAGCCTAGAACTGAATGTGGGGACTTTGAATGTTGGGACTATGACAGGAAAATCCCGGGAGTTGGTTGACATGATGATTAGGAGAAAGGTTGATATATTGTGTGTCCAGGAGACCAGGTGGAAAGGCAGTAAGGCTAGAAGTTTAGGGGCAGGGTTTAAATTATTTTACCATGGTGTAGATGGGAAGAGAAATGGAGTCGGGGTTATTTTAAAAGAAGAGTTGGCTAAGAATGTCTTGGAGGTGAAAAGAGTATCAGATCGAGTGATGAGGCTGAAATTTGAAATTGAGGGTGTTATGTGTAATGTGATTAGTGGCTATGCCCCACAGGTAGGATGTGACCTAGAGGTGAAAGAGAAATTCTGGAAGGAGCTAGATGATGTAGTTCTGAGCATCCCAGACAGAGAGAGAGTCGTAATTGGTGCAGATTGTAATGGACATGTTGGTGAAGGTAATAAGGGTGATGAAGAAGTGATGGGTAAGTACGGTATCCAGGAAAGGAACTTGGAGGGACAGATGGTGGTAGACTTTGCAACAAGGATGCAAATGGCTGTAGTGAACACTTTTTTCCAGAAGAGGCACGAACATAGGGTGACCTACAAGAGCGGAGGTAGAAGCACACAGGTGGATTACATCTTGTGCAGACGATGTAATCTGAAGGAGGTTACCAACTGTAAGGTAGTGGTAGGGGAGAGTGTGGCTAGACAGCATAGGATGGTGGTGTGTAAGATGACTCTGGTGGTGGGGAGGAAAATTAGGAAGACAAAGGCAGAGAAGAGAACCATGTGGTGGAAGCTGAGACAGGACGAGTGTTGTGCAGCTTTTCGGGAAGAGGTGATACAGGCTCTCGGTGGACGGGAAGAGCTTCCAGAAGACTGGACCACTGCAGCCAATTTGATCAGAGAAGCAGGCAGGAGAGTACTTGGTGTATCTTCTGGCAGGAAAGGAGAGAAGGAGACTTGGTGGTGGAACCTCACAGTACAGGAAATCATACAAGGAAAACGGTTAGCTAAGAAGAAGTGGGACACTGAGCGGACCGAGGAGAGGCGAAAGGAATACATTGAGATGCGACACAGGGCAAAGGTAGAGGTGGCAAAGGCAAAACAAGAGGCATATGATGACATGTATGGCAGGTTGGACACTAAAGAAGGAGAAAATGATCTATACAGGCTGGCCAGACAGAGGGATAGAGATGGGAAGGATGTGCAGCAGGTTAGGGTGATTAAGGATAGAGATGGAAATATGTTGACTGGTGCCAGCAGTGTGCTAGGTAGATGGAAAGAATACTTCGAGGAGTTGATGAATGAGGAAAATGATAGAGAAGGGAGAGTAGAAGAGGCAAGTGTGGTGGACCAGGAAGTGGCAATGATTAGTAAGGGGAAGTTAGAAAGGCATTAAAGAGAATGAAAAATGGAAAGGCAGTTGGTCCTGATGACATTCCTGTGGAGGTATGGAAGCATCTAGGAGAGGTGGCTGTGGAGTTTTTGACCAGCTTGTTCAATAGAATTCTAGTGCGTGAGAAGATGCCTGAGGAATGGAGGAAAAGTGTACTGGTGCCCATTTTTAAGAACAAAGGTGATGTGCAGAGCTGTGGCAACTATAGAGGAATAAAGTTGATGAGCCACACAATGAAGTTATGGGAAAGAGTAGTGGAGGCTAGACTCAGGACAGAAGTGAGTATTTGCGAGCAACAGTATGGTTTCATGCCTAGAAAGAGTACCACAGATGCATTATTTGCCTTGAGGATGTTGATGGAAAAGTACAGAGAAGGTCAGAAGGAGCTACATTGTGTCTTTGTAGATCTAGAGAAAGCCTATGACAGAGTACCCAGAGAGGAACTGTGGTACTGCATGCGGAAGTCTGGAGTGGCAGAGAAGTATGTTAGAATAATACAGGTCATGTACGAGGGCAGCAGAACAGCGGTGAGGTGTGCTGTCGGTGTGACAGAAGAATTTAAGGTGGACGTGGGACTGCATCGGGGATCAGCCCTGAGCCCCTTCCTTTTTGCAGTGGTGATGGATAGGCTGACAGATGAGGTTAGACTGGAATCCCCGTGGACCATGATGTTTGCAGATGACATTGTGATCTGCAGTGAAAGCAGGGAACAGCTGGAGGAACAGTTAGAAAGATGGAGGCATGCACTGGAAAGAAGAGGAATGAAGATTAGCCGAAGTAAAACAGAATATATGTGCATGAATGAGAGGGGTGGTGGGGGAAGAATGAGGCTACAGGGAGAAGAGATGGCAAAGGTAGAGGACTTTAAATACTTGGGGTCAACCGTCCAGAGCAATGGTGAGTGTGGTCAGGAAGTGAAGAAACGGGTCCAAGCAGGTTGGAACGGGTGGAGGAAGGTGTCAGGTGTGTTATGTGACAGAAGAGTCTCTGCTAGGATGAAGGGCAAAGTTTATAAAACAGTGGTGAGGCCAGCCATGATGTACGGATTAGAGACAGTGGCACTGAAGAGAAAACAGGAAGCAGAGCTGGAGGTGGCGGAAATGAAGATGTTGAGGTTCGCTCTCGGAGTGACCAGGTTGGATAAAATTAGAAATGAGCTCATCAGAGGGACAGCCAAGGTTCGATGTTTTGGAGACAAAGTTAGAGAGAGCAGACTTCAATGGTTTGGACACGTCCAGAGGAGAGAGAGTGAGTATATTGGTAGAAGGATGATGAGGATGGAGCTGCCAGGCAAGAGAGCTAGAGGAAGACCAAAGAGAAGGTTGATGGATGTCGTGAGGGAAGACATGATGGCAGTTGGTGTTCGAGAGGAGGATGCAGGAGATAGGCTCTCATGGAAAAGGATGACGCGCTGTGGCGACCCCTAACGGGACAAGCCGAAAGGAAAAGAAGAAGAAGACAACGTCCCAACTTCATTGGAATTGGGGTTGTATAAAAGACTTGACAAAACTTCAGCAAAACATGCTGGATTCATTGGGAGGAGGACTTCTTCAAGGGCCAGATAATACTACTGAGGGGAATGTATTAGCTTTTATTTTAGCTAGGAAGCTACCTTTAGCTAGCTGACCAAAGCTTGCTGTAACCTAAAAAAGCTAACAAATAAATTATGTTAGTAAGTTTTTCTTCATTTCTCTTAACATTGCTCTAAGATTAGTAGCTAATGTTAGCAACCAAATATTAGCAAGTTTACCACGTTAGCATGGCAGCAATAGGGGTGAATGTTAGCTAGCTAGATTAGCTATGTTTGGCTTGGTAATGTTATCAACTGTAATAGCAAAGGGCTGGGCAATTAATCAATTTAATCTATAAATTGATTTTGGGGATGTCACGTTGATTTAATTTCAATTATTAAAATATTTTTTTTAATCTTAAGTAGCTCCTTAGTGAAACTACTACATACTAGTTACATACTATGTGAAATTTTTAAATAATTTAAATATTTCATTAAAATATATTGAAATTGTTTAAAATAGGTTCTGTATGTAGAGAACATTTTCAATTTGATCAAATTTCAAAGAAACTTGTTCAATTCGAAAGGGCTAAGAAAACCCTTGGAAATTAGAATCAATCATTGAGATGATCATCATTTATTCATATTAAACGGGACATTTCCTCCAAGAGGAAGAGCTTTCATTTTCACGTTATTAATAAAGAAAACAAAAAAAAATTCAAAAACCATCATGCTGGTCTTGCTGGTTCCCTGGGCATCCACCTCGGGAGACATCCAAACGGGTTTGGGTGGGCATCCAAACCCCCTGTCGATGAATGACTTTCACTCAGGAAAATGGTGATCCGAGGCAGGACAAATTTCAAACACACGTCCTGTAGACGATTAGTTTTCAAAGGGGGAAAACTTCGATCCACACCCCACCCTACGTGAATAGCAACAAGCGGGTGACTGAAGCCGCCCCCAAAAATGTTTATACAGTAATACCCCCTCCATCACTGGGGTTAGGTAATTAACCCCCCCCCGTCCGCGGTCTTTGGCGCATGGAGATGGAGGCGGCGCCACAGAGGGAAGCGAGCCGGCATCCAGGTGAAGCTCCGCAAGAGAGGATACAGATTGGCGTTTCCGTCGATCCACCTCGCGAATCTACGCTCCTTACCCAACACAATGGACGAGCTTCATCTTCTGATAAAGACTTCGGACGTTCTGCCGCCATGTGCTTTATGGAGACTTGGCTTTGTGAGGCTGTACCTGGTGGCCCCGTCATGCTTCCCGGCTTCCATCTTCACCGGGCAGACCGCGACATGGAATCATCGGGGAAAACAAAAGGCGGCGGGATATGAGTCTATATCAACGAAAAATGGTGTACGGACGTCACGGAGCTCAGCACACACTGCAGCCTGCATTTGGAGTCACTGTTTTTGAACTGTAAGCCATTCTACACGCCTCGTGAGTTCGCATCATTCATTCTCGCTTGTGTCTACATTCCGCCTCAAGCTAACACGAACCCCACGCTGCTAATGCTTGCCGAACAAGTAAACGAAATTGAAAAAAAACACCCGGACTTACCCCTCATTATTCTCGGGGACTTTAACAAAGCTAAACTCAACCACGAACTCCCTAAATACAAGCAGCACATTGACTGTCCTACCAGGGAAAATAATATTTTAGACCACTGCTATACTACACTAAATAACACATACCGTGCCAAAGCTCGTGCAGCACTGGGCTCGTCTGATCACTGCTTAATTCACTTAATACCAACAAGAACTTAAATGCGTGAAGCCTACAGTGAAAACAGTGAAAAAGTGGACCAAAGAAGCAAAGATGGAACTTCAAAGCTGTTTAGACGGCACAGACTGGAGTGTCTTTGAAAATTCAGCTGGCAGCCTGTATGAATATACGGACACTGTCACATCCTATATTAGTTTCTATGAAGATGTGTGTGTACCAACAAAGTCATTTTGCACATTCAATAACAACAAGCCGTGGTTCACTGCCAAACTTAAGCAACTTCGCCAAGCTAAGCAAGGCACATATCAGAGCGGGGACAGGGCCCTGTATAATCGAGCTAGAAACCAGCTGACTAAAGAAATTAACATTGCAAAGATAAACTATGCAGCAAAGTTGGAAAAACAGTTTAGCGCTAACGTCTCCAAATCAGTCTGGCATGCATTCCAATCGCTGACCAATTACAAGCGTCGATCACCCCAAGCTGAGAACAATAGCACACTAGCCAAGGACTTGAATACCTTCTACTGCAGATTTGAAAAGGACACTTTCACACCCCACACCCACCCAGCCGCACCACCGACCACAATCACACCTCTGACTTCTATGTTAACCATCCACGGACAGGATGTGAGACGCATCTTCAAACAACAAAAGATTAACAAAGCGGCAGGCCCAGACCATGTGTCCCCATCCTGCCTCAAAGTCTACGCGGACCAGCTCGCTCCATACTTCACACAGATCTTCAATACATATCTTGAACTGTGCGAAGTACCATCCTGTTTCAAACGTTCCACCATCATTCCAGTCCCCAAGAAACCTACAATCTCGGGTCTAAATGACTACAGGCCTGTCGCCTTGACATCTGTGGTCATGAAGTCCTTTGAACGTCTCGTGCTGGACCACCTCAAGAGCGTCACAGGTCCCCTGCTGGACCCCCTGCAGTTTTCCTACTGCGTGAACAGGTCTGCGGATGATGCAGTCAACATGGGACTGCACTTTGTCCTAGAACATCTAGACAGTGCAGGGACCTACGCGAGGATCCTGTTCGTGGACTTCAGCTCAGCGTTCAACACCATCATCCCTGAACTCCTTTCCTCCAAGCTTCTCCAACTCAACGTCTCGCCTGCCATCTGCCAGTGGATTTACAGCTCTCTGACGGGCAGGACAAAGCAGGTGAGGGTGGGGGAGACCACCTCATCCACACACAGCATCTGCACTGGGGCACCCCAAGGTTGTGTCCTCTCTCCGCTGCTCTTCTCTCTCTACACGAACGACTGCACCTCAACGCACCCGGCTGTCAAACTGCTAAAATTTGCAGATGACCCCACTGTCATCGGCCTCATCAAAGACGGTGACGATTCTGCCTATTGACAGGAAGTGGAACGGCTGGAGCTGTGGTGCGGCCGACACAACCTGGAGCTGAACACGCTCAAGACTGTAGAAATGATCGTGGACTGCAGGAGGCATCCTTCGCCACAGCTGCCCCTCACGCTGTCCAGCTGCCTTGTGTCAACCATCGAGACCTTCAAGTTCCTGGGAATTACAGTCTCTCAGGACCTGAAGTGTGGCGATCAACATCAAAATCCGACCTCAAAAAGGCCCAGTATAGGATGTACTTCCTGCGGCTTCTGAGAAAGCACGGCCTGCCACGGGAGCTGCTGATGCAGTTCTACACAGCGGTCATCGAATCACTCCTGTGTTCTTCCATAACAGTCTGGTTTGGTGCTGCTACAAAAAAGGACAAACTCCTACTGCAACGGAAAATCAAAACTGCTGAAAAGATTGTCGGTACCCCCCTACCCACCCTTGAGGACTTGCACGCTGCCAGAACTAAGACAAGATCTTTAGTTGGGCACTTACTGTACCTTATGTTAAGCAGTTATCCGTTAAGCTGCTAGCTTCCACCATTGCCAATAGCGAGCTCAACCTTTCACTGCATCATTTTGAAAAGTTTACCACCTTGTATTCTCTGGCATTAACCCCTTGTCTGCCTTTTGGACCTCTTCTGGAATCATCCATCATGTTGCTGTCCGGTGCCAAGCCGGGCAGCGATCAGCTGAGAGCCAACACTAGCTATTCCTCCACTAACATGGAACCTTACAGGGAGCAGGACATTTGGGTGGCATTTTAAGGCATTACAGAAACTGTGAATAGATGAGTTTTTCTTATGGACTGATTTGCTGGGTCTGGTTGTAATTGTGCATTGGCAGTAATATAGCCCAGGAAGTGTACGGAGGGGAGGTGGAATTGACATTTCTCAGGTTTGACATAGAGGCGGTTCTCAAGGAGATGCTGGAGGACTTGGCGGACATGATGGCGGGGGCATTCGTTAGTCCAAATGGCATGACCAGGTATTTGAAGTGTCCAAGGGGGGTATTGAAAGCAGTTTTCCATTTATCCCCTTCTCTGACAGGGGCAGAGCCAGAGGGGAGGACGGGGTAGCACTGGACCCCCCTGAAATGTGATTGGACCCCCCAGGTTCCCCCTCCCAGATGATTGACATATCATGGCACCGCATGTCTAGTCGAAAGGAGCCGTTTGCATTTTGAAATCAATGATGCCTTTTGACTGCGAAGTCCTTCCTGTACAGTAGTTGGTGCTATGTACCACAGAGAGTTGTAATCCACATTTATTAGGAAAAGAAGAAGAATCGCCACAGAAGAAGAGGATTTGCCCCAAAGCTAGTCTACGTCACGACCTCATCCTAAAGTAAGTTTTACAACTGTGGTGTCCTAATGAATCACTGTTTAAAATCATTTTTGTGTTCAGATAGATCGTTTTGCTAGCAGCCACGGGTACATGAACATCGTCTACACATGACCAGTGTCTGCTTCCAACAGCCACTCCACATGAAGGTGTACATTTAATTCGGGTTGCTACTTATATTGACGTGTTTCTCCAGTGATTTTAGAGGACTGAAACGAGCATACAATTGGCCAGCTAGCTGTTTCATGCTCTGTTGGCTTCAATGAAATATAACGTGAAGGAGGCTGGGGGATAATCCTTAACGTTTTGCCCTTTGTTATGTCTCTAAGCTGTTGGTATACTGATATGTTTGTTTAAAAGCTTTAAAACTGACACCGCTACAGTGTCAAAAGTATTCTCTTCTATGCGGCATCTTATTTCATGCATAATGTATCGCACAATAGGCAAGCTAAAAACACTTTTAAGACAAACTAGTATAGCAGTTGGGCTAGGGCTTTCACAGAAAACCTCAGGAGTTGAGGGCATCACAAAAGTTCTGTTAATGGGCTTCATGAGTGTAACTTGTTTAAAAAGCATACATACTGTAATTCAACTGAATTCTGTCTTTTTATTTCAGTATTTTGTCTGTTTTATTTTACTGTTTGATTCAAGAAGTCTGCCTTTTTCAACTACAAAAAAATAAGTCTGCCTTTTTATTCCTAAAAAGTGTGCCTTTTTATTTCATATTTCATATTTGTCATGTTTGTTCATGTTTCATATATATTGACTGTTTTCAACTGTGCATAAAGGCTTTTGTATTACTGGGCTATTTTTTGTGAAATAAATTTGAGTTGCTAAAGAATGTCAATTTTGGTTGCGACTTAATGACTAAGTTAAATTTGGGGTCCTGAGGCAAAACCAGTTGGTAACCACTGAGTAGCTGACAGTGGTCTATTTCCCTTGACATTTTTTAGGCTTGAAGTGGGGATTTGATAACGTTGTGCAATTGTAAGTGATGTTAAGAGTAACAAAACTGGCCTATTTTTTTTTTTTCATAGGGTCCGTTGAGAAATGAAAAGACGGGGACAAGATATACAACTTCTTTTTAAAGAGAAGCAAGTCAGATAACGGTAAGGTGGACAGAGAGAGTGTGAGTGAATTGCGCGTGTGTGTGCGTGAGTATTGTGAGTGGGTAATTGTGTGTGTGTGAGTGGATAACTGCGTGAGCGGGTTACTCTGTGATTGAAAAATTGCTGAAGTTGTGTGTACATTGTGTTGTAAACATTGTTAATAAACTTTAATTTGTGCGCAAAAACCTCATCTTCTGTGTGCTTAATATGTACATTGCAACATTTAGAGACATATTCCAATTCATTGGTCGAGAAACAAATTCATTGTCATCGTTTGTGGACCCCCCGAAATAGCCTTGGCCACCCCTTGGCCACCCCAAGGATAAAAGTGTACCTCCGCCACTGCTCTCTGATGCGAATGAGATGGTATGCATTGCGTAGATCCAATTTGGTGAATATATGGCATCACAGAGGGGTTCAAATGAGGGGTCAATGAGGGGCAGTGGAGATTTGCTTTTTACGGTAATGTCATTGAGTCCACGGTAATCGATGCAGAGGTGGAGCGTGGTATCTTTCGTCTCAACGAAGAAGAGGGCCGGATTGCATTTGGGAAGAAAGGAGGGATACTTGTTGAGAGAGGGTGTTTAATGAGTCCATAATCTAACGGAGAACTTTGTCATGTCTTCCAATGTGGGCGCCTTGGTGGGTGAGTGCTTCTCTTCGCGCCTCTGGGGTTGCTGGGTCAATGATGGCCAGAGTATTCTGTCACGATACAATTGTATCAGGTTTGACTGGATTCGGAAGCAGGCGGAGGTGGAAGAAGTTTGTGGAGAATGGTTTCTTAGCATTGCATTCAGAGTTGGACCTCCAAGGCGTGATGGCGGACCGTCGGGACAAGGAACGTGCGGGAAGCGGTGGCATGAGCAGGTGGAAGAGCTTGAAGGCGTGGCCAGAGAGATCAGCAAGGCGCGGAGCACGGAAGGAGCACTGAGGATGAGGAAGAACTCGGAGATCAGAACAATTGCGAGAAGTAGCGTACCTTACGTGTGAATAGAGACCTGGTGTACCACGGATGAACGTTAATACTCTGGCAGTGGAGTCCTGGATCTGGTAGGCTTAAATGCAGGCCATGATGAAGGCTGATTGACAACAGGTGTGAGGCCGAGGTGGTGCTGATTACTGGGAAGAGAGAGAGAGTGAGAAAGCGAAAGGGGTGGAAAGCGCCACCTAAATTCCAACAAAGGAACTGCAGGGCACAGCTCATGACAAAATAATTGCTAAAATGAATCGTTACACCCCTATTCAGTATACATGCACAAAGAAACACAGACAGAAGTGTTCAAACACAATGCACAAATGGAGGCAAATTGTCAGTGATTACAGGGAGTATAATACAGCTGCAAAATTATGGGGACAGTGACCATACAAGTCAATTGTCGAAGGGGAAAAAGCTCTTCCAATGTCTTGTGATTTTGGTGTGCAGTGTTCAATAATGCCTACCAAACGGAAAAGGTTGGTTCGAAAAGGTTGTGTCCAGGTTGGATTAGTTCAAGAGGAGCAGAATCGGATGAGAAAGGATAAACGGATATTTCCGGTGAGTAGTCAAAATTCAGGGGCCGAACAGCAATTAAACTATTTATGCTGAGTTAAATGTAAACTAAGTTTTGCTTTGATGAAATAGTGAGCGATGTAAAAGCATGTTGATTTACCTTGTTCCACATTGTTTTCAACTGAGTTAACATTAGACGCACAAGTTGTGTTTAGCCCTGTGTCAGTTTCAAAATTCAAATGCATTAAAATGTGTTCCAATTAATGACTGGCTGGACCTTGAACCAGGAATTACGCAATAAAATCTTTAATTCCAACAAAGTAACAATTAAGAAAAACTGTCCAACACAAAGAGTTACTGACGAATAGGGAAAAAAAGAACCTAAAAGGGTAATTCAAGCGAAAAAACAATCTGAAAATCCATCCATTTTCTGAGCCGCTTCTCCTCACTAGGGTCGCGGGCGTGCTGGAGCCTATCCCAGCTGTCATCGGGCAGGAGGCGGGGTACACCCTGAACTGGTTGCCAGCCAATCGCAGGGCACATAGAAACAAACAACCATTCGCACTCACAGTCATGCCTACGGGCAATTTAGAGTCTCCAATTAATGCATTTTTTTTTTTTTTGGGATGTGGGAGGAAACCGGAGTGCCCGGAGAAAACCCACGCAGGCACGGGGAGAACATGCAAACTCCACACAGGCGGGGCCGGGGATTGAACCCGGGTCCTCAGAACTGTGAGGCTGACGCTCTAACCAGTCGTCCACCGTGCCGCCAATCTGAAAATGATCATGTAAATATTCAAATTAGAAAAAAATAAAGAGAAAACCAATGGGAGCCTACGTGGTAAACGCAAAAAGGAACCACAGCAAAAGAAGAAGATGAAGGATACAACGTTTTTTACAGCGAGTAAGAAGTGAGTAGTCAGGAAAAAGCCCAAACTAACAGGGGTAGTAATACAAGAATGTAAACAGAATACAATGTAAAATATTTAACATGGAGTGAAAAATAAAAACAGGAGTGGGACAGGATGCAGTACAGCAATCGGCAGTGATAAAGGAATGATCTGGATTCTTCCTGGTTCCTAGAGGGAACTAAAAGTCAGTGTGAACTGACATGAAAACAAAGTGAAACTGAATGAATCATGACAAAAATGTATGCTTCCAGCATAGCATGTCTGTGAAAAAAATTCCGGTGCTAAATCTGTTTTTTATTAAATAATACTTCAAATCCGGTGAGAATTTTGCATTCGAGACAAATGACGCAGTGCTCCACCAGATCCAGCGGATGGTGCTTTGGTTTATTCCTATGTTGTGTGATGGTACCACCTACTTGGAGTTTACCTTACAGAATGTGCTTTTGCTTGGTTCTACTATTCCCACTTTAGGTTATTTATATATATTTATGCATGAGATATTTTGACAACTGAATAGCTGTAACTCAGAATTAACTTGTTACTTATATACCCTTTATCATATAATTTTATTCCATTTTCTTGCATATCTATAGCTTTATTTTTAGGCTGGATGAGCTCAAAATTCAATTACAGTATAATGAGGTTGAAATGCATAGATATTGCAGAAGATATTCCAGTTGTATGTTAAATATACAAAACAGTCATAGCCTCGAAAGATTTTTGATCATTTAAGTCTTATATGTAACCTTAAGCATGGAACGTGAGATACAAACCTTCAAATGTGTAAACATTAAATTGTGAAGTTACTTCTTTCTTCTGCTTTGCCAGCCATTCTAGATAATCAGATGATCCTGATTCCTGATATTACCACATTGCAAGAAGCAATAATTATCCCAGTTATGTTGTAAAAGCAAACCTTTATATACCCATATTTTTTTTTATTCCCAAAACAATAAATTATTGGATAAACCATCGTTCCACACATATCAACAGACAACTGTATTGATTACACTTGAGTGCTGAACATTCACGGTTAGATTTGTGTCAGTACAGTATTGAGCAATGAGACAGAGCTAGACTGGGGCCTGCCGCTGAATCCCAGGATGTGTTACAGATCCTGTGAGGAGCGCCCCAGCAGCTGCCCTCCTTCATGCGTGTTTGTCAGGAGTTGTCGATAAGTCCCGCGCTTGCTGCACAATAAAAGGGAGGGGAAGTAACGGCTGAAATAGGATGCTTCCTGCCCTTTAACATGCCAGAGGCTTCGTTAAGGGAACCTGTGAAATCAGTTTAATAGGCTGACATCACCAATGGGCCTCTGTGACCTGGCTCTCTTGAGACCCTGTTCTCCTTTTCTTAGACTTTGTCTGCTCTTCAACCAACTTCTCTTCCCAATGCTCATTTCATCCTGTTATTGATTGTCCCCTTCATTCCTCTCCCATTCTTCTTGAGATTCCCCTTTTTAATTTCATCCCATCCACTATACCTTTATTCCTGCCCCTTCTAATCCTTAATTGTTCCTTTTTTTCCCATTTGACTTTCATCTCCTCTCCATGTCTTAGATCTTCCTCTATGCAGTTTGGCTCAGTAGCAACTGTTTTGTAGTCAATCTAACGGGGATAACTAATTTTTCTTCCAGCTGATCTGGATGAAAAAAGGGGATGAGGTTGGTCTATGGGCAACCCTGAGTGTGCCTGACCTCACCTGACATTAGTGAATAAAATATAGCATGAGCCTTCTGTTATGGATGGCTACTGAAAAGGAGATAACTCCACTTCTTATTTATTCTCCTTAACTCCTTCTTCAGACACTAACGCCGGGAATGTGACATTAATGTGCCTACCGGCTGTTTGAACCATCGAGTACAGGTCAGTCACTTTAATAGAGAGGTTAATGCTTCTCTCAAACGGATAGCAGGCTGACGCCTCCATTAATGTAGAGCAGGAATGTAGCCATAAAACAGCACTTCCTCATGTAAGGCTGCCCTGGAAGTTGCTGGGTCCATGGTGTTTTTTCCTTCAGCCTGCCAGGAACACTGCAGATTTATTTTGTTATTTATTAATTCTTAATTATTTTTATTTTCTGTCTCAAATGTTTTCATATCTGTTCAGATTTTCAGAAACATGTTCAACCTGTGGTTGTGGGTTTGTATCTGGGCTCTGTGTGGACTTTACATGTTCTCCCCCTGTTGCATGGGGTACTCCGGAGAACACATTCACCAAAAACACACGTTAGGTTAATTGTAGACTCTAAAATGTACTTAGGTGTGAATGTGAGTATGAATGCTTGTTTGTCTACACGTGCCCTGCGATAGGCTGGCGTTCCGTCCAGGGTGTACCCCGCCTCTTGCACGAAGTCAGTTGGGATAGGCTCCAGCACACCCGTGACCCTAATGAGGATAAGCGTTATAGAAAATGGATCGATGGATGTTGAACTTGCTGTATCTGCATTTTTTTCACAGAAGGCTACTGTGTGTTGGTTGGCTCTGTGTTCCTTTGTTGTTGAATGTATTAAGGTACTATTTACTGTATGTGGTCTGAATATTTTGTTTTCTGGATATGGTATGAGGAGAGTATTTATGTGACGCATGTGCGCATTGAGGGTCCTGACACTGCCTGGATGGTTATGGCTGCCCATGGCTGTGGGCAGGCCTTGGGGTTTGCAGGCTCTATCCTGGTGGGGATAAAAGCAGGAGGCATCTGGCTCCAGCAGAGCTCCAAAAACCCAAAGTAGCCAAAGATCCCCCTCTCCTAGTTTAGCCAAACAAGCTGGACTAATCCCAACTATCAGGGGATGTACTGTCAAAACAAGCAGCAGCGCCCTAAGGCAAGCCGATCCACTGAGCAGTGAAGGGCCACGCAGAGGAAAGAAGGCCCCCCCCCCCATTAGCATAATGCCTCTCGGTAGTGAGCTGGTGTGCTGGCCTGACAGTCTGAGCACAGGGCACAGCGTCTAACTGAGGGTTTGAGCTCAGAGACGGGGCAGAGGGGGCAGCAGTGGAGATGTGGGGGCTCTCTGGCTTAAATTGGCGAGGGTCAAAACCCAGGCTTTCAGCGCCCCTTTCTCTCAGTTTCAGTGATTTCTGCTTATTTTTAGCAGCTTTCATCCTCCAAAAGCAGGTTGAGTCCTCTTCTCTCTGAATATGTAGTCTTATGCCCTGGGCTTGCTACCGCTCATCCTATTCACCAACTAGATCACCATTTTGCAAAGCTATTCTCGTTCTCCTCACCCTGTGTTGCGTCGATGTTTGAAAGCATCAGTATATTTTTCAAAACGACACATAACAGACCATAAATCTCACTCTTGTATGAAATATTGATTTCCCTCACTCATTATCCTACATAAATCTCTTTTGATATCTGGAGGAGTCGCTTTTCTTTCTTTTTTTTTTTTTTTTTAATGACGTCACAGGAGTAAATTGAACATTAATGAAGTGAGACCACACTCAGTCTTCTTAAGTCAAAATCCAGTGTCATTTAATTCTGAGTATGTAGAACGGCCAAATGAAACAAATGAGGTAGCCGTTTATGTTATTACCTCTAATGGGAACATAATGGGGTTAGCTAAGGCCACCTAATAATGACTTTTAATATGAGCCAGCCTTTTTATTAAAGCATTGCATCATTTCGCTGACAACTCGGTTTGAGTGTTGAAGGCAGCAGGGGGTCTAGTTCAGTACATTGCTGCAACACTTGAGCAGCAATTCCAAGGGACAGTCAAAAAGTAATGCATCCAATTTAATTTAACCTACAGATAATTTGATTTTTTTCCTGAAATTTCCATGATTTCTAGTTTGAATACTTATTTGAAAGATATTTTAAAGAAAAGTTTTGTTTACGCCTGTCCTCTTGTCAGCCAATTTGGAAATGAGGTCATTGTTGAATGCCCATCAGAAGTAGAGATCTGTGATTGAATTTCTTGCTTTGGAAGGGGAACCACAACTCAACATTTTCAAAGGTGAAAAACGTGTGTGGGGTTAGGGTTATTTCATCAATGGTGACGTCATCAATGGTATCCCTATTCGTAAGATTAACCGCTGAAGATGGTCTGCTGCTCTTTTACTTGTCCCGAAGGTCACTCAAAGCAGGCTGTTGTTCTTCGCCTTTGATCCTGGACACCCACTTTTTGACTGTGCTGTAGCCTATTACAGCTTCCACATACACGTTCAGAATTTTAAAAATATTGAGTGGTGGGTCCCCTTCCAAAGCAAGAAATTAAATCACAGATCTCTGCTTCTGATGGGCATCCAACAATGACATCATTTCCAAAATGGCTGACACGAAGAGGACATGTTTAAACAAAACCTGCGTTAAATAAACCTTCAAACAAATATTGAAACTCCAAACCTTAAACATTACAGGAAAAAAAATAGTCAGTAAAATGAAGTTGGGCTCATTACCTTTTGACTGCCCCTCATACATTATTCTGTTAACTCTTTATTATTGAGTTGAGATTAATTCTAATATGTTCCAATGGGGTGGTCATTTAATGACATGATCAAACCTTTCAATTGTTCATGTTGATGACTCATGGCTGTTGGAGACTACAGCTCAAAGGTACTATTAAAAATGTGAAACCCTGTTGTCTGCATCGTGTCCAGCTGGTCCTGCTGGGATTGTAGTTGGACTGGATCCAGTTGATTATCATTTCAGCTCACTGTCACTCATAGTGAGGCAAGTTCCCTGGCCCAATTATCTTTGAAAACACAACCACAGAGGCTGGATGTGATCAATGAAGCCGATGCCAGCGTCAATATGCTCCGAGTCAAGCCAATTGATCAGTGGATGTGTATAGACAGATGTTGTGAGCTGTATAATGTCAGAGGGCTGAGGGGAGGACTGGAGAGAAAGTGCGCTGAAAGGGCTGGAGTTGGAAGGCGGTTGATGGGGGATGGGTAATGCGATGGCGAGAGCACGAGGAGTCTCAGGTGTGCATCGTCAAGAGGAAGAGGTGACTGTTTGCTGGGTCCCCGAGCCCCCTGGGAGGGGATCAGGACCTGCCCTGACTCCCAGGCTCCCAGCTCACGACAGCAGGGTGACGAGGCGCCCCGGCAGCCCCTCCCACAACTGCTACTGCAATTAAAAGTCTGGCTCAGTTGCTGGCTAAAGCACAATAAAATACAGAGCACAACAACCCTCTCACCTTACGCTCTGGGACTGGGACACACACCCATATACACACACAGACAAGTAAGCACACACGCGCGCTCACACATACACACACACGCTCACGTATGCACACAAGCTGGGACTCTTCTGCCTCCTTTTTTTGCTCTATTCTGAGAGTCTGATTTTGTTCAAATGAATTTCTGATTTGTATCTTCAATGTTTCTTTCAACCTCTCCACTAAATATTGCCAGTAGTAGTAGTAGTAAAATCACTTACTGTATGCAGTGTTCAGTTAACCTTGAGTTAACTGAAGTTAGTCAGAATCAATATTTTCTGTGGCATACTACAAAATACTCCAACAAATGTGAGCCAGTAATTGCAAATGAAATTTGACAATGCGCTCACACAATATATAATTTTCATACAAATTAACCATGTTCCAATTTAAAAAAAATAAATAAATAAATAAATAAGTCTAGCAATGCTACATAGTAGAAAAATTCAAAATTACAGGAGCCTTATTATCTTCACAATTCAAAGTATTTTTGTGCACAAAGACATGGATAAAAAGTTTTTCAAAGGGGGCTTTAATTTATGTTGAGCACTACTAGTTTGGCAAGGTATACAAAGATTAAACCAATGTTTCTAACACCAAATTATTTGAAAAGCATTACAACTTCTCCTTTGTGTTTTTATTAGTAGGTATACAATTACAGTATAAACTCATGGCTAAAGACATTTTGTTTCTGAAAACTCTTAGCCCTGTTTTCCTGGGTATTTTTTAATGGTTATTGGTCTGTAAAATTCCCCCCCTCCCCCACAAAAAAAAACAATATCCCCTAAGGAGAGTGTTATATACATGCCCGCACCAACTTCAAAATTTTAACAAAATTTCCCAAAAAGTATATACTGGATCTGCACCTTTATCTGGACCTACATGACAAAAAATTGGTTTCTTCCTTAGCCTTCTCCCACCTCAAATATATTTTATTCGAAATTGGTAGGTTTTTTTTTTTGCAAAACGCATAGATGAATACAGAATGAATAAAGCATGGCGTGTTTTTCACCTTGGCATAGGTATGCATAGCATTAAAGAAGCCACACATATTTCCCATTAATAATGTATTTGTGCTAGAAAAAAAAAAAAAAAGTGGTGTTAAGGTGTTGAAAGTGTCAGGGTAGCAATATGTACTGCCAAATTTTTCATCATTTTCACTTTTCTTATTTAAATTTGTAGGGCTGGTAAATACAAAATAAATGAAGCATCACACAGAAGCAAGACACTTGATAGATTTGTTCAAAATGAATATATATTTATTGTGTTTGGAATAAAAGAGTTCAATTGGCATTTGGTTTGGCTTGATGTTTCACATTTATAATTCATAAAATTGTAACTCACACAATTGCTTAATTGTTACCCCCCGATACTGGTGTTTGCAGTGTGACTGGTGTAAAACACTGGAGAATGAGATACAGCTGTTTATTTAAACATGACAACAATACAACAGCTCCCTACCTAATGTGTTTGTGTAGAATTTGATTGCTAAATTGTGAGTATATTGCGTATATTATGTATATTTTGAATACTTGCACCCTACAGACATGGCACAGGAATGGATTCTAGGTGTATTGACATTGTTAATATATATATCGAAACAGATTGAAAATGACAATGAAATGTTTGAACTATTTTTGTCCTAGTTATACTCAGTGGGGTAAAAACACCATTAAATACTCCATCATGCTGAAACTCATATTAAGCTCCTTTCACAGAGTGAGTCTTGCCTCCAACACTCCACCCCACCTGGAGGAAAATCTGTTTTGCATTCAGCCACCAGGTTCAGTGTTGTCTCAATGATGATGAACAATTATTGCACTCAGATTTCTTCATGATATATGCACTCGTTAAAAGTAAAGGGCAGGTTGTTTCACCGAAGTAACCCTTCCGTCGATCGTTTTTAGTGTGAAAACAGTAATGGCCTGTTTCATACGAGTGACTGGAATCTAAGATATTCTCACTAGAAGTATGATATATAAACGATGCGAAAACAATTCTGTAGCGCCATAATGTGATAAATTACGCCAGTTTAAATTAGATATGCATTCCCCCCCAGAATTTAAAACAGTTCCAATGTGTCTTTATTAAAGGTCTCTGACTTTACTCCATCAAAATACAGAGAGGAGAAAGAACTACCACACAATAATAATACTCATAATACTCTGGTCTTGTCTGTGTGTGTTATTTAAGACTTCTGGAGATTCTGAGACTACCTCTAGAGCAGGAGGTGTTCACCCCTCCGCTGATTGGAGAAGGGGATCACGAAAGGCTAAAGTTGAAAACCCAGACAAAGCGAGTGAATGTGAATTAGAGGTGTGTTGGTGTGAATGTGTGTGGTTGGAGGAGAAAGCAGCTGAAGACCACAGATCTGAAACCCCTTATAACGGTGCAAGGAGGGAAAATAATATATATATCATCATGGATTAATCACACATCTTTGGAAGGGAGTCATCCTCCCAAGTTTGAGTCTTGCCTCTTTTTATCAACTTGACCAGGGTGATGGCAAGGTGGTTGTATTAGTGATTTGGGTGATTTACTTAACAGACAGGCTATAACTTGTGACACAGCAGGTGCTGGTGCTAGCTTCTTCATCTACCCCCCCACCCCCCACCAACCCCCCAAACACATACATTATCGTGCTCCTCCTCTTCATTATATAGAGTCTGAAGGATGGTTTGCATTCTCATCTCATCAGCCCAGACTCATTACTGTAAAAATGGCAACTAATTGACTATTTTCCATGTATTTCTGTTGTACGGACATAGCCAGCTTATCCATTTCCAAGCAAAATGATCGCATTCTTCACACGATCGCTCCAAGAGTCAGCTGCCAGGAAGGACAAAGACTTCAAGCTGTACCTGTCAAATTATATTCATAAATATGAATATACACTACATGTATGCAATAACTCTTACAAGTCCAGAACTCAACTACAGTCTGTGTCCAATTTTCAAAGAATGCAACTTTAAAGTAAAATTGGATGCATTTATATTCTTCGTTACTGATGTCTTACCTGGTGAATAACCACGTCTTTATCCGAGGACGCAAAATGATGAATGCCGAATCTTTACTTCAAATATAAGGTTCTCAACCTGCTGTCTCAGTTGGCAAATTTATTTCTTGGAGACATGCATTTTCGTCTAGCGCCAGGTTGACAACGATCAGGACCAGGAACCAACAGATTATTCGATCGGAGGATATCACTTTTTTTTTTTTTTTTTTTGTACATTTTTTTTTTTAAACACGTTAACACATTACAACATAAGACAATTACAATGACATTTAAAAAAAAAAACATGAATAAATTGGCAAAAATCAGCCAAAAAATCTACCTATTTTTGCAGATTTTTCACTCTGTTGTGAAGTAAAACAAATACAAGAAAAAAATCCATCCATCCATTTTCCGTACCGCTTTATCCTATATTATTTTATTCATTACATATAGATGTTTTTATTAATCGGGTGATTAATTAGTTATCTGAATTTTACTCTGCCAAATATTGGAATCGGCATCGGCCTAAAAAAAAATATCATATCTGTTGGGCTCTAATTAGGATGCACGGCAAGGTCATAGACCATTAAGACAGTCGTCTCCAACCACAGATGCGCCGTGAAGCGTTTGTTACCGGGCCGCAGAGAAAGAATGACCAATTTATATAATTTCTGTTGTATTGCAATTCGTGTGTCAATGTGTTTTATTTTGAAAATTGACCGGAACTTCTCCGCCGCACCAGCTGCTCGTCTCAATTGACACGTCGAGACTGCACAGAACGCTTCCGTTTCCGGTACCAGCCGGCTCAAACGCTTCTGTTTCCGGTCCGAGCGGGCTGGCTAACGGCGGGAGAGCTCAAACAACAAAATAATTTCATAAACGAATTCAGTTCATTACCATCCATCCATCCATCCATTGCCTTCCGCTTATCCGAGGTCGGGTCACGGGGGTAGCAGCCTCAGCAGGGAAGCCCAGATTTCCCTCTCCCCAGCCACTTATAAATAGAGAGCTTTGCCTTTCGGCTTAGCTCCTTCTTCACCACAACGGACCGATACACCGATCCTCCTTTCGATCTCCCGTTCCATTCTTCCCTCAATCGTGAACAAGACCCCAAGATATTTGAACTCATCCACTTGGGGAAGGATCTCATCCCCGACCTGGAGAGGGCACTCCACCATTTTCCGACGAAGGACCATGGTCTCAGATTTCGAGGTGCTGCTTCTCATCCCAGCCGCTTCACACTCTGCTGCGAACCGCTGCAGTGAGAGTTGGAGATCACAGCCTGATGAAGCCAACAGAACCACATCATCTGCAAAAAGCAGAGATGCAATACTGAGACCACCAAACCGGACCCCCTCTACGCATTGGCTGCACCTAGAAATTCTGTCCATAAAAGTTATGAACAGAATCGGTGACAAAGGGCAGCCTTGGCGGAGTCCAACCCTCACCGGAAACGAGTCCAACTTACTGCCGGCAATGCGTACCAAACTCTGACACCGGTCGTTCAGCGACTGAACAGCCCGTATCAGGTGGTTTGGTACCCCATACTCCCGAAGCACCCCCACGCCTTCTCCAAGTCCACAAAACACATGTAGACTGGTTGGGCGAACTCCCATGTACCCTCGAGGACTCTGCCGAGGGTGAAGAGCTGTTCCACTGTTCCACGACAAGGACGAAAACCACACTATTCCTCCTGAATCTGAGATTCAACTTCCCGACGGACCCTCCTCTCCAGCACCCCTTTATAGGCCTTACCAGGGAGGCTGAGGTCCCCCTGTAGTTGGAACACACCCTCCGGTCCCCCTTCTTAAAATGAGTGACCACTACCCTAGTCTGCCAATCCAGAGGCACTGTCCTTGATGTCCACGCAATGTTGTAGAGGTGTGTCAACCAGGACAGCCCCACAACATCCAGAGCCTTTAGGAACTCCGGGCGAATCACATGCACCCTCGGGGCCTTGCCACCGAGGAGCTTTTTAACCACCTCTTTGACCTAAACCCTAGAGATAGGAGAGCCCGCCTCAGATACCCCAGACTCTGCTTCCTCATAGGAAGGCGTGTCAGTGGAATTGAGGAGGTCTTCAAAGTATTCTCCCCACTGTTTCACAACGTCCCGAGTCGAGGTCAGCAGCGCCCCATCCCCACTATACACAGTGTCCCCCTCCTGAGACGCCGGATGGTGGATCATAATTTCCTCGAAGCCGTCCGGAAGTCGTTCTCCATGGCCTCACCGAACTCCTCCCATGCTCGAGTTTTTGCCTCAGCGACCACCAAAGCTGCATTCTGCTTAGCCAGCCAGTACCCATCAGCTGCCTCAGGAGTCCCACAGTCCAAAAAAGCCTGATAGGACTCCTTCTTCAGCTTGACGGCATCCTCACCGCTGGTGTCCACCAACGGGTTCGGGGACTGCCGCCACGACCGGCACCGACTACCTTACGGCCACAGCTCCGGTCGGCTGCCTCGGGAATAGAGGCGCGGAACATGGTCAACTCAGACTCAATGCCCCCCGCCTCCCCCGAGACGTGGGTGAAGTTCTGCCAGAGGTGGGAGTTGAAACTCCTTCTGACAGGGGATTCTGCCAGACGTTCCCAGAAGACCCTCACAATACGTTTGGGCCTGCCACGTCAGACCAGCATCTTCCCCCACCATCGGAGCAAACTCACCACCAGGTGTGGATCAGTTGACAGCTCCGACCCTCTCTTCACCCAAGTGTCCAAGACATGCGGCCGCAAGTCCGATCACACGACCACAAAGTAGATCATCGAACGGTGACTTAGGGTGTCCTGGTGCCAAGTGCACGTGTGGACAACCTTATGCTTGAACATGGTGTTCGTTATGGACAAACCAGTAAGCATAGAAGTCTAATAACAGAACACCACTCTCGTTCCTCCCAATCACGCCTTTCCAGGTCTCACTATCATTGTCCAGCATTGAATTCCCCCAGCACAATGATGGAGTCCCCAGCGCGAGCACTCTCCAGCACCCCCTCTAAGTACTCCAAAAAGGGTGGGTACTCTGAACTGCTGTTTGTTGCATAGGCAAAAATAACAGTCAGGACCCGTCCCCCCCACCCGAAGGCGGAGGGAAGCTACCCTATCGTCCATTGGGGTGAACCCCAATGTATAGACGCCGAGCCGGGGGACAATAAGTATACCCACACCTGCTCTGCGTCTCTCACCATGGGCAACTCCAGAGTGGAAAATAGTCCAACCCCTCTCAAGAGGACTGGTACCAGAGCCCAAGTCGTGTGTGGAGGCGAGCCTGACTATATCTAGTCTGAACTTCTCAACCTCACACACCAGCTCGGGCTCCTTCCCTGCCAGAGAGGTGACATTCCACATCCATAGAGCCAGTTTCTGTAGCCGGGGATCGGATCGCCTGCACCAGACCCCTATGGTCCCTCCCACAGGTGTTGAGCTCATGGGAAGGGGGACCCATGTTACCCTTTTGGGCTGTGCCTGGCCGGGCCCCATGGGTGCAGGCCCAGCCACCAGCCGCTCGCCTTCGAACCCCACCTCCAGGCCTGGCTCCAGAGGGGGACCCCGGTGACCCGCGTCCCGGCAAGGGAAACCTTGATCCATTTAATGCATTCTTGATAGAGGTTTTCGGAGCCGTGCTTTGTCTGGTCCCTCACCTAGGACCTGTTTGCCATGGTTGACCCTACCAGGGGCGTGAAGCCCCAAACAACTTAGCTCCTCAGATTATTGGGACACACATACCCCTCCACCACGATAAGGTGACGTCTCAAGGAGCGGTCAGTTCATTACGTTTACTGAAAAGATTTGTTCTTTTGAACGAAACGTTCGCAAACGAAACAGCACTATATCAGGAGTCCTACTTAAAATACAGGTTTATCGCAACAGTTGACTCTCACGCACCAAGTCCGCTCTAATACAGATACAGCCGTAGGTTTCTGCTCGACACAGGCAGAACTACTTTTATAGAGTTCAAAGTCTACTCTCATTGAGGAGCTACAGAATTCCAGTCTGGTCTGGCTGGCTACAATAACGCCGACTACTGCATCGCGCCCACAGTGGACGCACCACGAACGGCGAAGGACGAAGCAGAAGCGAGTGTTTGTGTTGTGTGTCTGTGTGTGTGCGTTTATGTGCGTGCGTATGTGCGTGCATGCCACCACATCTGGTCCGTGAGTAAAATGCTGACTCCTAACCGGTCCGCGGTGCGAAGAAGGTTGGGGAACACTGCATTAAGACATTGTTTTGGCCAGATGTGTCTGTTGCTTCATTCTGTCTCTTCCTCGGGTGGTGGTCTTTGTCTTCTCTCACATTCTGTTGCTTTCTTGTGTATTTTCTCTTTTTTTAAATGACTGCTACTCACCTCGATTGGGTATAAAAGGAGCTTGTGAGTATCACAAGTGAGTAGCACTTATCATGCTAAAGATTTCCCTGCGAATGGCGACAATCCCTTGACGTCGAATCTCTTCATCTGTGGGAACTGTAAAAACGAAGAATGCTGTTGTACTTAGGCTAGAAGAAGCCTGACAAAAAGGCACCAAGCAATGCTTGGCAACAGTGCCTCTTTTTTGCTGAAACTTCAACTTCTTCATTTTACTTCGAGAGCAAAGCACATAGCATTTCTAAAAATCAAACAGAATGCTGAAGAGATGATGACAACCAGAAATAGTTGGGCTGGCTGAGATTTTATGCAGAAGTTCCGCCTTGGAGTCTTGGCAAACAGTACCTATAGTCAATTGTCTTAGTGAAGATGGATGACTGATGCAAATAGGAAGGCTACTTTTACTTATAATTCACTGTAGGCGGACAGGTGGTACTCGCTTTCAGCCCCAGGAAATGCAGCTCAATGTTAGCCAAGGCTGCTTTCACCGCCCCGGGCTACAGGAAGGACAGAAAGGGAGCAGGCAGCAGGTATTTGCTGCCATGGGGTAGATTTAGCAGTTGTGTTAAGCTTTCGATTTCATACACACACACACACACACACACACACACACACACACACACAACCACCGCTACTACCATAAGCTATCATTTGATCAAACCAGACAACCTCCACAAGCACATCACAAGTAGAGTTTTAGACAACATTAGATTAAGATGAAAGTTTGGTTAGCAGGCTTGACAGCAGCTTGGCAGGTTGCCAGTGCAGGTAGCTAAAAATACTATTGTGTTGAAGTTACATATGGCAGCATGGTGTGAATGTGGGTGTGGATCACTGTTTATCCATAGCTGCCCTACGATTGACTGGCGACCAGTCCAGGATATACCCTGCCGCAAAATTAGCCAGGATAGGCTCCAGCTCAACCACGACTTTAATGATGACACGCAGCATAGAAAATGGATGGATGACGTTACAGTACATAAACATTACCTGAGGTTTTCACACTGATTCTTTATACATTAGAAATTGAAAGATTTAAGGCTGCTGCACACCAAGCAATGCAGCCGACCCCGGCTGAACTGTCGCGTAGTGTGCAGGGTTTGGCAACTGTTTTCATGAGTGGTGGATAAGAAATGTAAATCGCCGGTGTACACCATAGCAATGTTGCAGATTACAGCCAATCAAAATGCACATATGCTTTCACTCACGCGACAAATACATTTCCCCACAATACATTTAGCAAGAGACAGAATGGCGGCGGCGATCAAATATTCGATTTCACAACAATACCCAACTATATTTGTAATTTATAATGTGCCTGTAGGTGAAAAACCAAAGTTTGTGGGCAAATACCACGCTGTGTACATTGAGATGAATGGGAGCCAGCGAGACTTAAAATATCCACTCTCGCTTTTATTCTCTCCTACATCCACTCTCTTTAGCAATCCACTTCTTCTTCTTGAATCTATCCATTTCTCGTTTTAATAAATGTCATAAAGTAGACTATACTGTACGTGCAGCAGATGCTGGGGTTAGTCAGAACTGTTTTTTTTTTGTTTGTTTGTTTTGTTTTGTTTTTTTGTGATGATCCAGTCCAAATCAGCTTGAGCGCTCATGCAGTGTGCGGGGGGCCTTATGAGTTCTGGAATCATACATTTTAAGCTACTATTCTACAACCCCAATTCCAATGAAGTTGGGACATTGTGTTAAACATAAATAAAAACAGAATACAATGATTTGCAAATCATGTTCAACCTATACTTAATTGAATACACTACAAAGACAAAATATTGAATGTTCAAACTGATAAACTTGATTGTCTTTAGCAAATAATCATTAACCTAGAAGTTTATGGCAGCAACACATTCCAAAGAAGCTGGGACAGGGTCATGTTTACCACTGTTACATCAACTTTTCTTTTAACAACATTCAATAAACGTTTGGGAACTGAGGACACTAATTGTTGAAGCTTTGTAGGTGGAATTATTTCCCATTCTTGCTTGATGTACAGCTTAAGCTGTTCAACAGTCCGGGGTCTCCGTTGTCGTATTTTACACTTCATAATGCGCCACACATTTTCAATGGGAGACAGGTCTAGTACCCGCACTCTTTTACTACGAAGCCACGCTGTTGTAACACGTGCAGAATGTGGTTTGGCATTGTCTTGCTGAAATAAGCAGGGGCGTCCATGAAAAAGACGTTGCTTGGATGGCAGCATATATTTTTCCAAAACCTGTATGTACCTTTCAGCATTAATGGTGCCTTCACAGAAATGTAAGTTACCCATGCCATTGGCACCAACACAACCCCATACCATCACAGATGCTGGCTTTTGAACTTTTTGTCCATAACAGTCCGGATGGTTCTTTTCCTCTTTGGCCCGGAGGACACAACGTCCACAATTTCCAAATTGAAATGTGGACTCGTCGGACCACAGAACACTTTTCCACTTTTCATCAGTCCATCTTAGATGAGCTCGGGCCCAGAGAAGCCAGCGGCGTTTCTCAGTGTTGTTGATAAATGGCTTTTGCTTTGCATCGTCGAGTTTCAAGTTGCACTTACGGATGTAGCGCCGAACTGTATTTACTGACATTGGTTTTCGGAAGTGTTCCTGAGCCCATGTGGGGATATCCTTTACACATTGATGTCAGTTTTTGATGCAGGCCCGCCTGAGGGATCGATGGTCACGGGCATTCAATGTTGGTTTTTGGCCTTGCCGCTTACATTTAGTGATTTCTCCAGATTCTCTGAACCTTTTGATGGTATTATGGACCGTAGATGATGAAATCCCTAAATTTCTTACAATTGTACGTTGAGGAAAATTGTCCTTAAACTGTTCGACTATTTTCTCACGCACTCGTTCACGAAGAGGTGAACCTCGCCCCATCTTTGCTTGTGAATGACTGAGCATTTCAGGGAAGCTCCTTTTATACCCAATCATGGCACCCACCTGTTCCCAATTAGCCTGTTCACCTGTGGGATGTTCCAAACAGGTGTTTGATGAGCATTCCTCAATTTTCTCAGTCTTTCTTTGCCACCTGTCCCAGCTTTTTTGGAACGTGTTGCAGCCATAAAATTCAAAGTTAATGATTATTCTCTAAAAACAATAAAGTTGATCAGTTTGAACATTAAATATATTGTCTTTGTAGTGTATTCAATTAAATATAGGTTGAACATGATTTGCAAATCATTGTATTCTGTTTTTATTTATGTTTAACACAACGTCCCAACTTCATTGGAATTGGGGTTGTACGTTCCTTCACTTCTTGTTTGCTTATCTTTATATGATGTTAAAAGTTGATTGGAATATTTTGGAAGTGGAACTTTTCGGGGTTTATATATTCTTGTGATACCTTTTGTGATACCTGGATCCAAGCACAATAAAAAACTTAAATACATTTCCTGGAGGAGTTGATCCAAACTGAGCATTATCGTGAAGGCAGAATTTACTCTTTATATGGGATCTCATCAGAATGGGACTGGTGTACAGCATATGAAAGAATTGGAAATAATGTTTTGAAGCACAGTTGTGATTAGTTTCACATTTATTTCCTTTCTGCCTTGTTTCCTTTCTTCACACCTGGCCTATTTTCTCAGTTGAGGAGGTGTATGTGTCGGCTAGCAGCTGTTGTGTCGATTATCTGGGAAAAAACTGTTTCCCTGACTGTTATCTACTCTATATTAGCTACTCTCATTGTCATTACATGGTAAATTATCAATTAATTGATTAAATTCCCACAAAATAACATGTTCTAATAAGATGTCTCAAGCTTTAATTTTGGGCAGTACATAACGTCTTAACGATAATGTGTCAGTTTGTGGGTGTTTCTTCTTCTGGTGTATGGATGTGTGTGTGAAATGTCCTTCTGAGTAAGTGGCTTGTGCCTGGTTCTCAGATGTTATTGTGTACCATTTGTTTGGCATACACAATTCAGTACATTAGTGGAACGGGTTTAGCCTTGCCGCTTTGCACTTACTTGCCTGTGCAGTCTCAGTAGATGGCCTCTTTGCTTAGCATTTTATTTGGAAAGTACATAAGTCATGCAAGATTGTAAGTGTGTATGTGTGTTTACCTTTTCCATTACTGTTTCGTGAGTGGAGTGATTTTTATTTCTCCCCCCCCTCCCCCATTTTTCATAGTGTATTGTAAATGTGCGTGTGTTTGTGTGTCTCCTGTATGTGTTGTCTTTGTTGTGTGCGTCTAATCCCCAGGTCCCCAGGGCTCCAGAGGAACAGCTGAAGCAGGGGCAGTGGTGGCTTGTCATTGTGGGGCTCCCGCTGTTTCCCTCCCTTTCACTGCTCCCCATATGGTCCTGCAGCACTGGATCCCCAGGGGCCTGTTAACGCCGCACCACCCAGGTCTGGGCCCTGCCACCAGGTCTCTCTCACCTCCTGTCTCACCCCTGCTCCGGGGCTCATCGTCACCCCAATGTCCCCTCTACCCTGTGCCCCCACACCCCCCAGCTTTTGATTGTGTTGATCACCCCGCAGTATGGACCATGATTTTCTCACTGTTTTTGTTGTAGTGTGTTAACCAGACATACTGCTACCTCCCTGTTCTTCCTTTTTTACCTTTACACTGATGTTTCTTATCTACTTCATTTGTTCCCTTATTCACCAGGCGATGCACTCAAGTGAGGAATGGCATATGCGTCATTTTCATATAATTTGATCAATAATGGTAAAGACATGGCCCACTGTATTTCCTTTTGAAAATCCATTAATTTGACTAATATGAGTATTTGAATTATTGGCAGTTGTTATCCATCTAAAGGTCATAATTGTTTCTCAGAGAATACTATTACTTTGTCAAAATGTCTTAACCGTTAGGTGTCCGAATGAAGTTTCATGATTTGCAACGGTAATTACATGTTTGGATGTATAGGATTTTTCTTCCATTGCTTCAGATTGACGGCACGGTGGTCGACTGGTTAGCACATCTGCCTCACAGTTCTGAGGACCGGGGTTCAAATCCCGGCCTTACCTGTGTGGAGTTTGCATGTTCTCCCCGTGCCTGTGTGGGTTTTCTTCCGGTACTCCGATTTCCTCCCAAAAACATGCGTGGTAGGTTAATTGGAGACTCTAAATTTCCCGTAGGTGTGAAAGTGAATGTGAATGGTTGTTTGGTTAAATGTGCCCTGCGATTGGCTGGTGACCAGTTCAGGGTGTACCCCGCCTCTCGCCCGAAGATAGCTGTGATAGGCTCCAGCACGCCCGTGACCACCCTAGTGAGGATAAGCGGCACAGAAAATGGATGGATGCTTAATAATTTTTTTCCATGAAAACTAACAAAACTACATCTTAGTGTTTTCAGAGTTCCTTTTTTTGTGGTTATTTTACGAACAGTCCTTGTTTGTCATTCAAACTGTCTTTACCATTAATACCATTGGAGTGAGCCTCATTATGTTGTTGCAGTAAATCAGAGGGATCTGTGAGCTGAAGTGCTAGGATGAGGCAGCCATTTTGCATTCAGACTAGATAGAGGCTGAGTAGATTTTGACACCCGCTCACTCCCACAGAGATTGATCCCATTACCTCCCAATCCCCAGCCAAAATTTTACAGAATCCCACTACCTTTCTACCACCAATCCCCCCCACCCCGTTTTTACTCTGCTTCCGCCCACTTCCCGTGACGTTAGTACCGGCTCCCAGTAACTCTGTGATTAATATCAAAACTCACTCCTATCCCATTGCGGGACCAATGGGATGCGGTGAGAATCCCGAAAAAATTGTCTGCCTCTAATTCAGACAAAAGCAGACAGAAAGATAAATGGTGTTACTGCTGAGATATGAATGAATATGTATGATGTATGATGTTTGTGAAAGTGTAGGAACCGTTGCATGTCTTTACCGTTATTACGATTGTATAAAGACAAGAGTGTAATGGGCTCAATGAGTAGTTAGGATCATTTACACACTTGTATCCACAGAGTTTGAAGGGCATCACGCAAATTGTGCTTTTTTTATGAAGCTGTGTATGTCTTTAATGTTATGCAAGAAGTGTATTTGAATAGGCCACCACCATTTGCTTGGTCGAAAAGTACCAACTTTTCGATGAATGCCTAAAATTGTAAATCATCACTAACTTTTTGAAAATAGGACTTTAGGTGTAGCTTTTTTAGTATGGGAAGCATTTACCCATATAAAACCAAGGCGGCATAAAAAGAATTGCTCTAAGTCTCTTAACCGGTATTGTATATGTAAATGACCCATACGCCAAACATGGAGTTAATATATTAGTATTATGACTACCAGTAGACGAATATTTTACTCTAAGTCATTTTCTTTCTACCAGTAATATTTCTTACTTAAAGAAACTGAGCAGATCACCAAAAGAGTAGCATGGCATATTCTTTGTCTGACCACAGCGTGTTCTGGCGATTGGTCCATGCAGTGGCCCTCAGTGACGCTGAGGCTCCCTGTCTCTTTAAAGAGTGATTTAAACTCTGCAGGCCCTTAGCAGACCTTGCTCCTAGAAAGTACTTCAGTTTATCTTCACCAACAGAGCCCCAAGCGTCTCTAAATCAGCTGTCACTACCTCGCGGGGATTAGCAGGGATTTATAAGTGAACAGGGAGTGCTATTTCACACAAGTTATCAAACAGATCATAAAACACCATCATTGGGATTTGACTGTTTGGTTACACATGTTGGAGCTGCGCCTTATGGTCATGCTGTTGGGTTTGCTGAGTGTTTACACTAGAGAGAGAATGTCTGATCTGTTCTTTTTTTTTTTTTTAAATGTCTTTTGCAAATATGATTTGGCTGCATCTCAGTCACCCTGCAGAAAAGAATGACTAACAGAACCAAAGTGATACATATAAAACAAACTTGATATTGCAGTTGTTTTGATAACTAACGCACGCACACATTAAACAATTACTTTGTCACATATCTGAATTGTCATATGCATGTTGACCTATTAAACCTGGCATTCTTTTTTATATTCATGTTTACTGTGAAAATTATACACAAGCAATTTGAATGGAGCCACATACTGCATCGTAGCGTCCTCTATTGACCGTATGGGGGAACACGCTTCAAAACTCCTCAAAGCACACACTGGACTGACAAAATTATCAGACAAGGTAGACTGTACAGTACATGTTGATGTGATGGAGAATATTAACAATCGTTAAAGATACACAAACAAAAATGACTAAGGTTCTGTCAATGTAATTAGATTGCAATAAATTATAGCTGCACTATACAATATGTGTTGCAATTATAGCATACAGTCGAGTTGTAATTTCTCTCACTTTCTTGCTTGGCTTTCGAGATTTATACAATATATGAAACGTGAAAATGAATGAAATATTAATTTAATATAAACATCTAGTACGAGGTGCGTCAGAGAATTTCCAGGACTCGTGTCACCTGCTTGAGCAAGAGGAAGCAATCACACGGAGCTCGGTTGGATGAGTAGGGCTCGGGAGGTTGCTCCAGCACGACAATCTTCTTTTTGGCCAGGAACTGTTAGATGGGCAGTCTACTGTGAACAGGCACGTCGTCACGGTGAAGCAGCCATGAGTTGTCCTGCCGCAACTCTCACCTCTTCTTGCGCACTGAACAGAGCAAACGTCGCGTTTGTAGATGTGCTGGTTGATCATCTGGGGAAAACTCATATTTTGTAGTCTTGGGTTGTGACACCAGTTCTGGAATTTTTGTGACACTGCTTATATTGTACCTGGTGTGTTGATTTGTTGCACTGTAGTACTTATCAGCTAGATTACTTACACTTAAATGGAAATTTAGATGTCCTTTTGTGCGTATTTTTATGTTTGATTTATATTTCTAGATGTGCGCTACGCTGCCTTGAATTGCATTAGAATTCAATTTTTTTTTTTTTTTAATTTATTTCGATAACTATCCAACAAGTAATAATGGGAAGTGGAACATATGGTGTGAAAATAATTCAATAAAATCTTTAGCCAAAACATAAATAATGTTGAATATTAACTGTATCAGCTAGCAGGGTGTTCGACTGGTTACCACATCTGCCTCACAGTTCTGGGGACCGGGGTTCAAATCCCGGCCCCGCCTGTGTGGAGTTTGCATGTTCTCCCCGTGGCTGTGTGGGTTTTCTCCGGTTTCCTCCCACATTCCAAAAACATGCGTAGTAGGTTGATTGATCTAAATTGCCCCTCGGTGTGAATGTGAATGCGAAAGGTTGTTTGTTTATATGTGCCCTGCGATTGGCTGGCGACCGGTTCAGGGTGTACCCCACCACCCGCCCGAAGATAGCTGGGATAGGCTCCTAGTAAGGATAAGCGGTAAAGAAAATGGATGGATTAACTGTATCATTATTTGCATCTAATAGCTTTAAAGCTTTATAGATTTAGTTTAAGATTGAGATTTAACCACAGCTGAAAAATTTTGGACAATTTGAACTGTACACAGATTGAGAGGCCAGGAAATTGTCAGCTCTTTGAGAGTTT
Organism: Phyllopteryx taeniolatus; assembly: GCF_024500385.1. Classification (NCBI taxonomy): domain Eukaryota; kingdom Metazoa; phylum Chordata; class Actinopteri; order Syngnathiformes; family Syngnathidae; genus Phyllopteryx; species Phyllopteryx taeniolatus. The sequence goes on from NC_084504.1 coordinate 1,314,841, forward strand.
GAAACTCAATCTCTCAGAGTTCCGTGTTGTGTCTTGGAGTGCAATATCCTCTGCTGCTCTCTTGCTGTCATCAACTGGCTCTCTCCTCGCCCCTCATTCGGCGTTTCTACTTCCATCCACTACAACACCACCCCTATGCTCCACCCACCCTCCACCACTGCGCACAGGAGCCCAGCCTGCAGCTGGCCAAGACCTCCCCTCCTCTGGGTCACTGACTCTGCAGGAGGGTGGGGATCTGGATCCAGCTTAAAGAAAAGCAGGCAGATCAAGGACAAGAATATGATTCGCCATGTGAACAACAGTAACCCGTCACCAACAATCTTTAACTCTCCACCTGGCCTCATCCCATCTCCAGTATGTTTCTTTCTTCTGTCCCCTGATCGGTGTCTTTCTTTGGTGCTTATGTAGCAGTATTCTATTCAGGACAAAACAGAGACTGATGTAGGACTCGGTGTTGCAAAAGAGATGTGCACTGTTTTATGAGCACCTAAGAAGAAAAAGGTTGACAGCAAGGCCTGAATTTCCTCAATCTTGTGATCTTTCAACTTAATTTTCCTGCATCATAATGACATCACATCACTCTCCCTTTGTGATATGGATTTTAAAATAAATGTTGGAACCAGTCTTTTGCCCCCAATTAGCGCTACTCAATTGACCCTAATTTTCACAGATTGTGTTTCCACTCCCACAAGGTACTTTTAAGTGGGTGCACAGCGGTTAACTGTTTCAGATAACTGGAACTGATTATGGGCAAGGGTCAGGGTCCACCCTGGACTGGTCGCCAATCAATCTCAGGGCACAAATAGAAAAATAACAATTCACACTCACGTTCACAGCTATGGACAATTTAGTCTTCAGTTAACCTGATGTGCTTTTGGAATGTGGGTGCAAGCTAGAGTACATGGAGAAAACCTCTGCAAACATGGAGCCATTAACAATAAATAATCCACAGAGAGAACCCCAACCAGAGTCTTGTACACTCATTCCTGCTGTGGAGGGGAAATGGCAAACAGCCCTGAAGTCCAGGTATCCCTGACTTCAGCCTTTAAGTCGTAGCGAGAGAACCCGTGTGCTCCTGATATGGTCTTGGACCCTCACGGCGGAACTGCCAATGCCTTGATAAAGTTGAGTTGAGATGTCCTTTAAAAGGTTCCAAATAGCCAACTTAAATTTCTGGGTTAGAGCCTCGTAAACACTGTCAGCGCAAAGTGCAGCTTGTCAGGTTTGTGTAGTCGTATCCAAATGGAAAATAAGGAAAAGGTTTGCTTTGATTGGAATGAGATTAATTAAAAGGGCTCTGATTAGTTTGAGTCCCATCATTATTTAATATATCACTGTTGCAAATTTTGTGAGGTCTTGTTAGAATTAATTTTGGTTGTTTCTGTTTACGATAATGCCCAAAGGTATATACGGATGTTAAACTAATACATGTTGTATTGAAAATTAATGTGTTGCAAGGTTTTCTGTGATAATATGGTAATTGTGATAATTTTGTTCAGAATAATAGTGAAATGAAATGTTCATACCATTTCCTTCCTAATCACTAATTCAAGAGGACATCTCACGGAAAATCGACATTTGAACTGCTTGTATACAAATAGTTGGGTCTCTGGAGTACCTACCCACACATCAAGTGTGAAATTAAACAACAAGGTAATTATTTTGTTATTTGCCTATTTCCTAAAATGTGTTTGTCACCAAGCTGCTCGGAATTTTGCCGCATTGTGCTCAAACAGTTCAGCAAATTTACATGATGCTACCCCCAAAGCGAGTTTTTTCAGATATGCAGGGCTCTGTCATTTTCAAAGCAACAACTGGAGTCTGGCTGCTGGACTACACAGAAGCACTATCATGTCAAAGACAAAAGGTAATCAGAGCTACCACAGATTAAGTGTTAGCTAACAGTGTTATCAGCATTCACAACTGATAACCAGCAAATACTTGACTATTTGGCTATCTTGTCGACGTGGGACCACAGGAGTATAGAGTTTGGCAAAATGTCAGCTGCATGCACCACATGCATGGATCCACTAAGTGTTGTTCCGTTGTTTGGCGATAAAATGATGCCTACACGAGTGAAATTGTATTTATTTTTTTCTAGACACTAGGCCTAGTCGGGAGCCTATATCTGCCCTCGGTTGTCACGGTAATAGAAAGTGTTCTCACCATTGGTGAAGCACGACAAGGAGGCGGGGTGAGCAGGGGCTCGTCTGCATGAGACAAAAGCGGGGCAAAAAACTATCGTCTATAGTGTTCTGTAATTCATGATCCTTAGGGTATTTTCACACAGACATATTATTAAGACACCAGGGAAGTGTTTTAAATTGTGAATAAAAATGCATAATATGGGTCAATGATGGTGTGGTGGTACATTCGTCTGAATTCTCTGCAGGCAGCGTGGGGTAAGTACCCACTCAGTGACGATGTGAATGTCACTGTGAATGGTTGTCTGTGTCTATGTCTGCCCTGCAACTGACTGGCGACCAGTTCAGGGTGTAGTCTGCCTTTCGTCCAAGGTCATTTGGGATAGGCTCCAGCACCCGCGATCCTGAACAGGATAAGTGGCGGTGAGAATGGCTAGATGGATGAAAGCATCATATGTCTTCTTACTTCTACTGTGTTATCAGGTGCATATACTATACATCTGAATCTTTCACTCTCTAAGTTCCATTCTTCCATTGCTTTTCTCACTTTTGTCTCTGTTCTTCATTGGGCCGCATTCTCCCGTGCTTTTACTCTCCTTTCCTCTATCTTTTCCATTTGCAAGGTGTGATATTGCTTTAATTGAGAAGAAACATGTGGAGAGATCAGACATATCTTCGGGGATTATAGGAAAAGCTTGGAGTTTGTGCGACTGGCAACCTGTGTTTGGAGCAAGGGGTCTGCTGGGAATGAATGTAGTTAGTGTGACCCCTGACCCCGCGAGCTGTTGACGTGGAAGCTGGCCAAGAGAGGTCCAACAGAACGCTTTTGTTAATCTCATTCAGGGTTCCCTGTGAACTATGGGCAGGGGGAAAGCTGGCAGCTCAGCCCTGTGGAATGCAGAGCTCTTTATTCCCATGCTTTGGAAACAGAGGTGGGCCCTGGAACTAGCAAGGGTCCTTCAGCAAGACCTCTTCCACTCAGCTCAATCGACACTGACAGTTTCCTGGCTTAGGCTTGCCAACTGGCAGGGTAGCAGTGCAGGGGGGACAAACGTACCTCACTCGGGCTGCAGGACAGAACTTCCATCAGGCCGCCGACAGTCTGAGATGCACCCAATGTATTTCTTTAGTGAGATTTGACAAGAATCTATCTGATTCTACTTTGAAGACGACAAAATAATTTGTAGCACTGAGGGTAAAAGTAATACTCCACTGTGTCATCCCGTAATGGTTTCATTGTAAAATACCTTTTACTGTTTAAAAGAACACTGAGCTGTTTCTCCAAACCCACATTCAGGCCTTTCAAGAAAGAAACATGGATCACCAGTATCATACTTTGTGTGCACGATTGTTCACAGAATAACAAACAAATGTTCACAACTGATAATGCTGCAACTATCAAGTTCAACCGTTGCCTTGCAATATTGACCAAAAATTGTATATCTTAACAATCCACTGCCCTCAAACACTACTGTTATGATATGTTGAGTAAGAAACATGAAGCTGGAAAAGTCTCACTGAACTGCTTTCTCGCAAGATATGAGGAGATGCTTGACTGCACTTCGGGCTTTTTTTTTTTTTTTTTACATTTTCCTCGTGTATGGCCATACTGAATTAAGGTTGAGAACACATTGTATTGCTTTTATATGTACCTCTTAAAAATTCACTTTTTGAAAGAATTATCAGAGTGAAAAATGTAAAATTGTTACTGAAAACATTTTTTGTTCTCTGGAACAGATTTATTTGTTACATACATGTTTCACCTTTCCACATCCTCTGGAGTCATACTCCAGGTACGGAAAATGGCTCACGCATTCCCACACCGCAAAAACGGTGATAAAGTCAAAAAGTTATTGACCCATTTCCAAATGTTTCCAACATTTCCTTGCAAATGTTCTGGAATCAACTAGCCAACTGGTGAGAGTGTCTGCCTCACAGTTCTGATGACCGGGGTTCAATCCCCGGCCCCGCCTGTGTGGAGTTTACATATTCTCCCCGTACCTGCGTGGGTTTTCTCTGGGCGCTCCGGTTTCCTCCCACATCCCAAAAACATGCATGGTAGGTTGATTGAAGACTCTAAATTGCCCGTAGGTGTGAATGTTTATATGTGCCCTGCACATATAAACAACCATTTGTTTATATGTGCAGGGCACATATAAACAAATGGTTGTTTGTTTATATGTGCCCTGCGATTGGCTGGCGACTAGTTCAGGGTGTACCCCGCCTCCTGCCCGATGATCCCTCGCGGGACCTGACCCTTGTGGGGATAAGCAGCTCAGATAGTGGATGGATGGATGGATGTTCTGGAATCCCTCATCAATAATCAGCTCAAATCTTTCCTCTCACAAAATGATGTGCTGAGTCCTCACCAATCCATTTTCCTATCCAAACATAGCACCACTAGTCCAACTACTGCATCTCTCACAGTAGAATTTTCATTCTTTGTTATATTGCAGCCATTTGCTAAAATCATTCAAGTTCATTTTTTTCCTCATTAATGTACACACAGCACCGTATATTGACAGAAAAAAACAATTGTTGAAATTTTTGCAGATTTATTACAAAAGAATAACTGAAATATCACACAGCCATAAGTATTCAGACCCTTTGCTGTGACACTCATATATTTAACTCGATTGCTGTCCATTTCTTCTGATCATCCTTGAGATGGTTGTACACCTTCATTGGAGTCCAGCTGTGTTTTATTATACTGATTGGACTTGATTAGGAAAGCCACACACCTGTCTGTATAAGACCTTACAGCTCACAGTGCAAAGTGAAAACTTGTTGCACCATTCCCCAAAAGACTCATGGCTATGTTAGCTCAAAAGGGTGCTTCTACTAAATACTGAGCAAAGGGTCTGAATACTTATGGCTGTGTGATATTTCAGTTTTTCTTTTTTAATAAATCTGCAAAAATCTCAACAATTCTGTTTTTTTCTGTCAATATGGGGTGTTGTGTGTACATTAATGAGGAAAAATATTAACAAATGATTTTAGCAAATAGCTGCAATATAACAAGTGAAGAATTTAACGGGGTCTGAATACTTTCCGTACCCACTGTGTGTATATATGCATATATATATATATATATATATATATATATATATATATATATATACACATACACACACACACAGACGGTGAAACCTCGAATTAACTGACACCGATTTAACAGATATCGGATGTAACGGACAGAAAATGGTCTCCAAAAATAGCGTCCAGTTTTCACTCACTTTTCACTTGTCTGATGGTTCCAGAATTCGCTGCTGTTGTTTACTAGCGCTGTGGCACAATCGATAGGCAGAGATCACAATCGATAGGCAGGTTTTAACTGCTGTTAAAACCAATATACAGTATGCAGACTACAACCAGTGAACAGAGATGTCTATGTGGCGGCCATGTTGGAATTGGCGACCTTGCATCCAGGGCAATACAAGGAAATTAGCTTAGCATTGCCGTAGGTACCCAGCTCATATATCTATCTATTCATATCTATGGGTGTTGTTTACTGGATTGAGTGCTTCTCGTGTAGTTATAGTATGTACGACGACATTGCGTACACATCTCTGGAACATGCTATTTTTGGTAGAGTATACTGTACGTTTATTTTTTTCAAGCCCTTCTCAATTGCATCCAGTTGGAAAGGAGGTGAAAAAACGGAACCGTGCGAACCTCGCGGCTCATGAAAGTGACCCTCAACTCGTCCCCACAACATTGTTCTATGAGCTGCACGCCATTATCAACACTCATGCACCAGCGAGGTAAGTTTGGATGAACCTTAGAATATTTCAAATACTATTCAGCTTCAGAAAATTCTACATTCAGTTTCATATATTCACAATATTCAGTTGCTAATTCATCATTCAGCTGCAAATTCAACATTAAGGGCTCTATTTTTGTAGATTGCGCATCTGCAGCAGGGCACACATGGGAACGGATTCAGATCTTTGTGCAAGCGCAATGCTCGTTGCGTGTTTGGCAATTTGGCAGACTGGTCTGCACCAAGTTGGGTTTTCGGGCACAGCAGAGGGAGTGTCCCTGGAGATGTACCTGGCGGAGTGACAATTTGGTGGTAGGAAGTCAATCTTAACTCATGCCTGATCAGATCAGGTCTAAATCCTGGCGCAAGGTGGATCACTAGTGAAACGAGATTTTGGTGAATTTGATCAGGGTACAGACAGAAAGATACCGAGCTCCACAAACATATTTAAGTTGCCAGTGGTTATCACCAGCTCATTCTGTATTAATAAGGGTATCTACTCCCACTGCCTGCTGCCTCACCATGACCAGAGCAGTGACAATGCTCCACTCACGCACGGATCTCTGCGATAATGCATTTACTCTTCGCTCTTACACTTAGAGAATGGTGCCATGTCTCCAAGCAAGACTGTGTGTGTGCCACATTTGAACGAAAATCAAGTTTATGTACATAGCACTTTTTCATACATTAAAATGCAGCACATTGTGCTTTACAGTTTACAGAGATAAAAAGAATTAAAATAGCAAGAAATACAGTGTTCCCTCGCCACTTGGCGCCACAGGTTTTGCGGCTTCAGTGCTTCACGGGTTTTTCCAAAATATTCATAAAAAAAAAACACAAAAAAAAACGTCATATCGGCATATTGCGGAAAGACGCGTAGTTTCATGTTGATGGGTGCTCGAGAAGGTTTCCCTGCATGCCAAACAAAGAGATGAGTTGACTCAGAGGCTTTTACATGCCTGTACTATTCGGGCACTCATACAAAGGCGAGTGATTGGTTCCCGGCGCGACATCGACCAATGAGACCAATTTATCCCGTGAGCTGATTGGCTGCGCATCATCGCAGCCTCACCCAGCATTGTTGTGTCTCACCAGTCTCGTCCACGCTGTTGTGTTCGCAACAACTTTTTTTGTTTAAGCGATAATTTATATAAACACACACATCTGCACACACACAGCACATATTGATTGTGTACAGACTTGACAAGGAAATGAGAGGAGCAACTTTGATTGGCGGTGACTGAAGTCGGCTGTAAGCACTCCCACAGTGGCGCAGCCCACCCACTCTCAGATCCGTTGGCCTGCACTCGTCTACGAAATTACCAACACAGATCTAACCCGCCACTGGTTTGGGAGGGTTGCCGGCAAAGGCCCCTGAGCCAGCCTAGGTGTTCCTGGGACACAGTCCATTTCTGAAGGTTGCTCCTGGGGTTCCCCTGGGGATGGATGTTGCTCCTGATTGATCTACAGCTCTGAAATGATGGGTGTTACATGAGGCGAGCCTTCACATTGACCCGAAGTGTGGAGCAATTGATCAACATGTCCCCTCCAAACAAAAGCATTACTGGTTTCCACACTACGAGCCAGGACCAGTTTGGGAAAAAGCTGCCATGAGTGTCCACTTTACACCATTAGCTCAGGGCAAGCACCTTATCTTCATCTGTGAATAACCAGAACTTTGCATTTGTCGGTCGGTCTATTTGACCTCTCCGGTGAGGGTGAATTAAGTCTTTTGTCTTTTTAGGTCTTAGAAGATAAAGTCAAGTGCAGAGCATTTTCATGAACATAGGAGACACCTTTGTTGTAGCATGAGGTGTGTTTGTAGCTGACAACAGAATAATTCTGAGACATCGGTTCAGGGACTGCGTGCTTGGTCAGGACGTGAGCCCTTGCTTCATAGTTTGTACAAATCTTTCAGCGAGCCCATTTTTAGCAGGATGACATGATAGTATGAATACTGTAATGCAATCATTTAAATCAACTCAACACATGCCTTGTTTTAGTCAGTAGTTATGTAAAGGTTAGTAACCCAACGAGCAAATACAGACATTTGAGACAAGCTCGCTGCCTCCTCAATGATGGCAAAATTGTTTTCATTTCAGGGACTGTATCATCACCGTGGTGCTCCCGTGTCATGCCATCTCACCTTTGCAAAGCTTGCAAGCAAAGCATTTTTCGCACTGTGTAGCGTGAAATGCTCCCACCAACTCTGCTTTATCCATGTGGCGCTACCTCCTCCACACTGTTCGTCTTATGTAGTGTTTTATGATAGTGCGCATCAGACTGCTCAACTCATGTGAGCTCCACGACGTAGAAGGTGACCGCAATCGCGCAACACAACAAATCGATAATGAAATCCGTTGCCAACACTTTTAATAATAATCTTTTTATGGATTTAAATTATACATTGTTATGGACCTACAGAGAGGAGACTCTGTTTTGTTTTGGGGCTGCTTCACTACATCCAGCACAAAATGTCTTCAATATGTGCAGGGCACAACAATATTTTGAAACTATCAAGGCATTCTGGAGCAAAATGCGCTGCCCAGTATCAGAAAGCTTGGTCTCAGGTCATGGGTCCTCCAAAAGGATAATGACCCAAACTACATAGCTATTAACACCCAAAAAGGAATAAAAACATATTCTGAAGTGGCCTTTGATAAGCCTTACTCTAACATGTGTGAAAGGGTAAAACGAGTCTGGAGAAACCCCATTTCAAGGCTCACACAGCTGGAGCAGTTTCTGTACAGCGACATAATTCTGTTGGACCACAAAAAGCATTGCTTGATTTTCATTGGTTAATTTAACTTGCTTATTATTATTTCTGTAGCTTCTTCTGTCTTTTTTACAACAGCAGCATACAGTATGATTGTGCACACAATACCACGAATACCAGTGTTCAGTGACTAATCTTATGTTTACTTGTAAAAAGTGCAACAATTCAAATTGAGACAAACCGATAGGAGGCACCTAACTTGAAACCGCATGAAAAATGTGCCTCACACAAACAAACACACGAAATATTAGCCGCTCACTGTTACAGTCAGTCGAGATTAAGTGTAACCCTCTTTTGTACTGAATTGAAAGCAGCTGGAAACTAAATGGTGATCATTGAGGCCAAAGGAAAGGATAAGGAAAACAATGAAAAACCTACCAAATAACTAAATACTAATGCAAGCATACAGGCGCATTGACTTGAAATGTGAATATATATATCCAAGAGATACTGGGTCCTCCTGTACGACAAATATCTTCATCTTTATAGTATTGACTGATAAACAGCAAATAAGGGAGTCAGCTTGAAGCAGGATAACTGTTCTTTCACTCACAACATTGCCAGTCAGCTTAGTCCGCTGCTCAGCGGCCACGGGATATGCCTGCTGTTCTGCACAATGGTGCTGCTGGAATTACACGCCCCTATGCTGGTGAGTAGACCAGCACAGTGGGATGGCAAAAGAGGATGGAAGATTGCGCACATTAGCTGAAGCTTTCTGGATATGGGACTGATTCTTTCTTTGGGAAATGTTTTATGCATTCCAAGTATCATCGCATTCAACTGGACTTTCCAAACAGTTTCCCTGTTCAGTCCAGAGCATTACTCCCATGAAATAGACTGGGGCGCACACACACTTGCATGCACACACACACACACAAGGCTTTTTACGTGCCCCATATGGTGAACAATGGCTCATAAAAAGCTTTTAAATGAGACGGGGGTTGTTACAGCAGCCCAGAACTTGGCCTCGATGCTGTTTATAGCACAGAGCCAAACCTCGTTGCCTTCATGCTATAGCAGTTATTATCCATCTGTTTTGACTAAAAACTCCATGTAATTAATTATAATTTTGATGTGTTGCTCATGACGCTTTACTTAGATGATATATTTTGAACATCTCTCCACTTCAAAAAGTAACATTTGAAGTTAAGTTTTGTTAACAGTGCAAGACAAATGTATGCAAATGTTAATGTGGTGTTGCTCAACTGTACTTGGCAGCCCTTGCTGCAGAGCAGATGGAGAGACACTGAATTCTGGCTGAAATTCTGTTGTAATGTGACTTTTCTGTGTGTGTGTTTGAGAAAAGAAACAGGTGTTTAATGTGCAATTTTAACTAATTCAGTATCACTGTTGGTGACATACACTGGCCAGTAAGTATTATTGTAGCCATAATTACATAAATAGCATCTCATTATTAAACTGCATAAGTCTTTGATGGAGAAGTTATGAGAAATGACATAATGAATATAATAACATTCTTATGAGATATCACTCAAATGATTATATGATTAGGACTAAAATACCAAACATAAGATACAGCGGCTGAAATAAGTATTTAACATGTCACCATTTTTCTCAAATATATTTCCTAAGGTGCTATTGACATGAAAATGTCACCAAATGTTGTGAACAGCCCAAGTAATCCATACATTACAAAGAAAGTATAACAAATAACCTCAGACATTAAGTTATGTGTAATAATGTGAAATCACACAGGGAAAAAGTATTGAACACGCCAACTGGTATTTATTTAGTACTTTGTACAAAAGCCTTTGTTTGCAATGACAGCTTCAAGACCCCTCCGGTATAGAGAAACCCGTCGCATGTATTGCTCTGGTGTGATTTTGGCCCTTTCCTCCACACAAGCAGTCTTCAAATCTTGAAGGTCCCGTGGGCTTCTTTTATGGACATTGAATTTCAGTTCTTTCCATATATTTTCAATAGGATTCAAGTCAGGTGATTGGCTGGGCCATTCTAGCAGCTTTAGTTTTTTCTTTGAAACCAACTGAGAGTTTCCTTGACAGTATGTTTTGGATCACTATCCTGCTGAAATGTCCACCCTCGTTTCATTTTCATCATCCTCATACAGCTGACTTTTGTCAAGAATGTCTCAGTCCATTTGCCCATTCATCCTTCCTTCAATAATGTATAGTTTACCAATACCATTTGCTGAAACGCAGCCCCGCATCAGAATGTTCCCACCTCCGAACTTCACTGTTGGGGTTTTTAGGGTGATCTGATGAGCCATTTCTCCTCCAAACGCAATGTGCATTATGGCATCCATCCATCCATCCATCCATTTTCTGAGCCGCTTCTCCTCACTAGGGTCGCGGGCGTGCTGGAGCCTATCCCAGCTATCATCGGGCAGGAGGCGGGGTATACCCCGAACTGGTTGCCAACCAATCGCAGGGCACATACAAACAAACAACCATTCGCACTCACAGTCACACCTACGGGCAATTTAGAGTCTCCAATGAATGCATGTTTTTGGGATGTGGGAGGAAACCGGAGTGCCCGGAGAAAACCCACGCAGGTACGGGGAGAACATGCAAACTCCACACAGGCGTGGAGTCCTCAGAACTGTGAGGCTGACGCTCTAACCAGTCGTCCACCGTGCCGCCAGCATCCAAAGAGTTAAATTTAAACGAGCTTTGACAATGCTTTTTTTTTCAGCAATGGGGTCTTGTGTGTTGAGTGTGCATGGCCATGGCGGCAGAGTACATTACTCACCGTTTTCCTTGTGACAATAGTACCTGCTAATTCAAGGTCTTTTTGAAGCTCTCCACAGGTGGTCCTTGGCTCTTGGATAACTCTTCTGATTATTCTTGGCACTCCTCTGTCAGAAATCTTGCGAGGAGCCTCTGATCGAGGCAAATCCATGGTGGCATGATTGGCTTTCCACTTAGGTATAATGGCCCCAACCATGCTCACTGGAACGTTCAGAAGCTTAGATATGCACCTGTAACCAATGCCATCATTATGTTTTGCAACAATTAGTTTGCGATGGTCTTGAGATAGCTCTCTGCTTAACCCATCACGAGATGTGTCTTGACTCATACCTTGGCAATGAGACCTTTTTGTAGGCCACCAATTAGTACTGAACCAGCTGATATTAATTTGCACTGACAAGGGGCTGGATTGCTGTTTGATTATTGATAGATTGTAGGTGTTGTAGGTGGCTTTCTATGCCTTTTCGCACCTCCCATTCTTTGTGTGTTCAATATTTTTTCCCCGTGTCATTTCATATTATTACACACGACTTAATTTCTGAGTTTATGTGTTGTACTTTCTTTGTATGTATGGATTACCTGGGTTGTTCCCAACATCTAGTTAAAATTTCATGTCAATAGCTCCTTTGGAAATATATTTAGTGAGAAAAATGGTGACGTGTTGAATACTTATTTCAGCCGCTGTATAGTCATCCATCCATTTGGTGTACTGCCGATCCTCAATAGGCTCACGGGAGAGCTGGAGCTTATCCCCTTTTCACAGATGACTTTGGGCAAGAGGCAAGGTACACCCTAAACTGGTCGGCAGGTAATTACAGGGCAAGTTATGTTTTTTTTTCTGTTCCTTACATATGTGCCCTCCTATTCTACAGAGCTATTTTGCCATTCATAGAAATCGTAAAAATTGTGTTTCTCCATTTGTAGTGGTTAGCACGTCTTTAGATGTAGATTGACTGCTATGGTGTGAATTCGAAATGTCTGCCTCATCCTCACACTTTCGTTTACAGATCCCTACAACAACTTCCCTGCTCTCTCCAGTGGCATTAACGTTAAAAATAGCTTGAGTGATTTGTATTGCATTTGTTTTTTTTAATTTGTTTTGTTTGTTTTTTGTATTTGTACAAGAAGCCAAAAAATAAATAAAAAAATCTGACTCTGAAGAGACTAACATGTATTTGCGTTAGTTTTCATGTAAAAGGAGGAAAATCCTACATATCCCAAAATGTAATTAACAACTTCAGAAAAGATGTTGCAAATCATGAAACTTCCTTTCGAATACATAACTGTAAAGACATTTTGTCATTAAAAGTTTGAAAAATATTTCTTTCGAATAACCTTTTTTCTTAGAAACAATTATTACCTTTAGAATGATAACAACTGTCAATAATTCAAATTCTCACGTCAGTAAAACATATTTATTTACAAAAGGAAATTCAGAGGGGGTATGTCTTTACGGTTATTGATCAAATTATATGAAAATGACCCATACATATATTATAAGCATAAACACTGCATCGTAAAGGTGCAACACCAGTGAGGGGGTTAACTCTGTTTTGACCGCCCTGCAAATGTTTGACAGCCATAGGACAGTAAAGGTGTCATTGCCGATAACAGGAAGGGATTCTTTCGAAATGGGAAGGTTCCACCAGTTATTATTGAGTTCTTGTTCAGCTGTACTGTATGTAGAGCAAAATGCTGTCCAGTTTAACATTCTTGCACTGAATATTCACAGGCATCTAACCCACGTGCCTGATACCACAACAAACCTTTCCTCTGTGTGCCTCAAAGGTGCAACCTACCTTGACACTGCCCAACTCTGACCATACAACTAGCCAGTGCTGTTTCCTTTGTTTAACCCCTGACCTGAGAAAACACTACATGTATCGGACTTCTGAGAAGGCCAAGGGAAACAGGAAGTGTTTGGTTACAAATTAAATATATATGTGTGTCATGAGTCATAAATCGGCAGGCCTACCAACAGTGCTGCTACTGAAATAGCATGTGGTACCAAGACGCTCACCATAAAGTTTTAAAACCTCACTTCAGTCTCTGCTTTTCAAAGGCTATCTGGAGGTTGACTGGACGAAAGGGAAGATGGATCCCACGTGTGAGGAGTGGGGAAAAAAAGGAAAGGAAAACAGTTGTGGATAAATGCAGTACAGTGTGTGACATGAACATACAGTATGCTGTGGTGGTGCATATGCTAGTTACATGAAATTATTTGACGTTAGGAGAAAAAAAGTCAACAACTGTTTTCTAAAAAAAAAAGTTAACAACTGTTTTCTAAACATTTCAAACTAAAAGTATTTTGCCACTTATGTCATTTCCAGCCAGAAGACACCAAGTGTTGTCCGGGTATAAATAATTTTGAGCTTAAAATGTGTATCAGCGAAAATATTTAAACAAAGTCCATAAATGTATGTTTAGATTCTTTGGTATAGAAGACCCTGTGTGCCCGGCACAAATGCTCATCTCAACCCACTTTTATATCTGTAAAGGAGAAACCCACACCATAACTTCAATTTCTTCCTTGGTGTCCAAGAACATTTGTCGTATTGCGCATGTGTATTTTTAATGATCACTTGCAACAAATGCGATGGACTTTATTTAAAATCCCCCAATACACATATTACATATTATGTACAATATTGCCAATAACCTGAATGATTGAGAATCTACACAGATATAATGAAAACAGTTACACGTGGGTCTGGTGGGTCCACCCATCCATCCATTTTGCGCCACAGGTAAGCCTATCCCTGCTGACTTTGGGTGAGAGGTGGGGCACATCCTGGATTGGTGGCCCATCAATCACAGGGCAGATACAATATGGACAGACAACAATTGACACATTTAGAGTCTTCAATTAATCGTCCTTTTTTAACGTGTAATGAAGCCAGAGTACCCAGAGAATAGCATGGGGAATACATGCAAACAGTATTGCCCGATCTCAGATTTGAACACAGAACCTCTGACTGTGGGGGGGTCACATGATGGGATCCACATGCCCCATATAAACAGAAACTACACAGCGCAGCTAATGGTGTTTATCTGTATGGTGTTTGATGATTTCTCCACAAATGCATAGACTATAAAATATGAAACAGAGCTCTAGATCAGCTGAACAGAAAAATAAAAGCAACCACAACTGCCGCTGTGGTCATCAAGTTTGTAAGATCACTTTACTTGCTACTTTACATCGTCTGGTAGGGTTGCCACCCGTGTCTTTCAAAAAACCTGTACACACTGATGACGCAACATAATGTACTACAGTCAAACGGCATGAACAAAAATGTCTTTTACATACCAAACTAATGTGACAGATTTGTCATTTTTGCCGATTGTTAAAACACACTGAATACCTTAAACATATCAAGTATTCTAATGAGAGGAAACAGCTTACCTGATTGTTTAGATACGATGCTGTATGGGCTTTGCTTGTGCTTGCTTCCTCTCCCTCTCGTACTCAACACATTGGCAGATGGAAGACATTAGAGTTGCCTTTAACATGCTTTGGCCTCACATACCAACTTACACTTTATGCATCAGTCAGATAGGCCTGTGGGATGTCATCGCAACAGGGCATTTCTTACCTTGTCTTCCATGTATATTTTTGGTTTCCATTTGCTGCAGTTATAAGTGGCATATGTTCTTTATTTAATGTCTTGAATTAATTGCATGGTATTTTTAAATATTAAATAAATTTAATCTGACCTGAAGCTCCGCTTTGACCATTGCAACTGACTCTGTTCCTCTTGTTAGACCAAACATATTCCATATAACTGAAAACTCACTCTAGATAGGCATTACTGATATGTATTGAAAAACAAAAGTAATTACTTTTAACAGCTTAGTGAATTCAGATGTCTTGCTGGACAAAAATAGACCAACAAAAGATTTTCTCTTCATATGTCGTGATGTCATGCAGTCTCAGACCGTTTGAACATCTGCTGTTTGCTGTGGTAAAGGCTTCCTCAGTGTTTGATTTGCTTTAATGCCATAAAAGTGGTATTTGCATCTTTCAGTTCACTGGCTGCACAAATGGTTGGTCACAGAGTGCACTTCACTCAAGTTATACTTCACTAATACCTGTGTCAGATTCTTGCATCTCATTGTGCATGAATGCCAGGACGCATTCAGCAATAGCACAGTAAATATTTTCTGCATCACTTGCACCACGCAGAAATGCCCAGATGATGCTTGGACAGTGATCCTGTCCAAGAGACACAAATAAAACTTTGGAGCAGGCCAACACTTTAAAGTCTTCTAAATTGCTGGCAGCAGAGAGAGCCACCCTGTATGGATATGTCCCATAATTTGCTTGTATGTTCTTTGTCGAGACTATCGGAGCACACAGATTGTGACCAAAACTGTCACATGCCTGATTTATTTTTTTTATCTTCATGTGTGGGTCCTGCAGCAGATCAAAAGTCTTTTAACATTTGAAAGAGTTGTACTAGGCCTTAGTTGCATCTCTGACAACTATCATCATTTACTTATATCAGGGCTCACTAACGTGGTGACAAAATCTTTTTGTGTTGCTACTCCAAAAAAAAAGCGCCACTTATTAGTGTGCTGCATCTAGCATTTTCTGTCGCTATTGTTATTAAATTGGTGTAATTTTGGAAATGACAGTATTAAAAAAAAAAAACTACAGCATTCAAAGGTCATATTGTAGTGTGTGACAAAACCGTAGCATTCGTGGAGAGAAGCTCGCAAGCACAGCGACGTTGTGATGATTTACCTGGATTATGGTCCGTTGGACTGGGATCTGGCGAAGTGCAGGTGGTTTAGCATTCAGTGAGACAAGTCTGTGGACAGAAGCTGTACGGCGCAGCTAATGGTGTTTATCCGTATGGTGTTTGATGATTTCTCCACAAAAGTACTTTTGACACTACTGCCCCTAAAGAAAACTACGAGGGGTGTTGACATCTATAACAAAGCGTAGGTATTTTTCGCATAGATAAAGATGCCCTTGGAAAAACTGGTATCGGTGACGACAGACGAGGCTCCTGCTATGATCGGCCAACATACATACATTGCTCACTGTAAAGGTGGCACATAGTTTCCAAAGTTTCTACATTACCATTGCATCATTCACCATCAGGCGTTATGTGTAAAAGTGATCAGCTATGAGCACGTGATGACTCCCGTCGTGAAGATCAAAAACAGAATCCGCTCCAGAGCTCAGAACATTGAAGGTGCTTTTGGAGGAGCTGTCATCTGACTATGATGACCTGTTAAGGCCTCTTTATACTCCAGTGCTCTCGCGGCCGTCAACGCCCGCATTGCATCACGTGACCGACGAATTGGCCCGCGCGGCCCCTCTGCGTCACTTGACGCGCACACGGCAAAAATAGTTGCTGCGCGTAGAATTCCGCGAAGATCATCTCTCGTTATTGGTCCGTTTTAGTCACATGCTGTGATGATGTAATCACCGTTCCTCCTGGTTCCACATAGCATCTACGCCGCCGCCTTATCAATCGATTTTGCAGCATAATTAAACGTATCATCTGGTCCATTTGTACTAGCAGACTGTTCCACGGTCTCCATTGTTGTTGTTTTGTTCCTTGTTACGGAAAGGAAAGTAAAAACGGCTAAATGGCCAAAAAATGCAGAGGAAACTCCACCCTGTGGTGTCCTAGTCAATACCAACCGTAGCGACACCCCCAACTTGGAGGAGAACTGCAGCACACTTTCAAAACAGCACGCGTGGGTTGCGCTCGAGTATAAAGGCAAACTGCGTGCGGGATAGCCGCAGTGACGTCAGCGCGGTCGCTGTCCGTGCGAGCATAAAGGAGCCTTAACTACACACAGAAATCCGATAGCTCAGCAGGGGACGAATTATGGCTCTGAAGGCGAAGACACCTTGCTGCTGGAGGACACTGAGTGGACACTTTACCTCGCATTTTCAACAGAGATTACATGAAACTGAACTGTGAGCTGCAAGGTAAAGTTAAGACTGTTGCTGATATGATAAGTGATCTAAATGTATTGAAAGCTCAGATGAACATTTTCTCTGTAAATTTACAGAGAAAAAAGGTTCTGCACTTTCCTTCTGTGCAGAAGGTGCTGAAAGACAATGCTTAATCATGTGAGACTTTTGAAAAAGTACTCTCAAGTCATAAACAGACTTGGGCAAGAGTTTTGAGACCTTTGTCAGCTTGAGCCTTGTGTGTCGTTCATTTCCAACACTTTCATGACCATGGACACCATAGACATTGCTGAGCAACTATTGGAATGTTCAGCTGGGATGCTGGACAGGTGGAGATTGAAATTGTGACATTGCCAAAGGATCTGAACCTCAAAGCCTATCAGGCTGCACCAAATCTTTGGCGTCTTGTTGACACAGAAAAGTACAGTGGTGTATGTACACCAATCTGTGTGAATTTGCCTTTTCTGACATGAACTTAAAAAAAAAACAGAACACGCCTTACTGATGGACACCTACAAGACTCACTCAGAGTTACAGTGTCAAATTACACCCCAGATTACAACACACTGGTGACAAAGACAAAGAAAAGAAACAGATAGAGATGTTCTCAGTGGCAACATGGCAGTGCCATGGTAAAATTAAATTTAAATATTGGAAAATTGTTAAAAATGCTTACAATTTGGTTACAAGTTCAAAAAGTGATTTAAAAATCTGAAAGTAGATCTTTGTATGTTACATCATTCATAATAAATTTGTACAAACATGGTGCAGCATAGTTCATGATTCGGAAACAAATTGTTGGTGGCGATGAAAATGTGACGTGACTTCCTACACTTGCAGAGATTTAAAGAAATAAAGTGTTGAGTCCTGATATCTTAAATCCTAAACTATTGTCAATAAATACAGTGAAAAGTCATTAACATGATCAATGTCTTCAATAATAATAAATATGAATAATTATTAATAATACCATATATAATTACAGGTTATTTGAGCAAATTAGTTATTTCAGAAGTGTGTATCAAAATGGTAGCCATTCGCATTAATCAGTACCAAGACGTAGCTCTCGGTTTCAAAAAGGTTGGTGACGGCTGGTCTACTGTATATCAACATCTCTGACAGTATGACCATGATAAGGTGATGTGAAGTTGTTTTCCCTTCATGTACACCAACAATTTTGGCTGACATCGGGAACATGTTGAAAAAATAAATAAATACATTAAAATAAAGGATCATCAATACAGCAATGAGCTATTTGCTTAATATTCAAACATGCAAACAAGGCGCCACCCACTACCGTTTGAGAGTACTGCAACCTGTGGACTTCCATTCATGTTTTCTTTTAACTGAAGATAAAATGCCCGTTTTGATATTTCACGAACTCTGCAGAATTATTCCAAATGTATGCCTTGATGTCTGTGTCAGTGTGTCAACGTTACAGGTGCAACTGCGAGACTTTGAGAACTTTTTGTCTTGATTTGAAGCCCGAACAACGTGAAATGTGATTGAACCATAAGCAGTTGATTTCCCAAGACTAAAGTTTAAACAATCATTCTATGTGTTTAATCTACGAGGAAGAGTACAAATTTGTGAGTATTTTTTTATTAAGATATTATTTTTACACGATTCTTATGGCTAAATTGCAGACTGAAATTTTACTCAATGGGCGTGGTCTTGTCCGGTTTCCTCCGTCCTCTTGGACACGCCTCCGGAGTATTTAACCTCTGACTCCCGCCTCTTCCTCTCTTTCGGCTCTTGTTTTTTTCCTCTGGTTTGCTCTGGGAGACCTCGGCACGGCTGCCACCCCTTCCTTTTCCGTTGTCCTCCGGCGACACCACAAGCGAGAACTCTCAACTTTACTCTCTCTCTCTCTCCCTCTCTCTCGGTCGGACTGAACGCATTAAACGTTCACGTTTTCAACTTTAGTCCATCAACACACGATGTTCGATTCTCCTTTTCGTGCACCTATTTTTGTTTCTTTCACCATTATTAGTGTTATTTTCTTTCTGTAGTTAGACCCCCTTTGTGTGTTTCCCTATAGATCCCTTATAGATGTCTTTAAATATTCTATAAAATTCCACTCCTTGTTGTGTTTTTAATTTAATCAGGAAACCTCTGTCATCTAGGACTCGTATTTCATAAAATGTAGCCACCTTTAGATTGTGAGACTGATAAAAGGTTTGTCGTCGCTTTTCCCTAAATTGTATACGTATAAAAAGTGATGTGGTGCCCTCTACGAGACAAAATAGCTAACGTTAAGCATTAAATCACACTAAACCAGAAGCAACGCAGGCGTCTCTGCTTTAATTAATTTATTTCTTGAATAAATAAAGTTTTATCCAAATGCCAATCTACGCTACAGAGGCTCCAAGCTGTTTAATAACAAGTCCAGTTGAAGTTTACTGTTAAGCTAAACATAAAACAATTATTAATTAAACGTTTTTTTTAAATCAGCATAGTTTAGCCTTTCATCCACTAGCTTAATGCTAATGCTAATACATAATGAGAAACACCATATATATCATCCATCCATTTTCTATACCTCTTTCATATACGTTGTGCATATTTAGCCCTTTATGCAACAAATATTTGAACACAAAAGGTGCAGCAACACATAAGACAACAGTACTAACAGTACTCACAGTCATATAATCTTATCCTCGGTGAAGAGCTGAGATGAGCTGATAGCCTCTATGAACAGTATGTCCGTCTGTCTGTCTTACACTGCTTTCAGGTGGCCAAGGCCGGCACACCAGAAGGAGCAGCAAAATGGCTACTCAATTGCTGCAATTGACAAAAACTGTTTAATTATTTTTGTTAGTAATGCATGTTTTTATAAGGTACATTATTATAGAATGCTCTTTTTCTCATTAAATAATATATGACAAAATTGTGTTCTTTTTTTGGGAGGCTGGAACAGATTAATGCCATTTCCATTCAATTTAATAGGGTGAGATATTTTGAGATATGAGTGATTTGAGATACGAGCGTCGTCGTACAAACTAATTCAACTCATATCCCAAGGCACCACTGTATTATAAATCAACATGGCCCATCAAAAACTGCCACATTCCATGTCCCTGGAGAATTTAAACATTTTCCAGAACAGGCTACAAAAGGACAACCCTGGTAAAACCAGGACCGGCGGCAAAGCTGTCACCCGGGTGGTTGCCATGTGGCTTTCTCACTTTGGAACAGACAGCTGTCAGCTCCTGTGTAATCCCGCTGCTTTGGACCAAGTAACCTGTTGACAACTAGACAACACAGCCTGTGGCACACAAGACTGATATAATTTCTGCAAACATGATGCTTGTTGAGACTCAAGATAACATTCTTCAAATGATTGATTGATTTAGTTCCTATGACTGCTTCACCAAGAACAATTACTTGCTGCATGTGTATCGTAAATATCGGTTATTGTTATAAAAATAATGGCAAGATATACTGTGGTGACTTTTACAACCAATTCCGTTTTTTCGTATATCTTCATAAGGTGACGCGTTTTAATTTTCACAGTGCTCATTGCCTTTTCTGCCGCTGACTGACCAGTAAATGTTTTTTTTTCTTCTTTAGTTTAAACAACGTGATAATAGAAAGGCATTGTTCACAACAACACAGAACCACAGAGCCATGTGTTGAGTGACACCGATCAGGTGTGTGTTGTCCAGCCTGTAATGTGTTTGTATGGTGAGGGGGTAGGACGGGGGGTTCCTGGGGAAACAAGGTCATTCCCTGTGTTGATGTAGCAGTCACAATCTCTCCTCTGGGGCCAGCAGTGATACACATCGGCTTGGATTACTCTGTATAGAATTCTTAGAGGCCCTCAAGAATTACTGCTTAACTGCTGAGTTGCATTTATGCACTTGTTTGATGCTATTACACTTAACAGAAATTCAATTGTATTTTACCCTACATGCTAGAGGGTGAAAAAAAATCTCTTTATCTATTTTAACAAATTTGATAGAGTTGGAGTCACATGTCAAGGAATTATCTCTGGTCTGTTTTAGGCCCAATACACACGAAGATTTTGCCAATCTTAAAAGTTTTTTTCATCTGTGACAAACACCACACATGAAGATGAAGTTTTGGTCGTATTGCATCCTGTGTGCTCTGATAATTTCATATTTAAGATTGTTAGCCCCGACCCGTCTCAGACCCGTCAGGGCAGAAAACCTTAATTTTTAAGTGTTCAGTATTTATTACCAAAAATCGTTATGTGCATGGGGAAAGATAGCTACTCCAGAGTCATGACTCATGGAACGGAATCTAGCCAATAAAACAAGCCCCCTGACTGAGGAACAACAAAATGGCCGTAAATGAAAAGAAACAAACATGTCCTAGCCCATGACATTTTTTTTTATTAGTTATTTTTGGATAAAAGTGTGTTCCCCAAAAGGTAGGAAGTATTTTCCAAAGCAAGCCTGTTTTGGCGACATACCATTCTACAACATTCCTGCCTTCAATCTCTCCGGAAACACATCGGCACAACATGTTTGCTCTTCATTTTTGTTAGATCACATGTGATCATGTGAGGTTTTCTGCCTTGGAGGACTTGTGTCTATGTGTGATGTGTTCTTCGTTGACATTATCGGAGGACACCACACATAGTATGACCAAAACTGTTAAATGCCTGATTTCTTTTTTATCTTCATGTGTGAGGTCTGTAACATATAAACAGTCTTAAATATCATTATATGTGAGCCAGGCCTTACTCTCTGTAAAAACTTGCTTTTTCAAAACCTAATCTGTCATACATATATTATTTTCGCAATCTAATGACCAGGTTCAAAATTGGGCCAGAGCTTTTCCTTGTAAGCACTCACTAGATGGAGTTACTATATCCATCCATCCATCCATTTTCTGAGCCGCTTCTCCTCACTAGGGTCGCGGGCGTGCTGGAGCCTATCCCAGCTATCATTGGGCAGGAGGCGGGGTACACCCTGAACTGGTTGGAGTTACTATGTATTACATTTAATGAAAATGCTTTGAAGAATTATTTATTGATTTTTTTCCACATTAGTAGTCTGGTCCTGTTGTTTAGCGCTGTAAGAACCTGACACAGCAGATGGCTTTCTTCACATTGTTATATTTGATAGAAAGTAGTTTGGGATTAATAAATGTTTTCACTTTCTAATTAAACTACTACATTGCAAGATCCACACTAGTGTCCCTGGGTGCCACCGAATGTTTAGAAGCATCTTACGTTCAGTACAGCTACTTTAAATCATGCCTGCAAATGCTAACTTTCACATCATCTGGATGATGATTGATAAAATAATTTTAGACTGGCTACAAACCTACATTTTAAAGCATGATATGCCTTGAAAAGTCTTAAAAATTACACAAAGCATTGTGCAAGGGTTATTTTAAGTCATGTGATGTTACCAATGTTTATATTTATACGTGGCGGTGGAGTTCCCAGCTTAAAGGTTTTTCAAGTTACAATCCGTCGCTTAGTTGATTTTTTTGCTTTGTGTTACAAGCCCAAATTTAAGTTTTGCGTGAGGTTCAGACACGCCGCCGCTTGAGGAAAAAAAATTCCCTTCCGAGAATTCCAAGATTTACAAATTAGAGGTGGTAACTTCCTTCAATACTAAAAAGTAAGAACAGCAATCCTAAAAAGATTCTCAACACACGTGAATACTTTAGAACTACCCATTTTTGTTCAGAAAATAGAGGAACTACTCCCACAAAACAAAAACAAAACTCGTTGCACAGGGAAAATGGGAAAACGACCTCTCAGTGATACATTCTCAATAACCAAAAAAAAACCAACTGTAATTTACAGCTAATCCAGTTCAAAGTACTCCATAGATCACACATTACGCAGTATAGTATGCATAAAATGGGCTATTCTGTCATGAGCTGTGCCCTGCAGTACTGTTGTTGGAGCTTGGGTGGCGCTTTGCGCCCTCTCACCCTCTTTCTCCCCTCTCTCTCTTTCCAGCACTTCTTTGGCCGCGGACCTGACACCAATCAGCCCTTGTTACCACCTGCACTTAAGCCTGCCTGACTCCGGAAATCCTCGCCAGTGTATTGAAGTTCTGGAAGGGTACAACTGCTTCCCAGTTACAAGTAAGCTATATAATTCCTTGTCATCTTTCTGACCTCCGTGTTTCTCCTTGTCCTCAGTGTTCCCTCCGTGTTCCTCGCCAAGTGGATTTCTGCCACCACCCCACCAAGCCAGCCCCGTGTCCTCGTCACCCCCTGCCACACGTTCTCTGCCTCAACAACCCGCCAGCACATTCCAAGGACCCTCTCCCTTCCCCTTTTTTCAATAAACTTTTCATCACTACCGCTCAGCCTGCTCTTGGGTCCAGTCTAATTCAACTCGTGACATATTCTAAATTAAACATATGTACCCATTGTACTGAAAACTCTCAAGACACTTATTTTCACGCACTTTGGAATTGTACGTATTAACAGTGCTTTTGGTCACTAGTTACGCAGAATCTCTCTTCTGTTTTGAACTATAGGATTCCAGTTTCTCCTAATCTTTGTCTGTTGGGTGATTTAAAAGGTATAGATCTTCAAAATAAACATGCTCAACCAATACTTGTAATTCTAGCAATCAGTAAAAAAAACAATATTGTTAAACTGGAAAGATAAACAAGCTATCAACTTTAACCAGTGGCAAAATCTTGTCATCCAGTATATAACGCTAGAAAATATTTCTGCTAAACATAATAACCAAATGGATAATTTTAAGAAAATGGGTGGGAAAGGACTGTCCCCCTTTTCTCTTGGTCTTCCAGCCGGTCAGGCCGCAGGAGTCTGGCCTCTTATTTTACACACTCTGCACATTTTTACGACTCACACTGTATATATTTCGCACATTGGGCACATTCACATCTCATTCAGGGTCCCCTGGGGGATTGGCACGAGGCATGATGAGGCAGATGCCGGGCTGGGTACTGGCACGACTATGTATGTCTCCGGTCTGGTCACCCACCCTTCTCTGTCTTGCCATTCCTCCACTCCGGCCTGCTCTCTGGCCCACCATGCCTTTCCCCCACAGATTTTTAATGCACCAGATACATTTGGGGAGCTGGTTTGCCTGGGTAGGGGTGGTTGGGTGGTGGGGGGTATTATTTGGGGGGGTCCGATACCATGGGACTGATCGGGGCAGCTCGGTTGGGCTAGGGGACCGCCCTGGGTCCTGCGGAGTGGATGGTGTCCCCCTGGCTGGGTCCCCAGCGGGATAGGCTCGCTGGCTTGGCCCCCACCCCTCTCTTTCCGGGTGAAGGGGGCTGGGCCCACCCTTCTTCAATGTGCCGGCTCAGCAACTCAGTACACCAGTTGACTAACATGAAATGGTGTTCATTCACTAAGTTCCATAGACATGCTATAGGCTTTAATTGCTTGCACTGGGACCACTAATAATAACACAGGTTATATTGAGATATCAACTCACAGGCTCTTACAGGTGTTTAGACACTATAAAAGCATTACACCGCACCACTCATCAGTAGCACTGCCTTGCTCATTTTCCATATAATTTCCTGTCCTTTTCTGTCCTCTCTCATCTCATTCTATTGGTTAGTTGTTGCATGTCCTCATCGGGTGTCCTCCCCCATCCACAAATAAGAACACGATTTGACTGTTGTAACGTTACTTCTGGTCAAATATCTAGACTGTCTAACTACTGTTCTGCTGGGGTTCACTTGTCCGTTCTGTCCTTCTGTCTGTCCCCTAAAACCCTTTTTCTGTCCGGCTGGATTTTCAATAAACATCAGAATAATTAAATAATTTTAAAAATAAGCAGAGGGAGTATTTCAAACTTCCCTGCTGCCCAGTAAAATGTTCCAGAAGAAAAGGCATACAGATCCACCATTCTGCATGGCCATGCAGCTGAACAGAACAGATTAAAAAAAATTGAGAGCAGCAGTCAGTGATGCACTTTTAGCCATTTATTGAATGGGACAAACAGTCAAACACACAACTCTAAAACAAAAAGGCATTTGCAAGGAGCATGGAGTAGATGCTAACAAAGAATTTATCGCTTGGTAAACTGTCAAACAGACTGACTCTGGCTCCTACTCACTAGTCCAAGCCCCTTAAAGACAGACACTTGAAAGTGTGTGTCTTTCAGTTAAAAGGGAGAGTTAGCAGTTTTAAAAACGGCTTGCAAGGTTTGAATCTAGCCTTATTTCCCTAATCCCTCACGTGCACGTAAGTGAGGGGCTTGGCGATGAGTCACACCTTTTTGGTCACACCTGCTCTCTGTGATTGGTTCTTTTTCCTCAGGCATAGTAGTTTCTTAAAAATCAAATTAGAGGTATAAGATATATTTTTTTTCATTTTACTAATGTACTACTGTCAAGTTTATACAGACATGCCTGTGAATGTTCTCTTTCATTCAGGTCATTTCATTCTCAGGGCATTAATCGATCGCAACTAGACTGCTCTGGTTGTCTTAGCCTGTCTTATACAGACAGTTTTATCAATATGACAAAAAGTGAATTTTTCCTGACAATTCGTAGCTCCCTTTAATTACACTTTGTAAAACCAGTAATTTCTGTACATTATCTTTTATTAGGTATTGTTAAGGTTTTTATTTTCATTTTACAATATAGTGCTACCAGCGTGAGAAAAACTGTGGCTACCGCTAATGCGAGTTCATTAACGTGAGGAGAGCGGAGCAGAGGAGAGGAGCAAACATGGTTAGTATGCCTAATAACCCTGAAATTGTAGACCATCCAAGCTCATTTATGTCAGCAGTATGGGAGCATTTTGCTACCCAGTTGAGAACAGATGTGGAAATCACCTATCCGACAAGACCCAGACTGCTGTAAGTGCTGAAAAACATTACCCCAAGTCACGGGCAACACGTTCCACGTTACTGTATTTTCAAAGGCACCATCTCAAAATTAATTTAAGTGGTGCACAGATGAAAACACAAATGTCAGTTTAGTCTGAAAAAAATATTTATTATCTTAAAAATTATATTTTAATTATAAATATAAATGAATGTGAAAAGTATCATTTCATCCATCCATCCATTCATTGTTACCCTATTCAGGGCAACGGGGTGCTGGAGCCTATCCCAGCTTACTTCAGGAGAAAGGTTTAAGGTGGACTACACCACAAACTGGTCGCCAGTCACAGACCACATACAGAGACAGACAACCATTCAGACTCACATTTACACCGTTACTGAGTGGGAAATGAACCCACACTGCATATATATATAAATAAATATATATATATATATATATATATATATCTCACCGGTTATTGTCATGAACATGCGTGCATGCACATGAAATTTGTTCTTTTAATTAAATTTGTACAATTAACCTACCAATGAATGTGAATGTGAATGTCGAGTTTTTTCTGGTGGCACGGTGAAAACTGGTTAGCACATCTGCCTCTCAGCTCTGAGGACCGGGGTTCAATCCCTGGGCCCGCCTGTGTGGAGTTTGCATGTTCTCCCCGTGCTTGCGTGGGTTTTCTCCGGGCACTCCGGTTTCCTCCCACATCCCAAAAACATGCATGGTAGGTTAATTGTAGACCCTAATTGCCCGTAGGTGGGAATGTGAGTGCAAATGGTTGTTTGTTTATATGTGCCCTGTGATTGGCTGGCAACCAGTTCAGGGTGTACCCCGCCTCCTGCCCGATGATCCAGCACTCCCGCGACCCTTGTGAGGATAAGCGGCTCAGTAAATGGATGGATGGAGTGTTTTCTTATTTCACTATATTATATTACAGAGGTTATTTATTTATTGGTTTTTAATTGTTTTTTTTGTTAAATTTCTTACATGAAATATCATCTGTACATTCAGTAAAGGTTGGATTCATCAATTTCCAGTGTTACCAAGAAAAAATGGGATTTCTTTTTTTAACAAATTGACAAGTTGAGTAGCATTGTAGTGTATTGTGTTTGATCTTGATCTGGATTAACAAAAGACAATACTTAAAGACTAAATTGCTGGCTCATTGTCTTATTCTTGTTTAAAAACTTGTAATCCAACTCTTACAGTATTGGTTTTTAGAGTGTCTAAACTTATTTTTCCATTGATCCTATCCTTTAAGAAGTGCATGCTTCACAGATCTTCTCTTTTGAATATGTGACAAAACAGGATTGAAGTCTAATCCTCTTGAATGTTTGTGACTGATTGAGTCGTGCTGTAAAGAGATACAAGGAGAGAGAGGATGTTAGAGACACAGAGGGTTCAGAGATGTGGCGATAGAAAGAAAGAGACTGCTTTTTGCTGCTCAGTAATGAGAGCCAGTAATAAAGTGGATATATTCATGGACAAGTGAAGCCAGCAATTAAGGACAGGGGTAGCTAGTTTCAGATGCTCACTTTGGATCTTTTAAAGCTACAGTAAATACAGGCGTTTCTATAAATCTGAACAGTGAGTTATTCCAAACGAAATCCGCTCTCACTAATGAGGCTGCTGTGATATTTCTACACAAGTAGCTTTGTGGTGGTACCCCAGTAGGCAGTCATTTCTCTTGTTGAAATGTTTTAATCAGGCTGAAGGAGCTGGGATTATGATATAACAGTATTGGTGGAGACTCATCTTCCTCTGTTTCCCACATCAGGATAGTACTGTTTGATCTGCTCTGGAATATACAAAGCTGTGACTGTCTTAATTAGGTAAGTGGAGGTCGACAATATATCTTACATAGCCAGTTGCTCGAGTTGACATGTCAAGGAGTGATGTACACTGTTCCAATTAACAATGCACCAAAAAAATACAAATAAAAAAATAAAATGAAACCTTATTGCTACATCCAAAGATAAAGATAATAAGACAAAGACAACGTTCGAACAGATCATGTCAGGAAACAAATCATTATAAATTCTAGAACTGTTCACGAATAGGTGGTGACTGGAATTAGGATTTGAATGGGCGTGGAAAAGTGACCAACGAATGAGAGGGATCTGGTTAAAGTAAGCCATTTTAAACTAAAAAGGGAAACTTTTACGGACGGAGAAGCGGTTGCCAAAACACGCCAGCCAAAACCCATCAGCGTACTCTCTTTGTGGTTCAGTAGACAGTTTTTAAATGATCAGATAAGAGATTTCAATTGTTTGGACAATTACGCCTTTCTTTCGGACTAGTACAGGATTAACGATTCGATTCTGATTTGGAAGTCCTTCATTCCCGTCAATTCGACTAGTGAATGGGGATTTAGAGGGCAAGTCTGAGCCCTAGTAAATTCAAATGCAGCGTTTTGCTATTTGCAAAATATTCCCTCACTTGTAAATTGATGTTGCGCTTGATCGACGGGTTGCAGCTTTTGGAGTTAGAGCACTGGTACATTGTTTCATACAATCTGCTGTGACTTGATCATGTCTTAACATCCACACACACTCCTTTAAAAATGGGTCAGACAGACAACAGTAAGCTTTGTGAGGCAGTAATCACTGAGTTACAGTCATCTCACTGCCCAGTACCAAACAACAGCTTGACTCACAATATTGTTAATGTGTTTGTTTAGGGGGTAGAGGGTGCTCACTTGGCAGTGAACCATCTCCAATGAGCTGTTTAAGATATGTGAATGCACTAAGACTAGGAATGGAAGAAAGAAGTTTGGTCTAAGTTGCGGGGGAGGCTCATGGCTAAAACAGAGTCTGTTTCCTCTATTTCCACTGGATGGAGAATTTCTCTATGGCCTTGAGTGGAAGTGGTAATTAGCCATTATTTGCATTGCCACAGAAATGTATCCAATTACAACCATTTAAGTGTCTATTTTTGACAAGCACTGGCTAAGTGGGTGTTATTGTCTGTTCCTTTATGGGCAGGGCAATAATAAATGAATGCCAAATGGAGCCCTGAGTTACGTAATATACTGTATGCCATTTTGTGTGTGTGCGTGTATGTGTGTGTACGCCCATGCATGTTTGTGTGTGGTTGTGGGTTGTGTGAGAAAGAACCTATAGTTTGACAAGGGAATGTTTTATATTAGGTCACGTTTACAGAAGGTGGTTAGACTCCATGCAAGAAATCTTTTTTTCAGTGGGGGGAAGCAGAGATAATGTAGACATTGCATTGTCTTACTGTGTTTTGCTTGCTGGAATTATTCATACATACTGGAGGATCAAATTTATACTGTGTGTATTTCAGAGGTCGGGCATGGGATATACACATGTAGGCCGTAGAAAAAGAAAGAGATGCCAGGTTCCAAAGTTGGTTCAGATCCCTCTGTGTGCTGTTTGTGGGTTTTCTCCAGGTCCCTCGGCTTCCTCCAAAAACCTTTTTATTTTGAAAAAAAAAAAGAATAAATAAAAAAAATTGATAGGTACTGTAACTAGGCGGCACGGTGGACGACTGGTTGGCACATCTGCCTCTGAGGATTGAGTTCAAATCCGGCCCCACCTGTGTGGAGTTTGCATGTTCTCTCCGTGCCTGCGTGGGTTTTGTCCGGGTACTCCAGTTTCCTCCCACATTCCAAAAACATGCATGGAGGGTTGATGAAAAACTCAAATTTGAGCATAGGTATGAATGTGAGTTTGAATGGTTGTTTGTTTCTATGTACCCTGCGATTGGCTGGCGACCAGTTCAGGGTGTATCCCGCCTCTCACCGAGAGTTAGCTGGGATAGGCTCCAGCACGCCCGTGACCCTAAGTGAAGATAAGCGGTATGGAAAATGGATGGATGGATAGTACTGTAACTAATGACAAATTGCTTGAAGCAAGAACAAAGAAGTGCATTCTAAAGCCGTATAGGAAGGAAGGAAGGAAGGAAGGAAAGAAGGAAGAAAAAGGAAGGAAGGAAGGAAGGAAGAAAGGAAGAAAGAAAGAAAGAAAGAAAGAAAGAAAGAAAGAAAAAGGAAGGAAGGGAGGAAGGAAGGAAGGAAGGAAGGAAGGAAGGAAGGAACGAAAAGATGCCTAACGGGAAACCTGCAAATGTAGTAATGAAAACATTTGTTTGCGTGTACCTACTCGACACACCGTAGAGCGAGATGTCCACTGACGAAAGGGTTGCCAGTTAGAATCCCAGCTCCGCTATGTGCTGTCGAAGTTTCCTTGGGTAAGACACTAAACCCTAACTTGCCTCCAGGTCGGCATTGTACATGAGAAACTGTTCTCAACTGCCTTACCTGGTTAAACAAAGAATAAACCAAAAATAAAAAATAAAAAAAACATGCAAACACGGAGAGAACGGCAAACTCTACATAGGAAAGCGGAAGCCCGAATTCAAACATACAATCTCTGAAATGTGAGACAGACGTGCTCAGCAGTCATCCACCGTGCCGCCCCAAAATAATTTGGCTATTTCAATTCCACTGTGTGCAGAACACGAGTCAGTTTTATTTGGGACATGGCTGATCTGTCTACTATGTTACTTACACAGAATCCATGCCTAAAACCATGGTCATTTTGTTTTGAAACGGAGATAACTTGGTTATTTTGTATTTTATTTATTGTTTTTATTGCATTTTATATTCAGAGTTTGTCCTAAAATAAGTTTTCCATGGGAAATCATATTAATGAATTGCCAATGTTAAATTGTAACCACAGTGTAAGTAAGTAAGTAAGTAACCAT
Organism: Phyllopteryx taeniolatus; assembly: GCF_024500385.1. Lineage (NCBI taxonomy): Eukaryota > Metazoa > Chordata > Actinopteri > Syngnathiformes > Syngnathidae > Phyllopteryx > Phyllopteryx taeniolatus. Next base: position 1,345,690 of record NC_084504.1, read on the forward strand.
AGTGTAAGCCAGGTCTCACTATAGGAGCATGTCCCTCTGCATGTTGTTCTTATGTCACGAGCATTATCCTCACCATGACTGAGGACACCGCCAATGCAGATTATTGACTTCCGCCTTGTTGCTGTTGTTCCTTTCTTTAGATCCAATGACATGCTTCAATCATTCGAGATTACCAGAGTGAATGTGAAAATAAATAATAAGTGATCGAAAATCTAATCCTGCCTCACAAAAAGACGTCTCTATCTTGCACTGCAACTTTTTTGTACTTCCTTAATCCTTTGAAAACTGTAATCTCCACCTGGCAGCTGGAAGGAAGTAAATTCCTTAATCTCTGTCTCTCTTGCTCTCTGTCTCTGATCTAGGGTTTTGTTTTACTCCTTAAGTGATGCAAGGTGAGTGTGTGTGAGTGAAACTGAGTTGTTGTCTCAGAGGACCGTGCTGAGGCAGAGGCAGTGTTTGTGCTCTCTGCAGCCGGTGGCATTAAGTGTCAAGGTTGCTACATAATGCAACCTGCTCCTGAGCCTCTTGAGAGTTACACCCTAGTGGCTTCACTCAGAGGCTGATGCCATAGATACTGAAAATGCCAACATCATCTGCGCTGCCATCATAGTAACCACACAGAGCTGACACTGCTGTTCCCATACCAACATTGCCTTCTAAAATTCTACAATATACTGTATACGTTTATGTAAATTATTTGAGTAAAACGCTTAACCCTATTTCAGTATGACTATTACACATAATTGAATTAACACATTAAAATATTTTTTTAACTGTGTTACATTTTTGTGTAATATGATTAAACAAATATACTGTACAGTGCACTCATATTCCATTTTCTAAATCTCTACCCTTGACTTAAATTGTCTCTTAGCACGAGGGGCAGTCAAAAAGTAATGAGCCAAAATTTCCTCAAGCTCTATTTACTGCAATAGAAAGGGAACATACACTTAGAAATTAAGGACAAGGACATGTATGCCAGCCTTGTAAAATTCAGGAGGTGGCGTTTTTCTTTTTTTCTTTTTTTTTTTTTTTTTTTACAGCTTGCTTAACTTGTTCATCATCAGAGAAGTGTTGACCCCTGACTCCTTCTTTTAATTAGGGATGGGTAAAAATATCGATTCAGCATCCATCCATTTTCTGAGCAGCTTCTCCTCACTAGGGTCGCGGTCGTGCTGGAGCCTATCCCGGCAGGGTGCACCCTCAACTGGTTGCCAGGCAATCGCAGGGCACATACAAACAAACAACCATTCGCACTCACATTCACACCTACGGGCAATTTAGAGTTGTCAATTAACCTACCATGCATGTTTTTGGGATGTGGGAGGAAACCGGAGTGCCCGGAGAAAACCCACGCAGGCACGGGGAAAACATCGAAACTCCACACAGGCGGGGCCGGGGATTGAACCCCGGTCCTCAGAACTGTGAGGCAGACGCTCTAACCAGTCGTCCACCATGACACATCAATTCAGCAATGCAATGCAATTCTTCCTCCTGCAATTTAATATTGATTCAGCAAATCTGCTGAATTGATTCACCTCCTGGCCATTGTGAGGCACCGTGCGTTTACGTCCCATTGTATAGACGGAAGCCAAACAAAATGGCTACTCAAGCAAACAGCAGCTGCAGCAGTGTGAAGCAAGCGACTTCTACTTTTAAATCTGACGTTTGGGGTCATTTTGGATACCACTGTAAATCCAAAACACAGAAATAAACAAAAAGACACTCCAACCACGATACGCAATTCCAACACACGCCAGAAGTTGCCATTCTGGAACTGTACACGGAGACATAACGGACACCCTGTAAATAATCATACTAACCCTAATAAGTAAAGACGTATTTATTAAGTATTCATGCACTTTTTCAATACAGAGCTGTCATTATGTTTTAACTTTTGTCCTCTATGTGAACAAATAAGTTATTATTGTACATTTTGTAATTACAATTTCAAAGAGGAAATAGACAATTACATTTTTTATGCACTTTACCTTTTCAGTGTTTATACACAACTGCCATTTTTTTAATTTTTTACTCCATATATACAAATAAGTTATATGCACATTTTTCTTTTCAGATGTTTTCTTGCTTAAAAAAATATGATGTGACATATGACATATTTTTACATGGTGTCAAAAATAAATATTTAATAATTGTCAACATTTGCTATTAATTATTTCTGTATTTTGACTTATTGAAACGATATCAAAACATTTAAATCAATATTGAATCGAACTGCAACCTAAAGAATCGAAATCAAATCATGTTCTTAACAATGCCTTGCCCTACTTTTAATGGTCCAAAAAGGTTATACAGTCATCTGATGGTGCTAGATCAGATGAGTATGAGGGATGGGTTATGGTTGTCAGTCAAAGGAACTGATGACTTCACGAGCTTTTTTGCTTGTCACAAATGTCACTCGGCTGTTGTTGTTCGCGTTTGATTTTGGACACAGACTTTTTGACGGTGCTCTAGCCTATTGCAGCTTCCCATACACATTTTGCAACCCTTTGAAAACATTTAGTGGTGGTACCCCTTCCAAAACAAGAACTTCACTCACACTCTGCTTCTGACGGGTATCCAACAATGACGTCATGTCCAAAATGGCTGACAGAAAGAGGGCACCTTTAAACTTTAAAAAAACCAAAACTATTTCAACTACAAATTGTAAAAATTTCTGGAAAAAAATATGATTAGGTTAAATTAAAATGGGCTCATTACTTTTTGACTGCCCCGCATATATTTCAGCGATCTGTGGCATTTTCCAATAGGACATTTAGTTAGGTTCTCAGCTGCAGCCAGGTTTGTGCAGTGGTCCAATCGTGCACTCATGTTATCCTCAGGCCTCACCACTGGCTAAGCTGATGCCAGCAGACAGGAAACAGTTGTTGGCTCCTGCCGGGTCAGCAGCGACTTCAGATGATGACCCGTTCTATCAGGCCGAAAGTCTGAGGGGGCCGTCTGAACATTACTTTTCCCGACCCCAACACTCTTTCCTCCCAAAAGTCAATGTGGCTCCTCTGGGCTTTTGTTGCATGATGGGATACGCTCAGCTGCTCCGTCCGGCTGGTCTGGAGGAATGCTGCGGGTGCCCCCCTTCCCATGGATTGGTCAGTGGAGCGGAGACGGATATCAAAGCTCAGTCAAGGAGGGTCGGGAAGTGGACTGAAAGGGTCATGTCTCATTGGGCAGAGTAGGGGGCCGCTGAGCCTGTCACATGGCTGATGGCTGATTTACCACTTCACTGGAGAGGTGAGGCCTCAGAAGCCACCTCTCCCTGCCCACTAAGCACACACGTACTCTTCATTGACAGATAGTCTTTATTGCTTGCCAGCTTTACATTATTTTAACAAGCATCAACATTAATTTGCTTTCTTTACAGTCAGGCGTCTGAGCCAGTCTCCAGCTGAAGAGCGACATTGATTCCTCGCCCAGACTTTCAAACGCTAGGGTTCTTTGTCTTATTTTCCCAACATATTTATTAATCACCAGATACAGTATGTCATTCTGTTCTGTCTGTCCTCTCCCCCTGCTCTCAAAGTCTCCACATTTTTGAAAATAATAATAATAATAATAAAATCAACTTTGTTCATGTTTAATCTTCAGCCATTGCTATAAGTCCACAATCAAAAAATACATTTGTGAATAGACGGGTATCTGATTTTCATCAAAAAGCAATATGCATAAGTGGTTTGCTGAGGTGTCTTTCATCCTGCTGAAATGTATTGATCTGTGCTTTTAGATGCAAACTGGATTCTAAATAAGTTTTGATCAAACAATAGAACCTTGAGAATTTTTGAATAATTTATTTGAGTGCCTTAAACACTTTCATCCAACCATCCATCCATTAGTTACAGAGCTGCCAACCTATAAAAATCCACTTCCAGAACAATTTGTATGAATTTTCATATTCTTAAAAGTGTCAAGAACATTACCACAGGACAGTTATTGCACTATATTGTGTAATAGGATAAAAAGAATTCTGCATACTGTTCAATTGCACAACATAATCATTACTCTATAATCATGATCGTTGATAAATTATGGCTTCAATATTTTTTTTATGAATTTATTGCATCAACCTTGTAATGGTGAACTCTGAATCAATGTATATGACTTCAAAGTGCCATCATAAAAAATATCTGTCTATGCATTAATTAGCCTTCACTGATTCTGTTTTCAAGTAAAGAAAGTAAGTCTATTAAATCAGATTTATCAGCTCTCAAAAGTCAGTATGAAAACGAACCCAAAAAAAACATTGCTGATAGATTGGATAGTTTATACATAGACAATAGTTTAGGTTTCTATTTTGTGCAATGTACTTCTTGTACAAATGTCTTCTCTTGCATGCAATTTTGCTATTGCTGCTAAAACTATACAAAAAACCCAGTACGTGACTAATAAAGGTTATCTTTTCCATCTATACATTTTCCGAGCAACTTATCCTCACTAGGGCGTGCTGGAGCCCATCCCAGCTATCCTTGGGCGAGAGGCGGGGTGAAACCTGAACTGGTCGCCAGCCAATTGCAGGGCACATATAAACAAACAACCATTCACACTCACATTCACACCTACGGCCAATTTAGAGCCTTCAATTAACCTACCATGCATGTTTTTGGAATGTGGGAGGAAACCGGAGTACCCAGAGAAAACCCACGCAGGCACGGGGAGAACATGCAAACTCCATACAGACGAGGCTGGATTTGAATCTGGGTCCTCAGAACTGTTAGGCAGATGTGTTAACCAGCCGCCCATTATCTTACATTATAATTTAAATATATATTATGTCAATATACTTATGCAGGGGACGTATGTGGTGACTTCCAAGTTCATTTCCGGTTTCAGATGGCTTCCTGTTTCGTTGTGTATTGTTTCCTCTCCAGACACTTTTCACAATTTTCCTGCCATTTTGTTGTTCAAAGTAGGTTAATCTCCACTATAACGCAGTCCCAGCCAGAGCTGTGTGACAAGCGTACTCTGTCACCCAATCATTTATTTCAGTGTTTTGCGACAACATGTCACAACAGCTTAGCAATTAACATGGCTGCTCTGTCTTGCAACTGTTAATTACTCCTCATCCTCCCTCCATGATAACAATACTTGTCACAAGTGTAGCTTATTTGTTGCCATGGAGGCAATTATTAGTGACTTGCACTGCGTTGACACCAAACACGGAGCCGGCTCAGCATCGTGTTAAACCGCGAGCCAGCCGTAGCTCGGAAGGCTCAGCGACTATTCCATTTTTATCCATCCATCCATTTTCTGTACTGCTTATCCTCACGCGGGTCACGGGTATGCGGAGCCTATCCCAGCTATCTTCGGGCGAGAGGCAGGGTACACCCTGAACTGGTCGCCAGTCAATCGCAGGGCGCAGATAAACAAACAACCATTCGGGCAATTTAGAGACTTCAGTCAACCGACCATGCATGTTTTGGGGTTGTGGGAGGAAACCAGAGTACCCGGAGAAAACCCACAACAGGCACGGGGAGAACATGCAAACTCCACACAGGCGGGGCCGGGATTTGAATCCCGGTCCTCAGAACTGTGAGGCAGACGTGCTCACCAATTGTTCACCGAGCCACCATTTTTATAATTAAAATTTAATTTCATCAAATGGATTTATTAAATTTGTACTGACCAGTTTCTGAAGCATCTTGGTGGCCCGACACAGTGCCGTACTGACCGTTAATGTCAAACGCTGGATTTTTAAAAATATCCAGAGCAATCAGTGTTACGTATGGAACAAGTCAGTGCTCAGTGACCCCTGGATTGGTCATCAGTCAATCACAGGGCGCGTATAGAGAAAGACAACCATTCAAACCCACCTTCGCATAGTCACTGAGTGGGAAGTGAACCCACATTGCCCACAATAAAATCATCGATCCATCCATTTTCTACCACTTATCCGGTTCGGGTCGCGGGGGCAGTAGCTTTAGCAGGAATGCCCAGACATCCCTCTCCCCAGCCACTTCATCCAGCTCTTCCGGGGGGATCCCGAGGCGTTCCCAGGCCAGCCGAAGGACGTAGTCTCTCCAGCGTGTCCTGGGACGTCCCCGGGGTCTCCTCCCAGTGGGACATGCCCGGAACACCTCACCAGGGAGTCGTCCGGGAGGCATCCGAATCAGATGTCCAAGCCACCTCATCTGGCTCCTCTCAATGTGGGGGAGCAGCGACTCTACTATGAGATCCTCCCGGATGACCGAGCTTCTCACCCTATCTCTAAGGGAGAGCCCTGACACCCTGCGGAGGAAACTCATTTGGGCCGCTTGTATCCGGGATCTTGTTCTTTCGGTCATGACCCACAGATCGTGACAATAGGTGAGGGTAGGAACGTAGATCGACCGGTAAATCGAGACCGCATTTTGGCTTAGCTTCTTCACCACAACGGACCGATACAAAGTCCGCATCACTGCAGACGCTGCACCGAACCGCCTGTCGATCTCCCGTTCCATTCTTCCCTCACTTGTGAACAAGACCCCAAGATACTTGAACTCCTCCACTTGGGGCAGCATCTCATCCCCGACCTGGAGAGGGCACGCCACCCTTTTCCGACTGAGGACCATGGTCTCAGATTTGGAGTTGCTGATTCTCATACCAGGCGCTTCACACTCGGCTGCGAACTGCTCCAGTGAGACTTCGAGGTCATGGCTTGATGAAGCCAACAGAACCACATCATCTGCAAAAAGCAGAGATGCAATACTGAAGCCACCAAACCAGACCCCCTCTACGCCTCGGCTGAAATTCTGTCCATAAAAGTTATGAACAGAATCGGTGACAAAGGGCAGCCTTGGCGGAGTCCAACCCTCACCGGTAACGAGTCCGACATACTCCCGGATATGTACAGGAACCGAACAGAAATAAAATCATACGAATTGAAATGTTGAACATTCATTATCTTTCAAAATTTTGCACACTAATTCATTCAAATACTTTAAAAGTCTGTTGTTTGGCTGGCAGTGATTTATCTTCCAACTCTTTCACGGTTAATTTGTGTCAAGTCTAACATGTCATGCATACATGATTGGACATGATCCTTGTACTTCTTTGCTGTCTTGACAGAGTGAGGTCAATTGCTACTAAATACCAGCTAAAAGTGTTTTCTGGTTTTATTATATACAGTACAGTGCAAGTCTTGTCCCAATGTTAGCTTTTTTATTTCAATCATCTTTTTTGCCAGCAGTCATTTTGACATAGTAAAATGTTTGGACTGATACATTTTGAAGAATTATTCCAAAAACACTAGCTTATTTCAACAGCACTTGATGTAGATGTTGCATCAGCCAAGAGCCCATTGCATTTTAGTGAGGCTCTGGATAAAGCTTCAGATACAGGAACCTATTTTCACCATTTGTGTCTCTATGCCGATGGTATCCATGCAACTGTCACCACCCCAGTATTTATTTATTTTATTTATTCAACCTTATTTATCCAGGTGAAATTATTTTGAACAGATTCTCATTCACAATGCCGAACTGGCTGCAGAAAGCAGAGTAAAACAAAAACAAATGGCACCCCAAAGTTTTCATCCTCCTCTATCAACCAGGAAGTGGTCTGCTGACGAACAAACTCAGTTATGAAACTATTTTTGTTTTCACATTGGTCTCTACCGAATGAACTAAATTGATTCCACTTGTACTGTTTATGGCGATCATAGCAAACAACAAATCAAATGGTGCAAAAAAAATGGTGTACAGCCAGGTTTAAGTTGAGCCAAGGTTTTATAATCATCACCATACCACAGTAATACCATTTAGTGTATGATATTGTGTATTCATACCTGTTGTACCGTTATCATTATTTTCTTTGCTGATTGCCTGGGAAAAATTACACCTTCGGTGACAGCCTTCAAAACTCAATGGATGTCCAATTGAAATTCTGTGCTGAATATGCATCCCATTTCATTGAAAATTAGTTTTTTAATTAAATTTCACAATTTAGTTTGACAATTTATATTATTTAACATGTTGTGAACATCTTTTTTTCTGCAATTTTTGTCAACAATCATATTTAAATTACTATATTTAAATATTTAATAGTATATCAGTAATTTAATACATACAGCACATCAACTGGATAAAAAGAGTGTGCTTCAGACCATGCATCTCTTGACACAGATCACAAAACTCAAGGTCATTCTGTGAGAAAACTGAAAACTACTACAACCAAAGAAGCAAACCTTTAGGAAGTTGCAATAAAAAGTGCTGCATGTAAATGTAAAAAAGTAAGGCTACAACTAGATTTGTTGTCATAACAATGCTATATTGGTCATTAAGTATTTAAACTGGAATGTTACTCAGCAAAATGTAGACTTCCATCTTGGTTGATCTGTGAACAAAAGGGACGTTGCATATTTGTGACCCCCCAGCTCGAAACTGACAGCAAGTCGCACGGCCGTGTTTTTCAGCTATATACATTTTCTGAAAAGGCATTAATAAAATGCTTTCCAATAATGTATATTTTTTCAAAACATTTAGGTAAGGAATGCACATCAATTCCAACTGGGAAGTGATCCTTACTCATTTTTCTGCTGTTTGAATCAGATCTGAAAATCCATCTTTTTCATGGAGTCAATGCTTTATGGGCTCTAGCTCAAAACACGGTCATGGGACTTCTGATTGGTTTCATGCTTGTCCATCTATTCGTTAGTTAGGCTAGTTGAGTCCGCTTCCTGGATCATTTGTCTACCATGGCACCATTTAGAGCCTCCTGACCAGACGCACCACCGATCACAGCTGGAAAGGTCATTCGTGTCCCTCTCCCTTCATTCCTGAACATCTACAGCACCCACCTCACCCGCAAAACCCTCGTTGTGGGTGAAACCAGCCAGCACTCAAACAACCTCTTCTCCCTCCTACCATTGGCGAGAAGTTGTTGCGGTCTCTGGGCTTTGCTTACCAGACCCTAAAACAGCTTTATCCACCAAACAGTCAGAAAACTGAACATCCCAAGAACTGACTTGAGCCTTCATAAAGGAACAGGTACATGTAGTTGCAGTGTATTCAGACAAAACATAAAATATCCATCGATCCAATTTCTACCACTTAAACTGGTGAGGGTCCCTGCATCCGGAAAGCCAATCTCAGATGGGGGCAAAAGGCAGACGACACCCTGGTTTCCAATCAATCACAGGGCACATATAATCCTCTTTCATAGTTTCTGCAAAATTGGTGCATCAGATACAGAGCAATAGTGCAGGCATTTATTTCCCCTTGACCTTTGCGCAGAACCCAGTGAAGGAGGACAATATCATATCTGTGTTAGAGTTCACAGTTGTTGTGTGCCTCAAGGTCAAGTGACTCTACCACTATATCATCAGTTACTTATTCTATAGTCGAAGGTATTGAATTTTAAACCAATTTTAAAGCAGTTATGTACTAGTTCACAAAATTAAATACATTCATAATATACTACTTCCAGCAAACCAAAACCTGACAAATTTCCACTAATTTACAGTGCATTACTTGAACTGAGGTCTCCCTGATTGGTGTTCAATCCCAAATGATTTGGGAATATTCAATTTATTTCCGCATGCACCTTGAGTCTAAAACTCTACAAAGATATAATTGTTTTTTTGTTTTTGTTTTTTGCCTGCACCCTCTGCAAAGACCCATAAGACAGCTCTCTCCCTACTCCTGTAACTATGGTACTCCAGTCATGCATCCGCTACCATGCCACATACGTTTTGAATTTGGTATTTGAGTATGGACCGTCGAACAAAAAAAATTTAGTCTTTTAGAGATTAAAAAAAAAAAAACCTCCTCTTTCTCTCTGTCAACATGTAAGTCTTAAATGAAGCTGAATGCTAGCTGGGATTCCTGTCTGGTATCCTGTCTGACATGAAAGACTGCTCACTAAGACTGAAGAAGGAGCTCACAGATAAATATTCCCACTGGACTTTCCAGCAGATGGAACAAGAACACCTTGAAGGAAGGGAGTGTCGCTGAACTCAAGCGCTTTCTTTCTCCTACATAGATGAAACATAATGTGGGGCTGCCTCAAATCTCCGGATGTGTGTGCAAGTGAGTGACAGAGAGCACCTGGATCTTCAATGGAGGCAAGTGACAGAATGCCTTGTCAGATACAATCATTGTAATGGAGGGATAATTCAACAGTGCTCAATCAGAAATGCTTGTCCACAAGGCATCTTGTAGAGATGAGTTTTGCAACATTTAGCTGGTAAATACCTGTGACGCCGTTGTATGACAAGATGAATTAATAAACAAGTAGTAGTGATAAAGTATGTGCTGAAAAGCACTACTTAAAACCAGTAGACATGAAGAGAAAATTGGGTTTAAGTTCTTAAAAGTAAATCAATAATCTGTTTGTTGTCTGTTGTTTGTAGTCCTGGCTGAGAATATGGTTTCCAAACTTCCTTGTAGACCAGTCAGATGATAGTGACAAACCAGACGGGGAACTTTGCACTAAATCCTGTGTATGCAGAGATGTGTCTTTTGTCTGTTGCCACTTAAAGGCTCTTGGAGGATTTTTTTTTCTGCTCAGCCACCTTCTCTGACCTGTCACTCACTCTTCTGACAGCTGCAAAGACACCCTCCTCCCCCCCTTCCTTCCTCCTTTTTGCTACTTCAGCCTCACGGACCTCCCCGTCTTCCCCCGATATCACTGCATGTGAATTGTTGGTCTCATTTTCATGTGTCAGGAACACCAGTCAGTGTGACAGCTCCCTCTCTGCCTGTCTCATTAGAAACAGCCAGCCTGGTCTGGGAAGCAGCAGGAGAAGTTCTTCTCTACCAAGTCCAGAAAATATGAGATAATTTCTGTTGCCATCAGTCAACTGTATTATCGGAGTAGTAGCCTTCATAAATATACTAATTCATTAATCCAGACCTTGGTTGATATGTGGGTGCACATACTTTAATTAATAAATATATGGATTCGTAATGTGTACTTCGTAATCCATACAACAACAGAGTTACAAAAAAACAAATCAAGTAAGTGTGTTTGTATCGGAGTTAGCTTTTGTCAGGCGATGACTCTTAATTAATAGAAAGAAAGGAGTTTACTTTTTAGACCTGCAAATCAAATGGCCTTGAAGGACAAAATATGCTTCAAAAGCCTCATACATCAGAAGCCCATGATTTCCACTGCTTTATTGTTTGTCCTTGAGTGCTAATTGTGCAACGCAGAGGCAACCATTAGGCAGGCTTACGTTTGATGTTTTTGATGTGATGTGTGCATGGATGTAAGCTAGTGAATGGTTATATTATAATTGCATGAAGAAATTCTAGCGTTATATTTTGGAAAAGCTTTGTGTTCCTCGCTTTTAATAAAAGTAATGTGGCCATCTAGGATAAGAAAGAATTGATGTTTTTTAGTTAATAATGAACTGTGAAAGTTCTTTGAATATGTATGAGGATGTAAGACCCAAGGCATGATGTACAGAAGCTCCCCTGATGGGTGTGAAGTTGATCATATCATTTCGACTTAAGACTCATTTAGTAGAGTTTAAACCAGGGCTTATTGTAATGTGGCTCTGCTTTGAAAGAAGAGTAAAATTTTTTGTATGATATTGCAACATGATGAGAACCATTGGTCAAATTTGATACTAGCGTTTAGGACTTTAAATCCAGAGTCAACAATCAACATTTTTCATTCCTTTTCATTGCCTTGTCACCGCTTTATCAGTTTTCCATTTTTTATTTTGCCCATGATGTTCCCACCACTGGCTGTCATCACTACATTACTTTTCTTATCCAGAAACACCTCTGGGCTCGAGCTCATCTGAGATCGACTGATGTTAAGTGGAAAAGGGTGCCGTTATCTGACGAGTCCACATTTCTACTTGTTTTTGGAAATCATGTACATCATGTCCTCTTGGCCAAAGAGGAAAAGGACCATTGTTGATTGTTATCTGCGCAAAGTTCAAAAGCCAGCATCTGAGATGGTATGTGGGTGCCATTGCACATCTGTGAAGGCACCTTTAATACTGAAAGGTACTGTACATAAAGGTTTTAGCGCAACATATACTGCCATCCAAGCAACATCTTTTTTTAGAATGTATTGGGATTGCCTTGCTGAAATAACCAGGGATGTCCCTAAAAAATGTGTTGCTTGTATGGCAGTATATGTTGCTTCACACACACAAAACCAAACAAAAAAATCATTTGAATCTATATCTGACCACCATGATGTATGCAGTATAGCACAGCCCTGTCAAAGTTTCAGGACACAAAGTATTATAGTTATCACAACAAAGAGATGTTGGAGCATATTGTAATCCTTGACAGGGTGATAAGAACGATTAATATTACATGAGGCATTAATTTCTAGGAAATAAGTTGTCTTAATAAACTTTAAACCAACAGGAACACTGAACTGACATTCTGACTCAGACTCATTCATCCTTGCATCTGTGTGCTGTGTAATGCATACAACACAAATACAGCAGAATGAAAAGGGACATTTCCTTCAACGATAACAATTGCGTATAATAAATATTACTCAAAATTACATTGCAAAAAAGTCATTCAGAACCACAATATGCTACTTAATATCAGTTTCTGTTCATCTCCTGCATCTCAGCTATGATGGTGATGACACGGAGAGCTGAAAACTCTCTAAGTGATGACCCTTCAACCTGGAACATTTAAACCTATGACAGCTCCCTTGAGAATAATGTGTGCATTAAGTGTGCCCTCCAATTTAGACACCATATGAAAAGGTAATCAGAGTGTTATCATCACCCCAGCAGCGAGAGGGTTTGCTTGACCCTATGCAGCTCACGTTTTTTTGCTGGCCTCATTTCCCTTGCCAGCAGGTGTCCACTCCCAAATATAATGGGCTTTACATCTGTAATTAACACATTGCTCCTTGCACTGCCTCAAACCTTAACTCTGCTCTGTAACCTTACCTCATTGTCTCTTTCTTCTCAACTATTATTTACCTTTTCTTTCTCTTCTTTATTAGGAGGCATCATGGCTTCTGGACTGCATTCTGTGGTTGAAAGTGACAGCGGAAGACAACAACTTGATGAAGACAGCCAGGCAGTTGGCAATGCATGGTGGAAACAAACTAAACAAAAAAAGGTTCTTTGGTGTGCACTGACATGGATGGAGTTAACAGCTTGCTGCGTAGGCCAGCTAATGCCTTAAACCCACCCCACTACCATGGAACCTGTAATTACCAGGGCTTTGTTAATTAAGAATGAAACAGAGGAGACACAGCGGGCTAATTGGTGCCGACATGCTCTGTAATTAGAGTAAGTCACACATTGGGATTTTATGAATGAATGACTTTGTCAGTATTTTTAAAGCAGTTCATTACAATGGTCAGAGCTACCCATGTTATTTGCTTGCATGTATATAAATGAGACAATATGTTAGTGTGTTTATTTATTTATTTATTTTTTAACAATCATCACCCTCCTGACTAGGGCAGTATTAATTGTGTTGGTGAACGATGGTTGGGGGCAGGGGGAGAAACATGGGGGTTGGGAAGTCCAATTATTTTTCTCTTCTTCTCTTTTTCCGCCCCCAACCTTTTTTCACCATGTGCTGCTAGCTGCTGGGGGATGGAGGTAGATTTCTGTCTCTCATTTGCAGAATGTGGCAGGAGTTCATCACTTGGTTAATCGTAAACATAGACATGACCTATTTCTGTGATGCCATTGGCAATTGTAACAAGTAGTTTAGAGCCATGAACATTTTGTGTATTTCTTTTCATATCCATCTGATTAAGAAACACATTTCTCCATGTTTGTATGGCGAAGTCACGTGTTCGGTGAAAAGGTGATTGTCAATGTGATGAAATCTGCTATGGCAAGAGTGCCCATCTTCTCTGAAAGACATTCAGTAGGATAAAGGTGGGGAAGACAGATTCCTACCAAGAGCCTACTATAGTCTATCCATCAATTTTCTTCCGCTTATCCAAGGTTGGGTCACGGGGACAGTAGCTTAAGCAGGGAAGCCAGGACTTCCCTCTCCCCAGCGACTTCGTCCAGTTCTTCCGGGGGGATCCCAAGGCATTCCCAGGCCAGTGAGGAGACATAGTCTCTCCAGCTTGTCCTGGGTTGTCCGCAAGGCTTCTCCCCGGTGCGACGTGCCCGGAACACCTCACCAGGGAAGCATCCGGGAGGAATCCTAACCAGATGCCCAAGCCACATTATCTGGCTCCTCTCGATGCGGAGAAGCAGCGGGTAGAATCTGAGCCCCTCCCGGATGACCCAATCTCTAAGGGAGAGCCCGGACACCCTGTGGAGGAAACTCATTTCGGCCGTATTTGTGTTATGTATTTGCAATCTTGTTCTTTCGGTCACAACCCACAGGTCATCACCATAGGTGAGGATAGGAATGTAGATTGACCGGTAAATAGAGAGCTTCGCCTTTTGGCTTAGCTTTCGTCACCACTACGGACCGATACAGAGTCCATACCATTGCAGATGCTGCACTGATCTGCCTGTCGATCTCCTGCTCCATTCTTCATTTGCTCGTGAACAAGACCTCCACTTGGGGCAGGATCTCTTCCCCGAACCAGAGCAAGCAATCTACCCTTGTTGGACTGAGGACCATGGTCTCAGATTAGGAGGTGCTGATTTTCATCCCAGCTGCTTCACACTCGGCTGTGGACCACTCTAGCAAAAGTTGAAGGTCACAGCTTGATCAAGCCATCCGAACCACATCATCTGCAAATGGCAGACCCACTCAACACCTTGGCTGTGCACAGAAATTTTCCTCATAAAGGAAATTAACAGAATCGGTGACAAAGGGTGTTGGCAGACTCCAACTCTCACTGGAAACATATTCAACTTATTGCCGTTGATGCTGACCAAACACTGACACCGGTCGCACAAGGGCTGAACAGCCCTTATTAGGGGGTTCGGTACCCCATATTCCCGGAGCACCGACCACAGTACTCCCCGAGGGACACGGTCGAATGCCTTCTACAAGTCCTCAAAACACATCTAGACTGGTTGGGCGAACTCCCATGCACTCTCGAGGACAATTCTGAGGGTTCACTCTTCCACAGCCAGGATGAAAACCACACTACTCCTCCTGAATCTGAGAATCGACTTCCAGACGGACACTCCTGTCCAGAACCCCTAAATAGACCTTACCAGGGAGGCTGACGAGTGTGATCCCCCTGTAGTTGGAACACACCCTGCGGTCCCCATTCTTAAAAAGGCGGACCGTCACAATTCTCGGCCAATCCAGCGGCACTCTTCCTGATATCCACGAAATGTTGCAGAGGTGTGTTAGCCAAGACAGACCAACAACATTCAGAGCCTGAAGTAGCTCCGGGCGGATCTCATCTACCCCTGGGGCCCTGCCACTGAGGAGCTTTTTAACCACCTCTGTGACCTCTAACCCGGAGATAGGAGAGCCCACCTCAGAGTCCCCAGACTCTGCTTCCTCTTAGGAAGGCGTGTCGGTGGAATTGAAGAGTTCTTTGAAATATTCGGCCCACCGACTCACAACGTCCCGAGTTGAGGTCAGTAGCGCTCCATGACCACTATACACAGCGTTGATGGTGCAGTGCTTCCTCCTCCTGAGATGCCAGAGGTGGACCAGAATTTCCTCAAAGCTGTCTACTACAGTGATTTCAGAATATACACTCCCCTCCAGAAATTTTGGAAAATCCCATAATTAATCGATCTGTTAATCCCTTAATTATTGATGAAGACCAGACCTCATTTTCATCCTAGGCTACATCTGTCATGATCTCTGTTTATGTTTATGTTTTGGAATTGCTTTTCCATTATGTTTTAATGTGGTTTTGTTTCATGTCATTCGGAGTTCTGTGTTTTTCTGTGTCCTTTTGTGCCTTCCGACTGGTCGTCGAGTTATTTTCTCCACCTGGACTTTTCAACCTTGCTTCTTATGCCAGCCAATCAGCTCTTTCCAGCCACTTGTGTCTTGTCCAGGTGTGCCCCGTTGTCTCATCAGTATGTTTTTTTAAATTTTAGTTCCCAGTTTCACGAAGTCTCTGTTCATTGTCCTATGTCACATTTCACCCATCATCTGTAGTGGTGATTCTGCCCTTCTTGTTTCTTTGTTCACTTTGTATATCAGTTTTGGATTTAGCATTATTTATATATATATGTGAGGCGGCACGGTGGTCGACTGGTTAGAGCGTCAGCCTCACAGTTCTGAGGACCCGGGTTCAATCCCCGGCCCCGTCTGTGTGGAGTTTGCATGTTCTCCCCTTGCCTGCGTGGGTTTTCTCCGGGTACTCTGGTTTCCTCCCACATCCCAAAAACATGCATGAATTGGAGACTCTAAATTGCCCGTAGGCATGACTGTGAGTGCGAATGGTTGTTTGTTCCTATGTGCCCTGCGATTGGCTGGCAACCAGTTCAGGGTGTACCCCGCCTCCTGCCCGATGACAGCTGGGATAGGCTCCAGCACGCCCGCGACCCTAGTGAGGAGAAGCGGCTCAGAAAATGGATGGATGGATGGATATATATATATGTGCCCTGGGATTGGCTGGCGATCAGTTCAGGGTATCTCGCCCGGAGATAGCTGGGATAGGCTCCAGCACGCCCGCGACTCTAGTGAGGATAAGCGGAACGGAAGATGAATGAATCAATACATATATACACAGTGGGTACGGAAAGTATTCAGATCCCTGAAATTTTACACTCTTTGTTATATTGCAGCCATTTGCTAAAATCATGTAAGTAAATATTGACAGAAAAAAACGGAATTGTTGAAATTTGAAAAAGATGACTGTAGCCAAGTTCAGGGACATCCTGGACGAAAACCTTCTCCAGAGTGTTCAAGACCTCAGACTGGGCTGACAGCTCACCTTCCAACAAGACAATGACCCTAAGCACACAGCTAAAATAACAAAGGAGTGGCTTCAGAACAACTCGATGATTGTTCTTGAATGGCCCAGCCAGAGCCCTGACTTAAACCCAATTGAGCATCTCTGAAAAGACCTGAAAATGGCTGCCCACCATCCAACCTGAAAGAACTGGAGAGGATCTGCAAGGAGGAATGGCAGACGATCCCCAAATCAAGCTGAGAAAAACTTCCCCAAAAGACTCATGGCTGTGTTAGCTCAAAAGGGTGCTTCTACTAAATACTGAGCAAAGGGTCTGAATACTTATGGCTGTGTGATATTTAAGTTTTTCATTTTTAAATAAATCTGCAAAAATTTCAGCAATTCCATTTTTTTCTGTCAATATGGGGTGCTCTGTGTACATTAATGAGGGAAAAAATTAACTTAAATGATTTTAGCAAATGGCTGCAATATAACAAAGTGAAAAATTTAAGGGGTCTGAATACTTTCCGTACCCACTGTGTGTGTATATATATATATATATATATATATATATATATATATATCCATCTATCCATTTTCTTTACCGCTCATCCTCACTACGGCCGCGGGCTGCTGGAGCCTATCCCAGCTATCTTCGGGCAGGAGGCGCGGTACACACTGAACCTGTTGCCAGCCAATCGCAGGGCAATATATATATATATATATATATATATATATATATATATATATATAATATATATATTAACCCTCTTAAGTACCTCTGTTTGCCTTTTTTAAATTAAATACCCTTATTAAGATTAATTACTCCAGCACTACTGTCTTGCCTCATCTGCTTCCATGCGCTTTGGTCCACCTGCCTTTTTGCCTCCACTTCACCACGACAATTAATCCTCCTTGTGTCAGAATGAATCGAGCAAATGAAGACCCAGTGGGAAACATACAGCATCGGCATGCACGCCGTCGCTCTGCTCACTGTTACCATCAGCCTGCCTACCAAGTCACATGTCAATAGGGCCTCTTGTTCATCCCTCTATGTCCTTCTCACCGGTGCCCTCTAGTCTTCCTTGTGTTCCTAAAATAGTTTGTTTTCCCTTTCATTTTGATTCGTGTTTTGTCCCCTGTGTGATTTGTCCACTCCTCGTCAGTTTGCATCACGTTTTTCTTATTCCAACTCATGTACTGTATGCCTGCGTCTGAAACGTTTCACTCTGACCTTAACTCAGGGTACCCGTTTTGCCATGCAGCTTCAGTAACGACCCTGTGGCAGCTAGAGGCCCCAGTACTGGCTCTACGGCTGCATATGGATTGAGTACTGGCTCCGTGGCTGCTGGTAAATCCAGTATCGGCTCTGCGGTTGGAAGCACTGTGCCAGTCACCTGTTCTCATTACGACTGGGTGGCTGGAACCATCTTGCCAGGCATCTGTTCTCAGCCTGACTGGGGAAAAGAGGGACGATGACGTACCCATGAATTAAACAGGTTAGAGTGGTCCGCTACAGATGGTCTGTTCACGTAAAAAAGCATGGATGCTGGTCTTCCGTTTGGACTGATTTATTTAGCTGTGGTCTGTAATAATACAAAGCATCATAATAAAGCAAACACCATGCATTTATGAATATAATTATGAAACTAAGTTACCTAGACGACTATAGTCAGAATGTATTCAATAACAAAAGCAAATCACCTTCACGAGATTTAGCAATGTCATTAGTTAACATAATATCCTCTGAGTGAACTAATACAACTACTTAACACAAATGCTATCATGTCACCAATCCCACATTTTTGTCATTAACCCACAGCAATAAAAGTTTGGATTACCAGAGATCGTGACTCAAATCATTGTGACTTGGAGTCGAGTCGACGACTCGACTCACTGTTTGGATGACTTGAGAATTGACAAAAAGAAAGACTCGAGACTCATCTTGGACTTGGGAGTTAAACACTTGAGATTGTATGAGACATGATGACTTGACAGATTTACTGTATTTTATATGTTTGGTTTAAATGTGAAATTAATTAGGCTATAATATTACATGTCGGTATGGAAGCATATACTCGGAATGGTGACACTGCTGTAATTGGAGATTTAGCCAGTTTCATCAGTAAAACCCTCCGCTCCCAAGAAGCATGCACTCTCATATCGAAGGGCATCATCATATCGACTGGTGTGAGAGGGGTAACCAAGAGTTATTCTTCAATAAAAACTCCAAGTGTGATCTAAAACAGCAAAGAGTGGAATGGGTTCCTCAAAGATAATGGACAGCCAGACTACAACATCAACTTTGTTCCTCATTTGATAACTATGTACAATAAATATCTGTAAATTCATTACCCTGTTCTTAAACTCGGTCAGTATTTGGCTAACTAGCTTGACATGATAAAGTTCAGGGTGACCAACATTGAGGCATCAACTCTGAAGCCTCACATTGTGTCACAATGCAATGTGAAAAGAAGACACTGACAAAAACAAAAATTATAAATTTGAATACAGTTTGAAATGCTGTTAACAATTGAGTAAACAAAGTCATAATAGTAGGAGTAATTTGGTTTTAAAATAAAGTAAATTTAAGTTAAAAACTGTACATATGAATATGAATATGGTTTTAAAATGAATAAATGAATTAATGACAAATGAAAAGAAACTATATTTTAAAAGTCACATAAAAAGTTTTCCAAGTTGCAATGAGAGCACTTCCAGTTCCAGGATCAGCCCCAGCTGAGAAATTTTCCGCTTTGGTGGAATCATGACACTGTATCAGCTGGGCTAGCAGACCTTTTCTAATTTCATATTTTGTAAATGCAATAACTTGTAAAGAGGAAATGACTTATTACAATATTTTGCTGACAATTTTTGGAGTTTTGCTGTCATTTTTTGGGAGGGGGAAAAGAAGCCGAAGCTGTTTGGGAAGAGTAAATGACATAAATGTCCTTCAAGAAAAGGTTATTTTGAAATATGTATCTTTATCGTTTTAATGCTCAGGCATGCGCTGGTTTCCTCAAACATTCTAAAAACAAGTATGGTAGGTTAATTGAACTCTAAATTGTCTGTAGGTGTGAATGGTTGCTTGCTTTTATGTGCCTTGCAATTGGCTGGTGAGCAGTTCAGGGTGTATGCCGCCTCTCGCCCGAATTTAGGTGGGATTGGTTCCAGCACACCCGTGACCCTTGTGAGGATAAACGGTACGGAAAATGGATGGTTGCGCACTTGTGCACCCCTCATAATATGATTCAAGTAAAAATAAAAAGCATTCCTCCAGGTAATTATTTGACTAAGAGTAAGTAGTATTCAGTGAAAAAACACGATTACTATTAAAAACGAGTTACTGAGTAACTGGTTGGTAATTTCTGATTATTGTTTTTTTTAAATCAAAGCATGAATGTCAACTAGACAAAAACATAATGGGAATGTGCAAAATTGCAAATTCAGGAATGGTCTAACAATATAATTTTAACTGAAACAATAATACATACATTTAATGTGAATAAAACAACATGAATTAAGGCAAATTCTGCCACAATAAATTGAATTAAATTAACTGTCTTTGTTTACACTCATAAAATACTACAGTAGAATTCATGAAAATATTACATAGCACTTCTTTTCTCTGTTGTCTTCATGAAAATTAGTCACTCTGAAAACTTTGCTTCTTTGTGAGGCAATGAATGGATGTATTATTACCACGATTTCAATAACTAAGTAGAACGATATAGTTGTCAAACCTCAATATATTTTATTTTCATCCATCTATCCATTCATTTTCCTCCACTCATATCTGAGGTCGGGTCACGGGGGCAGCAGCCTCAGCAGGGAAGCCCAGACTTCCCTCTCCAGAGTCACTTCGTCCAACTCTTCCGAGGGGATCCCGAGGCGCTCCCAAGCCAGCTGAGAGACATACTCTCTCCAGTGTGTCCTGGGTCTCCTCCTGGTAGGACATGCCATGATACACGGGGTAGGGGCAATGACTGCTGCTAGTCGGGAACCTGGCAGTCATAGTAACAGGGGGGGAGGTGGGTTCTCACTTAGCTGCATGGCGGTGTTCCTGAAGCAGGGCCCCCTGGGCTGGATGACTGCTTGGCGTTGGAGCTCCCCTCTCATGACCTGCGGCTGCTCTCTGGGTTCCCCCTTATCGTTCCCTTGTCGAGTGCCACTATCCACCCTCCTTTCCAACAAACAAGGGACACTGCCAGAGAGGTGACCTTCCACGTCCATAGAGCTAGCTTCTGTAGCCGGGGATCAGATCGCCAAGGTCCGTGCCTTTGGTCACCGCCCAGCTCACAATGCACCCGACCTCTATGGCCCCTCCCACAGGTAGTGGGCCCATGGGAAGGGGGACCTACCTCACCCTTTTGGGCTTTGCCCGGCCGGGCCCCATGGGTGCAGGCCCGGCCGCCAGGTGCTCACCTTCGAGCCCCACATCCAAGATTAAATTTTTCTTAATGGATTTTCATTGCCGCAAAACAGCAACCAGTAAATAATTCCCTTGACAATTGTAATTACCTTTTCTTTGCTTTTTTTTTTTTTTTTTTTACCATTCACGTAATGTATCAGTGATATTATTTGAACATCGAGGGTAAGTATAAATACATGTTTTAAAGTCCACAAGTACTGATTTTACAATGACACACAACAATCTCAAACTACAAATTTTAACTATGTTTAAAGTATTTAAAGTACTTGTCCTTAATATTTAGGGATGCAGTGTAACATATTGGTCATAAAAGACCAATTTAAAGGGCAGAAAAATGTAAAATGTATGGACAATAACAAATTTCTCGTTGAACCTCTTCCTTCCAAACAAGACAATGTGTTAATGTTATATGTTAGCATTGACAGTTGTATAACTACATTAGGATGTGTCTCAATTGAATGTTCTCCTCTTTCTTACTTCCACAACATTTCTATTGACAAGAGTGAAGAGAGAGTTTTTGCACCTCAACCCAGTTTGGATGCTTTCCTGTTCAGAGGGGAAAGGCCAGAGCATTGATTTATAGAACCATTAGGGGATGCAGGTCTACTACTTGTGGCTGATGTCTTTGCCTTTCTATTGCCTCTCATTACCTCATTTGTCTTGGTGTGACACTTAACAACTTTCAACCCTCATAAACCCAGTTCAACGGCTACCACAGATCCTCGTTCCACTCTGTGTTTGTTTCTGACAGCCTCAATTACGAACACTAATACAAATTGTACAGGAACAGCTCTACTGGATTGTCTACGTAATTATAGAAACGAAAATACAAATATTCACACTTCTGTTTCTTAAGGTCAAAATAAAATTTTAATCATTAAAATCAACAAAAAAAAAATTAAAAATTTGAGGTGAATATTAAATTCTCATAAAGATTCCCCAAACATAAAAAGGGTTTGGTTTAGGATTACACTAATACCAGTTGTTAAAAAGTACAGTTTATGGTTGGCAACCACAAATTTGGACCGTCTCCCAGAGAAAAAAAAAACACTGGGAGCCACACTGTTGACATTTAAAATGAGGATAACCCTACATACATCTTTTTTTCTTCTCTTGTATGTATAAAAAAAAACTATAGTGTGTAGCATTTATAAAATTAATGAACAGCTCTAGAGAGCACAAAACTTTTATTTCTGTATGAAACAAAAACAAATTTGAACTTGTTTTGTTGAAGCTTCCTTTCAAATGAAATAGTGAGTCTCACATTCATAAAATTGAAACGAATCTTACAGTAAATGATCCACCTGCCCCTAACCAAAAACAGACTAAAATACTGTACTGTCTGCTTTTGTGTTCTGTCATCATTTTAACACATGGAGCGTGCAGTCCACTGTCAACTTGAATTAACTTTATTTGCTTTTAAATGTTTTTAATCATGTAAAGCACATTGAGTTACCTTGTACATGGATAGTGCAATATAAATCAATTTGCTTTGCTTTGTTTAACAATGTAAAATGCGTATTTGTAACATAATAGCCAATTAAAATATTTATTTGACCTAGTTAATATGAGTTTTGCTCCTGAAACTCAGTGCACAACATTGTTACATAAGGGCAGTAAGACGTTACCATCA
The DNA here is from genome assembly GCF_024500385.1 of Phyllopteryx taeniolatus. Classification (NCBI taxonomy): domain Eukaryota; kingdom Metazoa; phylum Chordata; class Actinopteri; order Syngnathiformes; family Syngnathidae; genus Phyllopteryx; species Phyllopteryx taeniolatus. Next base: position 1,368,474 of record NC_084504.1, read on the forward strand.
CCTTCACACACGATTTTAATCCGTGAGGCATGCACGAGGTTTGCTTTTAATACACAGTAGTTCATGTGGCACGTCCAGTACAATTAAACAATCTTCTTCAGAAATTCATTTTCTTGGATTTATCCATGGGGTCGAATCACTCAAAAAATCTTGGCACCAAGTGTCGCATTATCAGCGGCTGTGACACATATTTTGGGCGACAAAAAAAAACAAAAAAAAACATATTAATGTAACACCATCACCATTATCTTCAAATTTAGAATTCATTCATTCATCTTCCGTTCCGCTTAGCCTCACTAGGGTCGCGGCCGTGCTGGAGCCTATCTCAGCTATCTTCGGGCGAGAGGCGAGGTACACCCTGAATTGGTCGCTGGACGAATCACAGGGCACATAGAAACAAACAACCATTCGCACTCACAGTCACACCTACGGGCAATTTAGAGTCTTCAATTAATGCATATTTTTGGGATGTGGGAGGAAACTGGAGTGCCCGGAGAAAACCCAAGCAGGCACGGGGAGAACATCCAAACTCTACACAGCCGGGGCCGGGAATTGAACCCCGGTACTCAGAACTGTGAGGCAGATGTGCTAACGAGTTCGTCACCGTGCCGCCAAAATTTAGAATTAGATTTGAAAAACTATCCATCCATCCATCCATCCATTTCATTTTACTGCTTATCCTCACTAGGGTCACGGGCTGCCGGAGCCTATCCCAGCAATCTTCGGGCAGGAGGCGGGGTACACCCTGAACCGGTCGCCAGCTAATCACAGGGCACATAGAAACAAACAACCATTCACACTCACAGTCACACCTTCGGGCAATTTAGAGTCCTCAATCATCCTACCACGCATGTTTTTGGGATGTGGGAGGAAACCGGAGTGCCCGGAGAAAACCCACGCAGACATGGGGAGAACATGCAAACTCCACACAGGCGGGGCTGGGATTTGTACCCCGGTCCCCAGAACTGTGAGGCAGATGTGCTAACCAGTTCCCAACCGTGCCGCCCAAATTTAGAATTATAGTTGAAAAACTAACAAAAGTAAAATAAACATTAGCTGTTTCAGGCTGGTACCACTACCTTTTTTTTTTGAGCCAGCTAGCTAGCCGGCTCCCTCAGCGATGGGCTCAGGTGGAGGTCTCTCTCTATCTGCCACGCTGTGGTGGATCCTGCTCCGCTTTCTCCCATTCACCTGTCATGTCTGCCGTCCATATCCAGCACTGGCTCCTTTCTGGCTTGGATCGTGGTGCTGCCGCGCACATCCGTGCAACTCCACTGGATGTCTTCTCCCGCAGAGATCTTTGCCTTGGTAGAGGACTCCAGACTTCTTCGCCCAACCAGCTGTGTCCACCAGGCTCCCGCTGGGTGTTTGTTTGCCATTCTGCCGTGCTAGACAGCGTCCCATCTCTGTATTCTGTCTGCGTCTTCCTAAACGTCACCTCCTCTCTTTCTCTTATCTAATTATTAATTATTTGTTTTTTATATACTTTAAAACATCATTAAGTGTCCAGAGAACTTCTATATATACCTCGGTTGACACATTTCTTTCGGTTCCGAACAGTCTTGCCACAGCCTTGGAAGCTCAGTAATGCTATTTCTTGTGCCACGTAATAACCATTGGCTCCATGTGTGACACATTGCAGGTATAACTTTGCTTTTTTGCTCTTAATTAGCCCTCAATATGACTCCATAATTATTAGTGTTACCAAAGGAATGAATGAATACTATTATAACAATAATAATAATAGCGATAAGATTACTATATTATAAATTCACTGGTGATAGTGTTAGCAAGGCTGTGTTGTTTAATGTTTCCCTGTAAATCCCCTTCTCTTTATCGTCTTTCACTGTGTAACTACACAACCTTGTTTACATTCACCATGGATACTGCTAGCCCAAAATGGCTACCACATACCAGAATGCAACGTGGTTCCCAAAGCAGTACTGTATCTGTACGTAAAAAGTTGACAGAAAAAGAAAAAGAAGACACAGTGATTTGCAAACACAAGCGGCTCTATTTTTGTGACCGTCGCAAATCCAGTGCCACGACACTGCGAGGAGCTCATCATGTGTACATCAATGCATTTAAAAGTGAGACGTCTGCACTGCTGTGGGCATGTTCACAGCTGACTTCAATCCTATTGAATCAAAGCAACTCCTCTCATTCCCTTTAAAAGCTGCGCAATAGTCTCGCATGGAGAAGTCTCTGTATGCGGAAGAGGACGCAGCGATCCGTGTGTGAACGTTAGCGAGTACCCTTATTAAATACAGAATGGGCCGGTGAAAACTGCTGGTGACTTAAATATGTCAGCAGATCTAATATATCTAAATCCCCTTCAATGATTGTTCGTGTACTCCCCCCATATCTGTGTGCCGGCCAGCACGTGGGATGACTTAAAAAAATATAATAATGATCATCCTAATAAATGAAAGGCTACAGGACAAGCAAAATCCTGGAAAAGGCATAAAAACAACTCTTGAATTGAGAGAGTAAGACAAGTACATTTTACCATTGAAAGCCTCAAGTTAAAAGTAGACGAATTGCTCCTCAAATTACAAACAATTCTGCCCAAAGAGGTCTGCGAAAAGGTAATCACTAAAAACACTAATGTGTTATAAGAAATGATTTATACAATGATTAAGAGGGTTTGATGGGCGCTGTTAAAATAAGTCTGTTGTCCACCACACGTCCACGGAGTTCGCGCATCTGTCTACCTGCATGTGCACCGATCAAATACACCAAAATTACATGAGATCACTTGCGCCAAAACTTAGACGTGATCCCAGTAGGCTTAAATTTAGATGGTTTTTCTCACACATTATTTCTCACTCTGCCAAGGTCACACCCTCGCTGCGGTGATACACCCAGCTTGGCACAAACTCGTCTGCCAAATTGCCAAACATGTTCAACGATTCTTTTTGTGCTTGCATGAAAATCAACATACACCAGTTTTTGTATTGTACTGTATCTTTTAAACCACACACTGATAAAAACAAGGTAAACACGACTTTGTGTCCGATTCAACTCCAAGTAGTGTCACATCTGACAGTGTAGGAACATGGTCACCAAAACAACAGGGGCGATTCTCTTCACATTCATCTCCACACCTCACATTCAGTAATGGAAAGGCCACCTAAATATGTCCTGCTCCCCTTATTCCTCCACACTTCCTTGTCGGCTTTTCTGTTTCCCTCCATGCTCTCAGCGGTCAACATCCTCCTTCAGGCTCAGACTATTACGACTTTCATCTTTGCCTTTTCATTTACTGGAGTGTTTTGTGCTATTTACACATCACTGGCTTGTGTTTTACTCGAAATGGATGAGCCAGACTCTTTTTGTACCTGAGTGTCATGTTTCTGTTGTAACACAAGACGACACTGGCAGTGAATATACTCAATTCCCTGTGTAGTTTTGGCCCACGCTTATCAGTGCCACCTGCTCTTGGAGTAGCCTCTTAATAAGGCGATCAAAGGCAGTGAAAAGGTGCTAAGTGGTTAGAAGCTGCAACGGCACGCTACTAGCCTTTGATCCACCCAAGCCTCTCAGCTTGACTCAATTTAAATATGGACAGGAATCTGTTTTTGAGTTCAGCACTTTACCCTTGTAAACTGTAGCAATTTTACTTCTTGTATTCTGTTTGATGCGGGGCACTGTTTCTACCTGACAATAGGCAGTAGTCTCTTCATGTCATTGCAGTGAGAATAATACAATACTCGCACATGCAGAGCTCTAAGTTAATTAGTCTTGGTAAAAAGTAAAGTGTCAAGTACATAAACATTAAAACGTAATGCAGGGCCTGCCCACACTTTGTTCACATAAAACAAGTCCAAAGTCAGTTAATTTGGTGAACATGGCGTACTATTGGATAGGTGGCCAAGAATTGAGATCTTGAAAAGGTGAGGGGTTAAAAGCTGTTCCTAAATCTCTTGGTCCGGCATGCAGTCCAAGGCCCTGCATCACCCCAACGTTCGTGTGCATGTGGCAAGAGTCAAGGGGCCAAAGCCTCCTACTGAGGTGCCTGGCAAGGTCTGTCTTTGTATGTGCCCCTATCGATCACTCCCACCTATGTCTGTTTGATCTATTTGTGCGCTGGTTTATCTGATTTGTTTGTTAGAGCCACGCCCCAGATCATGCTGCCATTTGGTACTGGGCCGCACAGACAGACTGAACAAACAAATATTTTATTGTGGCCTAACCCAAAATACTCATTTCAGTCACGTGATACGTGTAAAAAGTGAGCCGACAAGCTAGCAAATAAAACCAAACAAATGTGTTTGAATTGCCTCTTTGATGAGGGCAATAGGCAAAATAATGAGACAGAAGAAGAGCCTTCAATTCCCCCAAAGAAAGCTATATTTAAGAGACAATGTCGGCAGTCCTACTTAAGGTACAGATTTATTATTGTTGACTAACACCCAGCAAACCCATTCTGCGTAATATGTCGTGACAGTCTCACAAATAAGGCACTGATGCTATCAAAACTACTTTAGAACATGGAGCCCAAGCGGCCAGCATTAAAAGACAAGCCTTTGGAGGTTTGTTCTTTTAAAAAAAAAAAAATAAAATTAAAAAAAAAAGATTAACCCAAGATGTAACTGCTTGTTGAAGAGAAACAAGTGCAGGGCTAAACACTAATTGAAAGAACTACATTCAGCGTAATGGTGAGTTGTATATTAATTCATTTTCTGTGTATTTGTTTCTATGCCGGTCTGAAAAAATATGTCTGTGAAAGCAGTCTGTGGCACAAAAACATTTTGGGGATCACTGTCTTGAGAGTAAACACCAGACCTCATGCTTCCTGGGTTGCAGACGCTGAGCACTGTCTCCTTTATGAAAATGCTAAATCTGGTCTCGTCTGGCGTCATAGCACCTCTGTCTTGGATTAGACCAGAGACTGTTTACGAGTGGACCGCGCAGACTTTGGTGAAACAGTCAAAGTCTTGTGTCACCAGATATTTTATAGGGTAGGCACACATTAGGCATGTAGGCAGAGGGGTGCCGGCGCTGCCTGGGCCAGCCATCAGGGGCTCTGTGTGCCCCTTTATGGCCCAGTCTGCTAATGAAAGTAAGGTTCTGGGACCACTGTGGAACATCAGAGGCCACTCTACCATGCCAGGCCCACACAACCATCTATACAGGAATGTCATAAAGCTTTAAGAGACGCCCTCCTCCCTTTCATTATTGACTTCCGTCTCCGTTTCCACTTTGCTGGCCTTTCAGCTGATTGATTGGTTTTCATTTCTCGTCATGTTCTCAGGTGGCTGTTTATTTAAAGTGTTTCCTCAACTTCACTGGGTTAACACAGGATGGAAGTAATAAGTTAGGATGCAGCAAATGAAGTGTGAGAAAGCCAAGTCAAAGTTGTTTGATAAGAGAGGTGAACAGCAAAACTGTGACAGAGCTTGCTGGCATATGGTCGTGTTGAGAGGCAGCAGACACATATGGAACAGATCAGGGCAGTGGTTCTGTGGTCAGATGGAACGTTGACACTTAAGAAAAAGTTCTCTTACTACATGTAATGATTTAAATTAAAATATAAAAAGGTCCTATGAGCACAACAAATCACAACCTAATATGATGAAATTTGACAGAGCTGCACCTGTTGACATTGAAAATTAACAACGACAGTGATTATTAATGTTTCATTTCTTATTATGATGAACGCAGAAAGCAGTGCTACGGAAAATATATTTCAAGATGTTTCAGTAGCACCTTCCAGGTCAAATGCAAAACGAAGCTTGCAAACCTCAATTTTGTCGGATTAAAAAACAGTTGGAAAATAGATAAATAGAAATAATCAGTACCCGAGTCAAACTGTTGACATTATAAAACCTGTTTTCTATAAGGCATTATAAGTAACATTTTATAACATTTTAACATCATCCATTATCAAGTAAAGTATGTGGGGTTAACTACTATTTATATTATTATATACACAATTTTAATCTTGAATTCAAGATGTTTATTGTCATGTAAACAGATGTTTAAAAAACATTTAATGACTTTCTTATTTGCATACTTCCCTTCACAATAGAAAAGATAAATAAAATAAAAAAAGAAAAATGCATTAGGTAAAAAAAAAAAAAAAGACATACAAGGGACATCAGATTAATGAGTTGGTGCATAAAGTCCAATATGCCTGAGTTCGTATTACGGCAGTCATG